>NC_084831.1:126481687-126801885 GCF_033115175.1 Lepus europaeus | reverse complement strand
TGGCACCTTGCCCTGTGTGCACGCTGTGTGGACGGGACTCCTGCAGGGGCGAAGGCCCCAGACCTGTCTGTTACACGGGGGCCTGGACATCTGCGGAAGGCCTGTGGACGGCTAGAGCAGCTGCTCTGTCTGCGATGCCCTTGTCTTGCTCTGGTTCCATCAGCTCCTGACTCCCCAGCGTTTCAGGGCCGCTCGCCTCCCCCGTCAGTGGTGCAGTCCCTCTTCCCTGCACAGACTCACCGAGATGGACACGAAGCTGCACTGGGTCGCTGAGCGAGGACAGGCCCGTCTGGCACCTGTACTCGCCCCCGTCTTCAGCCCTGGCAGCTGTGATGGTGTAGGCGGGGGCCTGGCTGGAGAGGAGGCTCCCATTGTGCAGCCACTGTGTGGTGTTGTCCCCAGCAGGGTGGGGCCCCTGGCACTTGAGAGTCACATGGTCGTCCTTGAGCACGCTGGCCCACGGAGGGTCCAGGATCACCACCGCCTTGGGGACATCCGCTGCGGAGGCGGGAGAACACGGGGTGAGGACGCGGGGCTGGCGGGGCCCGCTGGCCCTGCCCCGGGAGAAGCCCAAGGAGCCTGTTGCACAACCACCGTGGGCGGCTCAGGCAGAGCCACTGACTCAGCCTGTGAGCGTCTTGGCCTGGAGCCCCACTTTAGGGCTGTCCTGTCTCTTGAGGAAAACTGGCCAGACGAGCCCGGGGACGAGGCCCGCCGTGTTGGGGGAACTGCCCCGCCAGCCCCACCTCAGCCATTGCCCATGCGATGGTCATTTCCCAACAACCTGTGGCCAGCAGCTCTCACGTGCCTCCCTTGATCAATCCCAGAAATGAAGCAAACTCACCAGCCCGCGAGGAAGCTGAGACTGCAAGAGACAAGAGTGCAGGCGACACTGAGCGCGGCGGCCATCGGCCATCGGGGGCGGCGGGTGGGGACTGAACTGGGACCCCGCTCACGCCTGCCCTGGGAGCCCAGAGAGCGCTCATGGACACTTGTGCTGCTGCCTGCCCCTGGGCACCGACCTGCACCAGAGCCCCTAGCGCCCTGCCTACTCCTCGCTCCCTGAGCAAACTCCCAGGTTCAGGGCACAGATGGATCCCTGATCAAGTCAGACACAACCTCAACCCCAGCCCCTGGGGAGGGTGGAAACGAAAACTCACGGAGGGGCCCTGGAAGGCCAGCCCTCAGGCCCCCCTTGGCACACTCTTCAGTGCCCGCAGAGGGAAACTGAGGCCTGGGGGGAGGTGAGTGACCTCACACTCACCCTGCACCCCCTGATTATGCCCCAGTCAGAACCAGCTGCCTCCTCCTCTCTCGTCCCCCAGGGGTCAGGTTCATCCTGGAAGCTAAATGCGGTGGTAGACACGGTACAGGTCCCGTCCCTGGCTGGCGGTCCCACCTCAGCGTGGAAAGGAGTCCATGTTGAACCCAGGACAGCTGGAGCTTCTCCCTCAGCCGGGGCCACCAAGACTTACCTAGAAGCAGCAGAGCCACTGGGGGCAGCAGCTGCCCCATGCTGGCGCACTGTAGTGAGCCAGTCACACAGACAGCAGGGACTCACGGACCAGAAAAGAGGAAGGAAACAGCCCCTCCCCTCCTGCCAGTCCGCCACTCACCACGTTCCTTTTCCAGGAAGCCCATCTGATTCTGCACTCCAGATTCTGAGGAGCGAGCCTCTCTCAAGACAGGAACAGGAAGAAAGAGCCTGGGGGAGGAGCCGGGGTGGGTGCACCCCCTTGCTGCCCCGGGTGTCTGACTGAACGTGTGGGACACACGGCACCTGGCAGAGCAGGTGCAATCAGGATGCTTGTGTCCCTCTGCTGGGTTTGGGGTACCCAGTGCCAAGAAGTGGGCAGTAAGAGCCTGGAGCTGAGATGCAGGATGGGGTCCAGTGGGCCTTTCTCAGATTTTCTCACCCTCCCGCCTGGCCCAGAACCATCTCCACCCCAGCCAGGGTGGGCCTGCAGGCAGGAAGGAGGTGTTTAAATCTTCAGCCCACTGGCTGTGTCTCTTGCAAAAGACTCCTTTCCCAGGGTCTGTAATCCACAGGGGATTCCACCTGCTCTGTGTGACACTGAAGAAAGCTGGGCCTTGAGAGAGAGAGAGAGAGAGAGAGAGAGAGAGAGAGAGAGAGAGAGAGGACCAAAGGGGGAAAAGCCGCTGGTGCCAGGCTGAAAGGAGCAGACAGGTGGGGCAGGGTGGAGAGGCGAGGGCAGTAGCTCCTCACCTTCGCCTCGGTGGCCCCAGGGCTGTGCTGTGCCCCAGTGGCTCAGGTTAGCTCAGACCCCTCGGGGCCCATGGGCCTCGACTGGTCTTTGGGCCTGGTGGCCAAGGGCTCCAGGGCTGCCAACCAGCAACGGTTCGGGCAGTGGGAAGCTTGTTGACCTCTCTCATCCCCTGATGCACCCACCCTTCCCCACCCTCCCCAGTCGAGGCCCCAGACCCCAACCCAGTGATTCTGCTTGGTGGAGCTACTCCCCCAGGAATTCCTGAGAGTCCGGGCAGGTGTCATCGTCTTGGAAAAGTCTAGGAGGAGAGGAGCAGATGGGTGTGGGCCCTGATGCTTGGGTGTGGAGTGGAGGCAAGGACTGGCACAGGTGCAGCTGCCCGCTGCCTTCGACTCACGCCCTTCCCACCCGGAATCACAGAAGCTCTGCTTCTCGGGGTTGGTTGGTGGTGTTTCCTTCCCATTGCCGTCCATCCACGCCACCCACCTGTTCTTGCAGCGACCCCTCCCCCACTGGGCCTTGGACAGCAGCCACCCTACTGCTTCTCAAGTGGTTCCTTTACATCTTGCAAAATCCAGACCAGAGCCAGTATGTGGAAACTTTAAAAACGAGCTCTGACCAGCTTTATGTTTTAAAAGAAAGCGCACGGCGTACTTCTCAGGAGCATTGAGTTGGGCTTCTAGGGTGGGAGAATCCCTGGGCCAGTGACAGCCAGGTGAACCCCGCAGCACCTCCCCCATCACAGGGGCTGCCGCTGCAGCGCTCGCACCCGTTTGGGCCCGCACGGCGTGGTGCGGTTCCGGTTCCCGGGGCCGTGTGGCGAGGATGCCCGGCTTCGCTCTGCCTCCGGTGACGATCTTCAGAGTCGGCTTAGCCCCAGCACGTGATCTCCGCTTTCCACAACACGCCGGAGCCCGGAGTTGATCAACGACGGGGACGTGTTCGCCTTTTTTGTGGCCGCCATCTTCCTGCCTTGGATGCGGGACGGCCCGGCCGAGAGCAGCCATAAACATGGCCAGAGCAGTAACCCAGCCTCAGGCTCCTTGCTCAAGCGCCTCAGCTGCTTCCTCGGGAACCTGCAACAGCAGAGGCCCCTCCGGGGCTGCGGGCGATCGCCGAGCCGGGCGGGGCGTCCCTCGGCTCTCTCACTTCTTCCCAGTTCCCCAAGTGCTTCAGCCCCGTGCCGCGGGGTGCGAGGCGCCCGTCCCCTTTCGCTTTCCTTCCCTGAGGCTTCATTTCCTGCTCGGACTCAGCTTCTGTCTGTGGCCCCCGATGCGGGGCGGGGGATGCGTCAGGTTGGAAGGGGAAGTGACCCAGGCGGAGAGAGAGAAAGAGCAGCACAGCCTCTGAGTCACCCTCCGCTCCTGCTCACGGGGCCACACTCGGGGAGGAGGTGATGACCTCAGCCTTGGGCGCGGTTGGGTTCTTGTGGTTGTGGAGACCTCAGGGGAAGGTGCCAAGCCGGCGTCTAGACACGCGGCCCGGGAACTCAGGCGACAGGGCGGGACTGCAGACACAGTGTAGGGGACCCCAACGTGGCAGGTGCTTGGAATTCTGAAGGGGCCTGGCACTGGTTAAGCTGCCACTTCCCACAGGGGCATCAGAGTGCAGGTCTGAGTCCTAGCTCCGCCCCTTCCGAACCAGCTCTCCTGCAAATGAGTCTGGGGGAGGCTGCAGAAAATGGCCCAGGTACTTAGGTCCCTGCCACCCATGTGGGAGACCCAGATGGAGCTCCTGGTTCCTGGCCTTGGCCTGGGGCAGACCTCACTGTGTGGCCATTCGAGGGGTGCATCTGTGGATCGGTCTCTCCCTCTGTTGCTCTGCCTTTCAGATAACTGAAAATAAATGAATCTTAAAAACAACACTGTGGGCCGGCACTGTGGCATAGTGGGAAAAGTTGCCGCCTGCAGTGCCGGGAAGAAGACAACGAAGACAACAGAATGGGAGAAGCTGGATGCCTGCCAGGGAGAGAGCCCTGGCGAAGTCAGTGTGACTCCTGGAGAGACTGGGACAGAACAGGGTTGGGAGCGGCTCTCTTAGTGGAGAAGAGGGAGACGGACCCGGAGGCCGGGAGCTCCAGGCCCGGCCACTTGACTCGGGGTCAGCTGTGGAAGCTGACCGGAGCTCAGCCCCTCCGTCTCCGCACTGAGAAAGCGGACAGGATGTTTGCCGAGATCCCCTGTGGCCAAGCGCGCACGTCTTTGTGAGCCTCACACGGAGGGAAGAGGACTCCCCGACCTTGCTGCTGGCGGCACCACCGCTCCACCATGGGAACACTGCGAGGCACAGAGGCGTTTCGTTGCCTCTCAGGACTTGCTTGTTTCGCATCAATCAGGAGACACAGCAGGCTCCGAGCTACAAATACAACAGGCAGCAAACCACTTACTAGAGAGCAGTCACTGTGCCACGTCTTCTACAGCGAGGGAGAGTAGGAGGGGAAAGCCGTGGTGCCGGAGGAAAAGAGACGAAGACTTTACGTGGGGGTGGGAGGCAGGGGGAACCAATGGGGAAACTGAGGCAGACGAACCCCCGGAACAAGAAAGGAAGTTGGAAGGAAGGAGCTCAGGTTCACAAGCACCGGGTCCTAGCAACAGCTGGAACCCGCACCGGCACAAGGCGCACAGAGAGGGCCGGAAACAGACGTCCCAGAGCGCAGCCCCGCAGCCCCGAGCCCGCGGCGAGATCACCAGACACGGGCAGAGGCGGACACAGGGAGCAGACCTGCAGGGAGTCAAACCGCTCTGGCTGTGCAGCTTACCCCACAGCCTGCTCACGCTGGCTTTGGTTACTGAAATAGCGCGGGACACAAAGAAGTTTCCGGAAATTTGATGTTTTCCGGGAGAGTGGCTTATAAACCCCATCTTGTGTGTCACCGCACCTCAGAGCATCTTAGACTGCCCCCCACCGCACAGTTTAGTTTCAGGAGAGGAGCGCGGGTGGCGTGCTGCAGGAAGGAAGCGCGGGTCTCGGTTTCAGTCTGACGGGGCCGAGACCTCAAGGCCCTTCCTTCCCTAGGACCGCTGCCTCTCTGCGAGGGGACGGAACCAAGCTGGGTTGTGTCTGCTCCATCTGGAATATTCTCTGATCCCAAAGCTGGTTCCAGCGCTAGGGTCCAGACACTGCGGAAGTAGCCTTTGTCTTCTCAAAATCCCGGGGAAGCCAATCGGCAGCTTTGGGAAGCAATGGGATTTTCTAGCAGAGCTGGCCAATTTACCTCTGAGGGTTAAGCCTTAGTTACAGAAAGTAAATTCATACTTTCACTTAGAAAATATTCAGAACTTATTTTTAACTGACACAAATTACACATATTTATGGGATGCCACATGATGTTTCAATACCCATATACATTATATAATGTTCAGATCATGGTAAATCTGTCTTGGTAAACGCTTATCATTTCTTTGATGAAAACATTCAAAATCTTTTCTCCCAGCTCTTTTTAAAGAACAGTGTGTTATTGCTACCTACAGTCATCCTATTATGCAATAGGACACCAGAACTTCTAAAAAAATTATTTTTCAAAATGAATACACCATTGTGGTGTATTATGTTGGGTTTACCAGTGCCTTCCCCCTGGACAAGATGGACAGGTGGGAAATACCAGTGACAGTGTGAACAAGCTCAGAGCTATCCCAAGAGACTCGGTCCCTGTTCCTCTCACCAGAATTTTGCTGTTGCTATTGTCGCTTTAAACACATTTTATCTAAAAATACATATATGATTTATAATATATTCCTGCTGTCAGTAAATGAAACAACTCAGATGTATAAAGTAAAAGTGAAAGCAAGGAGCCTGCGTTGTGGTACAGCATGATACACCACTGCCTGTGACACCAGTATCCCATTTGTCCCTGATGTGCCACTTCCAATCCCTGCTCATGGGCCCGAGAAAGCAGTGGAAGATGGCCGGAGTGCTCAGGCCCGTGCCCCCATGTGGGAGATCTAAAAGGAGTTCCAGGCTCCTGGTTTCTTTTTGGGGTAGGGCTGCTCTGTCTATCAGAGAGCATGGAGTGGCATCCTTGGCCTCTACTCCGAGATGCCAGGAGCAGCCTCTCCAGTTGTAACAACCCAAACCGCTGCACACACTGGCCAACACGCCCGAGGGTAGAGCCCTCTCTGGTTGACAGCCCTGCTGTGGAAGCCACAGTTGTGCACAAAATAGTTTCTTTTTTTAAAATTTATTTGACAGGTAGAGTTACAGACAGAGAGAGACAGGTCTTCCTTCCATTGGCTCACCCCCCAAATGGCCGCTACAGCTGCGTCCATCAGAAGCCAGGAGCCAGGAGCCTTCTCCTGGTCTCCCATGTGGGTACAGGGACAAGGACTTGGGCCATCCTCCACTGCCCTCCCGGGCCACAGCAGAGAGCTGGAGTGGAAGAGGAGCCACCAGGACTAGAACCCAGGGCCCATATGAGGTGCTGGCACCGCAGGCGGAGGATTAACCAAGTGAGTCACAGCGCTGGGCCCACAAAATAGTTTCAAAGCAGTGAGAAAGCTATAGCATCATGTTTCTCAACTCTTCTGCATCTTCTTTTTTTAAAACACCAACTTTTTATCTTTCTTTATTTTATATTTCACAAGCGGATTGTCAAGTTTGCATGTATAAAGCTGTACTACAGGGACAGGTATCTGGTGTACTAGCAAAGTTGCCGTTTGGAACATCTGCATTCCATATCAGAGCACCTGGGTTCGGTCCCAGATCTGCGTCCTATCCCTGGGAGGCAGCAGGTGACAACTGAAGTGCTTGGTTGAGTCCCTGTCACTCGCATAGACAATCTGGATTGAGTTCTGGGCTCCTGGGTTTGGCCTGGCCCTCCCCTGGCTGTTTTAGGCATTTGAGCAGTGGTTCAAGGGATGAGAGATTTCTCGTCTTTCTGTCTCTCTCCCTTTCTCTGTCTCTCTAATAAATATTTTTGTGATTCTTTTCTTTAAAAAATTTATAATGCTGAACAGACTTCCAAGCTACCCCTTTCCCTCTCCTGCCCGCTCCTGGGCTGCTACACCCTCTGGGGGAGTCTCCCCATTTAGAACATCACCATAGGAGCGCGTGGAGGACAGGCAGCAGAGCAAAGACTCCGTGTAAGGGGTGGTGGGAGAGCCAGGCGTGCGCAGAGAGAGTAAGAAGAGTCGGAGAGGGGCAGCAGGAGGGCCGTCCGGCTGAGTCGTGCAGAGACAGAGGTGGGTGACGCCAGGGTGCTCCGCCCTGCAAGCGGCAAGGACACATCGGAAGCGACCGCCCTTACCACCGCCGGTGTTGGTGAGCGCCCTGCTGAGAAGTCAGAGGACTCTGGGCTCCCTCCCTGGGCGTGGAGCGCAAGGTCGTGATCTGTGACAGGACCCAGTGCAGCATGGAGGCCGGCTCGGAGGAGGAAGCTTTGAGGTCCAGAAAGAAAAGTGACTTCCTCTTTCCAGGAAGAGGCTGCAGAGGGGAGGGGACCTGAAGTTTGACCTTGAAGGGAAGACTGGAAACCAGGTCTGGGCTCACAGCTCTCCTGGGAACAGAGCGCTGTCGGGAGGCCGCTGCTCCATGCTCTGCCTTTGCTCATCTCCATTTGCTACAAGAGTTGGTTCCTAGGTCTCCCAGCCAATTGAGTTGGCCACAAGGAAGATTTGGATATGTTGAGATTTCTTCCAGTAAATTTCAGCTCTGCTTATGACCTTGGAGATTTCGCTAGAGTTGGTGACACATCCTAGCTCTCTAAGATTTTTGACATGAAGATCTGTTGGTATTTTAATGCTTGTTCTCTTTTTCATTGCAGCAGTTTGAACACGATACATTGAGGCAGCGTCTGTGTGTGTGTTTAGTCTCTGTGTGTACCTCTGAATTTCTTGTATGTGTTGTCTGATAAGTTCCATTATTTTTGGGAAACATCTCTTCAGATGTTTTCCTGTCCCATTTTTTCTCTCTTTGGGATGTCAGCAATACATACATGGGGCTAGCATTGTGCATGGGGAAGCAGCAGAAGATTGCCCAAGTCCTTGGGCCTCTGCACCCACATGAGACCCAAATGTGGTTCCAAGCTCCTGGCTTTGGCCTGGCCCAGTAGGAGAATGAGCCAGTAGATTCAAGATCTCTCTCTCTCTCTCTCTCTCTCTCTCTCTGTCTCTCCCTCTCTATCACTCTGCCTTTCAAATAAACAAAATAAATATTTAAAGAAAAACCACATATGATCATCACCAGAATGGCAGGGCCCAAGGAGTTCAGACACAGGAATTAGGTGAAGGTATCATTTCTCACGTGACCTGACCTTCCAAAGAGGAAGGTTTTCTTTTTTTAATATTTTATTTATGTATTTTGAGAGGTAGCGTTACAGAGAGAGAGGTCTTCCATCTGCTGGTTCACTCCCCAAATGGCTGCAATGGCTGGAAGTGGGCCGATCCAAAGCCAGGAGCAAGCAGCTTCTTCCAGGTCTCCCACAGGGGTGCAGGGACCAAAGCACTTGGGCCATCTTCTATAGTAGCGAGCTGGATCAGAAGTGGAGCAGCCGGGACTTGAACTGGTGCCCATATGGGATGCCAGCACTGCAGGCAGCGGCCTCACCAGCTAGGCCAGAGTGCCATCCCCCTTCCTCTTTTTTCTAGTGTAGACACAACACTGGGTTAGCGCTGTGGGTGCTGACTCAGTTACTAGTGGGCTCCTGTGAGCTCTTTCTCCCTCACTCAGATTTTGATGCGATTGCCGCCCTCAGTTTCATTTCCCTTCAGTGATTCTAGAAGCATCGGTGATGTTAGCTTGACTTCTGCATTTCTGCTGGGCACAAGGTCACTCCGGCCCACCCTCCTGCCTCCACCATCCCAGGGCTGCTTCTGCCGACACTGGGGGCCACAGGGAAAGTCAGATGCTGAGCAGGAAGGGACACCAATGACTTTTCTCACTGGAGACATCTACACAAGGCTACTCAGCCGGCAGCCACACCACTTTCATATATGTGCTGAGCAACTCAAACTCAGAAAGCGGGAAAGCAAAAGAACTTGTCCCAGGCTTTGGGGAAACGAGGTCACCCTGGCCGATCCAGCTGGCAACCTGCTAACAGATGTGGCTTTTTATCCAGGGCTGGCTCCAAAGCCCAAATTCTTCATCGTGGATTTCTCATCACTTGTGAATTATTCATACTTTATCTATTGAGAGAAATGCACATCTTCTGTCAATGTGCAAAGAATTCTCAAAGAATTCTCCTTTCTGATTGTGAGTTTTTAATAGCATGCCCTATGTTTGCAACCATTTTCTTTTAGAAACATCTCACATAGGCTGGTGTTGTGGCACAGCAGGTTAAGCTGCCGCTTGTGATGTTGGGATCCCATATGGGCATTTATTCAAGTCCCACTTGCTCCACATCTGATCCAGTGCCCTTCTAATGCACCAGGGCAAGCAACAGAACATGGCTTGGACCCCTGCCCCCACGAAGAAGTGGATGAAGCTCCTGACTGCTGGCTTTGGCCTGGCCCAGCCCTGGCCACTGCAGACATCTGGGGATTGAACCAGCAGATGAGCGATCTCTCTCTCTCTAACTCTGACTTTCAAATAAATCTTCCAAAAAAAAAAAAAAAAAGTCTCCTATTTCATGCTTTCCCAGCTGTGATTAGAAAGTCTCCTATCTCTGTTTTGCTGTAGTGTCCCTGGAAATGCCCTACCTGCCTCTGTGTCTGCCTCCTTTCGTACGCTTGTCCCTGGCCTCCAAATGCCTCCGTTTGCAGGGGTGGAACTTGAGCCCTGAGCCCCCAAGAGTATGTAGATGTAGGGTGTGGAGTGTGTGTGTGTGTGTGAGAGAGAGAGAGAACCGGCCAGGACATCTCGGGGTGAGGCCCATGTATTTCTGGGAGCTCCTCTCGTCCCCTCCCCACCCCTCCCTCTTCGTTCCCCTCCCAAGGATCGGCTGAGCTCCCTGGGGCCCTTGCCCTGATGTGTGGGCAGAGAATCGGCCTTCAGCTGAGCAGCCTTCCGTCCTGGGCCTGGCTCCACGCTTGGTGTCCCCCGGGGCCCCAGGTGCCTCCAGATCTGATGTGGGGCCCCTCAGGCTCCTGGAGTGCGCTTTCCTCACATGGCCTGCTCCCCCCGCCCCTCAGCCGACATCCCCAGATGGCCTCAACAGCTGGAGCTGCGCTGACCTGAAGCCAGGAGCCATAAGCTTCTTCCAGGTCTCCCTGGGTGGGTGCAGGGGCTCAAGGACTTGGGCCATCTTCTACTGCCTTCCCCAGGCCATAGCAGAGACCTGGATGGGAGGTGGAGCAGCCGAGACTAGAACCGGCGCCTATATGGGATGCCGTCCCCGATGCTACCTTTCTGATGTCAGATCTATACCCCTAACTGCATGCCGAGCCTGTGTCACACACACAACTGAGTGGGCCTCCCTAAAATATGCAGAACTCTTCCTAGAACTTCCCTGATGCTTAAGAAGTATGTATAACTGCTCTGGAAGCAAGCATCATAAAACCTGGCATTCCTGGATGTTTAGGGAGCCTGGGAAAATATCTGAATAAAAAATATATAATTTACACAAGAGAAAGCAGGAAAGTAGTAATGTAGAAACAAAGAACGTATGGAGACAGGTACCTAGCGCAGCCGTTAAGATACTGCCTAGGGAGCCCACATTCCATCAGAGTGCCTGGGTTCAACTCCTAGCTCGGCCTTCCTCATTTCAGTTTCCTGCCAACCTGTCCTGGGAGGCAACAGATAATAGCTGCAGTACTTGGGCCACTGCCACTCACCTGGGAGACCTGAGAGAGGTCCAGGCTCCTGGTTTCGGCCTGGCCTCATTCCCGCTTCAAGGGCATTTGGGGAGTGAACCAGCAGATGGATGATCTCTTTCTGTCTGTCTTTATCTGTGTCTCTCTGTCTTTCTTCTTTTCAAATACATTTTTTTAAAAAAATTTAAAAATATATGGAAAATGGGCCTGACACTGTGGTGTAGCAGGTAAAGCCACCACCTGCAATGCTAACATCCCATGTGGGTGCCCATTTGAATCTTGACTGCTCTACTTCTGATCCAGCTCCCTGCTAACACACCTGGGAAAGCAGCAGATGGCCCAAGTGCTTGGGCCCCTGCACCCACATGGGAGATCCAGAAGAAGCTCCTGGCTCCTGGCTTTGGCCTGGTCCAGCCCTGGATGTTGCGGCCATTTGTGGAGTGAACCAGCAGATGGAAGACTTCTCTGTGTCTGCCTCTTCCTCTCCTTCTCTGTAACTCTGCCTTTCAAATAAATAAATCTTTAAAAAATAAATGGAGCAAATATATATGGAGCAAATAGAAAGCAAATAGCCAGATATGACTTAAAACTAATAGTGTGGCTAATCATAGTAATTATAAATAGACAGTGCACTGCAGGAGACAGAGACCAGAACTCAAACTGTGTCTCCCACATGAGTAGCAGGGGCCCACGTGCTTAACCGTCAAGTACTTGATTGGAAATGGAGGAGCTAGAACTCAAAACTGGGTAATCCAATATAGCACGGGGTCATCCCTGGTGGCATCCTAATTATAGCACCAAACATGTACTCCATAAACTTTTCTTTTAACTATTTTTATATAATCTCTTTTAAGTTCCCTCATATACCTAAGAAAAATGGGTGTACACGCCCACCCAAAGAGCATATAACCATGTTGTTTTA
This sequence comes from Lepus europaeus, assembly GCF_033115175.1. NCBI lineage: Eukaryota > Metazoa > Chordata > Mammalia > Lagomorpha > Leporidae > Lepus > Lepus europaeus. Next base: position 126,790,051 of record NC_084831.1, on the reverse strand, counting down.
GCAGTCTTATTTATAACTACAAATCGAGGAAATTATCCAAATGTTCCTTTTTAAGAGAATGAATAACCAAACACTGATATATTTATGTAATGGGATTTTCACTGCAATAAAAATATCAATTGATATCTGCAAATATATGGAGGTGTTTAACCAACATTATGTTGGGCAAAAGAGTTGGACATAAGAGAGAAACAATGGTATGCTTTCATTTGTATGAAGATCCAAGAACTGACTGATTGTTATAGATATCAGAATAGTGGCTACTTCTGGCGGGGCTACAATTGGAAAGGAGCAGCAGAGAGCCATCTAGGATGATGGAAATGCTCAGAGTCTTCACTTGAGTGGTGATTATGCAGGTGTACACATACACACAAATTCACCAAGCTGGAGGTTAGTATTAGCACACTTAGAATCTCAAGTGAAAGAAAAACTGAACAAAGTAAAAAAAAATTCCTTAATAATTAGAAACAGACATATCTTTTCACTCAGCAATCCCCCCTCTATGATTTGATTCTCCAGCTCATTTGATTCTTCTGCATGGTTTGTTTTTTTTTTTTTTTTTTTCTAATTTTAAATATTTTAAAGACAGAGTTACAGAGAAAGGCAGAGACAGAGAGAAAGGTCTTCCATCTGCTGGTTCACTCCCCAGATGGCCACAACGGCCACAGCTGCGCCAATCCGAAGCCAGGAGCCAGCAGCTTCTTCTGGGTCTCCCATGTGGGTACAGGGGCCCAAGGACTTGGGCCATCTTCTACTGCTTTCCCAGGCCACAGCAGAGAGCTGGATCAGAAGTGGAACAGCTGGAACTGGAATTGGTGCCCAAATGGGATGCCGGCACTGCAGGCGGCGATGGCTTTATCTGCTACACCACAGCTCTGGCTCCCCAGTCACTTCTTCCAGGATAAAGAATGAGTTTGTTGTGAATCCTTCCAGGCGGCTCCCTGTATAATCAGACTCACAAGCACTCATGCACCTACACGTCTTTACATTCTGTTTAGTTGTGTGCCATTGTTTATGCGCTACATGACACATACTATTCTGTAGCAAAGGCTGAACAGCCCTTGTCTTGACTGTTGAGGAACAGTTTTCTTTTTTTGTGCAAATTGTCTCTCTCTTTACTTAGTATAGAGTTGTTCTGTGTATAAAGGAAATTAAAATGGATCTTAGTGGAGAACAGGACTGGGAATGCGAATGGGAGAGGGAGGAGGAGGAGGGGTGAGAGTGAGGGTGTGAGGGTGTATATGGTGGGAAGAATCACTATATTCCTAAAGTTGTATTTATGAAAAGCATGAACTTTGTATTCCTTAAATAAAAGGTTTCTTTGGAGGGATATGTAGCTATGAGGGGTATGTAATATTTCTGGAAGGGTGGACAAGGAGCAGATACAGATATGACTGGGCAGCAGAGAACAGAAATATTAAGAATTTTCACCCAACCTTTTGATGTGACTTAGAAATACACAAAGTTTCTGCTCATTGTTTTAAAACGTTAAAAATAAACGCCAGGGAAAGAATTAAAAGAGCCCAGCTTAATTTGTCAGATGGGGAAAAAGGAGACCAGAGCTCATAAGGAAAAGGACAGTCAAATGGGAGAAATAACAACTCAAGAAATAACAACTCCAAAAGAAATAACCCAAGACAGTTTTGCTTTACTCTAGAGGAGTATTTCAGGGTGGGAGCACCCATCAGGCACCAGCAGAACAATGAGGGTGGTAAGGAAACAAGGGGGAGGGGGAAATAATCATTGTAACGCCCAGAACCAGTTACTGCCTTGCGACTCTGGAAGTTAAAAAAGTAACTTCTCGTGTCTCCCCGTCGGGGAATCGAACCCCGGTCTCCCGCGTGACAGGCGGGGATACTCACCACTATACTAACGAGGAAGACAAGAGGGGGGGGTTTGCATCTAAGTATCTGTCTGAGCCCGACGGCCTGGCCCTACGCTCCACCGCTATCAACTGTCCCAACACCGACGCTCCGGCACAGCTTCCTCCGCGCTGTCGCACGCCACCCAGGCGCTGCACCCAACAGGCCATCCTCGCACTCCGCGCAGACCCCGACCCGACCACGCACCCGGACGCTTCCCGGGGACGTGGAACCAATCACCCCGAGCGCCCTGCCTGATGCATCCCACGTGGGGATCTCACCGATTGAAGGCAGTGCAGGCAGGCAGGCGAGGCTGCGAGGACGACGCGGCGGCAGGGGCGCGCCCAAGACTGAGCCCAGGGGCCGCCTCCCGCCCGCCAGGGTCCCAGTCGACCAAAGAACACAGGCTATGGCGTGCAGTTACAGGGAGGCGAACGAGGACATCTACAGGTCTGTTGTCAGGATGGCCGAGCGGTCTAAGGCGCTGCGTTCAGGTCGCAGTCTCCCCTGGAGGCGTGGGTTCGAATCCCACTCCTGACAAGGTCGTCTTTTGGCCCGCCCAGCCTCTAAGCCGGCCTGGACCTCGCCTTGTAGTCCCGCTCCACGCCCCGGCCCACTCAGCAACACGTATACGCTCTAACGCACCGACTCCTCCTGCAACCCATCTCTGTAGTCACCTTTTGGCTTCACCTCGATACCTCACTTCCACACTCCAGCACCGCCTCCTCCGCGCGCACACGCACTCCCACCCACTGGCACGTCCCGCCTACTTCTCCCCACGACACCACTTCTCGGGACTTGGCTCTCTGTCTTGCTGGCTCCTTGCCTCCTGGCCTCCTCCCACCACCCTCTCCCCCTGCGTTCGACACCACCACGACCCTCCGCCTCCCAGACCCAGCCCCCAGAGCTCCCCCACCCTACCCCGCCAAAGCGCCAGCCCCAGAGCGCTGACCCGACGTGCGGCCTGCCCAGAGCCCTCCCAAGCGTCACCCACCGGCTCCCGCCCCCCGCTCGCAGCCAGCCCACCGAGAGCAGCGCACTTCTGCAGCGCCCCACTTCCCGGCCCTCTCGGCGGACTCCTCGCACCTCACCCGTGCGCTCGGGAGATGACGGTGCCCGGCCTGCTACACCGCGGTGCCCGGCCTTCTTCCCCCCGGAGCCCTTCGCTGACCTCAAGTTCCCGCCTCGCCGCGGCAGCACAGACGCTGCAGGCGGTGCAGACACCCACAGAGGGCCGGCCGGGTGCTAGGTGTCCGGAATCCGTTGGCGAATGTTTTGTCTCCGCGGGGACCACGTGGGCTTCACATAGCAGCCCCACGTACGAGGGAGCATTATAGCGCGCCCGGAGAGGCAGCCGCCGCTCTGCCCCAGTGCTCTTCCAACCATGCCCGAGCTCCAGCCTCCCTCGCACAGGGCAGGCAGCGAGACCCCTAGTGCCAGCTGTCGATCAGAGCTCAGAAGCGAGAGCCGCCACAGCTGCGCTCTTCGACATACACACGCAGGAGACCAATTCAGCCACCTGGAAGGACACCCTGGGTAGGGGACGGGGTCCTTAATCGGAACAGTCAGGCCCACCCCGAGTCACCTGCTCCGATGGCCATCGCGGATGGGGGCGCGCTCCTAGCCCTGGGCGGCAGGCGACGCTGCGTGAACTGAGTCTTTCTCTGACTCTCTCTCACGTCTTTGCTGCGTCCCAGAGTGAATCGAGGCTATCCTGTTTGCACCATCGAGAAGTAGTGTACACTCAACTGGAAATGCTTATGGTAGATTTGGTCCGGGCCGGCGGAGGGTGACCAGCTGTGGCGGCGTTTGTTCAATGCTGCCACTGGAGCATGGGTGGTTCAGTGGTAGAATTCTCGCCTGCCACGCGGGAGGCCCGGGTTCGATTCCCGGCCCATGCAGCTGGGTGTTAGTTTTGGGGCCAGAGCCAGGGAATAAGACCAGCATCCTCACCTTTGCTTTTTACCCTAGAATCCAAACTGCCGTCGCAAGCCTTGCACACTGCCAGAACATCACTTGGTCATTCACATTTCCTTGCTACTTCGCCACCCCACACTCTGTACTCAAGAAATCCAGAACATGTAAGGTCCCTGATTCTTGGAAAATCTGCATTATAACTGCCCAACCTGCCATTCACACCGTGCCTTGCAGCAAACTGGCTCTCACCACCAGCACCTTGAACAACTCCTCCCACCTAATGAAAGGCAAACTGCCACCCACCCTTTTGGGACTCACACCCTGGGCCCTAGGCTGCTCAGAATGCCACTCCATCTCTGGCTCCCGAACACTGCACACACAAGCTGTGCACCTGAGACCGGCCCCTTAGAGTTGCGCCCTAAGCAGATCATCAGCTTTGCCCCGGAAGGACCTTTGTGTGCAGAAGGAGACTGAGCTCTGCACTTCACTTTGGCCGAGCAGTTAATAAAATAGAACCGGAATGGATCCAGGGACCAGCAGCGTAGCAGAGGCAGGAAAGAGAAAATGCTACCAATGCCACCATAAATGAGGGCTCAAACGGGACCTGCTTCCTTCCCCTTTGCAGAGGGCCCATAGTGAAATGCCAGTGTGACTGCGCCACCTCCTGGAACCTGTCCTCATCTCCGTTGTTGGGTCGAGGAGGTGTGATGTTTGCAAAGGAATAAAAGCTTCTTCCCTGACCGGGAATCGAACCCGGGCCGCGGCGGTGAAAGCGCCGAATCCTAGCCACTAGACCACCAGGGAGGTGCTGTAGGTTGTCTTCTTATATGACTCCTGCAGCCAGCGTGTGTGGTACCACGTGCTGGACAGACTCAGGAAAACGGAAAGATCTGGTCCTGCCAACCCAAAAACAACTGAACCGGCTGCGTTGGCCGGGAATCGAACCCGGGTCAACTGCTTGGAAGGCAGCTATGCTCACCACTATACCACCAACGCCCCACTGATGGTGTGTTGTCACACTGACGGTATTTTGGAGTTTCCAGAAGTGTTCAGCCACCCGAAGCCTTGCGTCGCCGACCCGGGGAGACACTGAAGACCTTCTTTGCGCTGCATTCACCACCTCCAGCAGGGGGCCAGGGCCCCCAGGGCTCTCCGTCCGCCCTTGCGCCCGCCTCTGGAGACCCTCTCGCGGTCTCGCTGCTCCTGGGCTTTAGGCTTCGGACACAGCGCGCCCCCTAGGCATGCATCCTGACTCACCTGCCCGGCCAGGTGACAGCCGGCACCCACAGGGTCCCTCACTCACCCGCCTCCCACCGTTCCCGGGCCCTGGCGGTCGCACGGAGGCCATACCCACACCCACATGGGGACGGCGGCCAATCAGGCGCCGTGGGGGCGACAAAGCCCCCGGCGGCAAAGAGGACTGGTGGCAGCCCCGGTGGCTTGTGTCTGGGTCCAAGATTCCGAGGCGGTGCGGCGGGCAGCCAAACTGTAACTCTGCCTCCGCACGCCCCCATCGACCCCGCATGACAGGAGGAGCTATCACAGTACTATCCAGGACGGTGGCGGCCAGCCTCGGAACGCCTGGGCCCCTCTGCGCCCGCTGCTGCTGCCCTGCCTTCTACCGATACCTGCCGGCCAGCGACCGAATTCCCAGTCTTGCCAGTTGCCTCTGTCGCTGCCCGCAACCCCCAACAGAGCACCCTCCCATCCTACCTGGACCGCCACCCCGGGCCGGTATCGCGCTGCGACAGCCTCCCGGTGGAGTGGAAGCAACCACTCCGAGCTCCCGGCCTGGTTCCTCCCAAACAGGAATCGCAAGCCATCGAGGAGGCTGCGTTGGCTACGCTCCGAAGAAGCGCAGGGGGAACTAGTCACAACTGCCAGGTGCCCACCTGCTGGATCCAGGCTGGAGACGTGGGCACGCTGCAGGACACGGCTTCAGCGCGAAATCCCAGTTGGGCGAACCAGGACATTTGCAGGCCTGTTGTCAGGATGGCCGAGCGGTCTAAGGCGCTGCGTTCAGGTCGCAGTCTCCCCTGGAGGCGTGGGTTCGAATCCCACTCCTGACAAGCACATCTTTTTGGCACAAGATACCTCAGGTGCACACACACGCACCACACGCACCTCCAACCTCACCCCAAACAGCTGTAAGAAATAATTGTACTTAAAACCCCAGTGCCACAGGGTCCTTTGAGTTTTTTCCTCTCTCGGAAGCCCTCCTCCATGTCCCTCTGGCTGGAGGTCTTTGACTCTAATAAATCTTGCTTTTTAAATCTCTGCTCGTCCGCTTGGAAATTCTTCTTCCATGTCAGACAAAGCACTGAGGTAATAATATTTCTCCGCCACCCATCCCCCGTAACACTGCCACTTTTCAGGACTTCACTCTGCATCTTCCTCCGAGGCTCATTTTCTCCTCCTCATTCACAAGGCAGTGGGACCCTCCGCCCCCACGCTCCCACCCACGTCTCTCCCCCACCCCTAAAGCTGTATCCTAACAGCCTTGACTGTTAGGTATGAAATCAGACATTGGCTTATGTATGTGAAAGGGACAAATGCCAAAAAAAATTAAAAATTAAAAACCAAAGGAACTTGGTGCGCTTGGATGAAGGCGTGTCTGGGAGGCGGCTACACACCAAAAGCCCAAGTCCAATAAACAACCTTGTTAGGTGGGCCCCAGCTTTGGGGATGTGGGCAACTTACCGACCCTCCCCTTGCCCTTCACCACTGTTAGGAGCAGAAACACTGTGCTGATACAGCCCAGGGAGGAATTCCACGCCCGCTCAGCAATAGCCTAGGAGAGGGAGCCGGGAGGGGAAACGGTGGACTCTTCACTATAAAAACTCCCGTGTAAATCAGACTCGGCTCCCGTTTCTGCACTGAGATGCCCAGCTGGCCCGTCAGCTGTATTCTCTTCATTGACTTTCGATGCCACGCTTACTGCTACTCTGTCTCGCGCCTGTAAAGTTTTCCCTGTGCCATCACCAGAACCTCCGAACTTCCTCCCCAGCAGCTCCCGCACACAGAACAGCCAGCCGCTGGGAGAGCAAGCCGCTCCGGCAAACCGCGAGTCCCCAAGCGACGTCCCCGTCCTGTCGCCTTGGGAGGTCGCGGTTCCAGCCTGCTACGCCGCGGGGCCCGGGCTTCTTCCCCTTGGGAGCCCCTCGCTGACCACAGGCTTCCGCCTCTCCCACCACAAGCACAGACGCTTCTGGGGACGGAGATGCCATGAGCAGGCAGCGACCGCGCTGGGCAGTGGCCGACGTAGCCCTGGGTGCCGGTCACCCACCGGCAGAGGTTCCCTCTCCGCAGGTACATACCGCATCCGCACACATGGTCTCCGCGGGTGAGCGCTCGCGCGCACACACACACACACACATACACACACACACTCCGAGCGACACACCGCATCCGCACGAGCCAGAGCTGCCTGGGCAGTCCCCACCGAGCACGGCAGCGCAGCCAGGGAACCCCACCTCCCCACCGCGCGCTCCTCCCCACCGCGTCTCCTCCCAGCTCGCCCAGAGCAGGCAGCGAGACCCCTGGTGCCAGTCGGAGAGCTGAAGCGAGTCCCCTTAGGTGAGCTCTTCCGCTAATCCGCAGCTGGGGTCTGCTCCCACTCGGAACACAGGCGACCAAGCCCATCAGCCCGTAAGGGCACTTTGGCATTGTAAGGAAGGGGGCGCAGGACAGATAGGAGACAGGATCTGAACTCACAGCCAAAATGAATTTATTCAAGAAAAATAGATTCCCAGAGATGCCAACTGCCAAGGTGCACACAGACCGAATATGTGGCGGAGGACTCAGTCCCCTAGCAGCCTGGGCCTTATATATCTTAAGGTGGGCTAAGAGGGTTGGGCGTAGTGGGGGGAGGGCAGTAGTCGGATATGAGTTTCTTCATACAGGTTTTGGGGGGCTTACAAACCTGGAAAAGCATGCAGAGGGTGGGTGGGGGAAGGTACAGGGTGTGAGACTGAACTGGTCTCGAAGAATGCAGGGTGACGCAGTGCATTAGGGAATTTAATTTATTTTCAGGCCAGGCACTAAGATGGCTGAGGCTTATATGTTTGTGCCATCAGGTGTGGGCCTGGGGTCTCTGAGGGGAACAGCAGTGGCAGTCAGCGCTGGACTCCCACATTCATCTGCCCTTCCTGGGCCTGGGTCTGACTGGGCCCCTGGCTTCCTCTGGCATTGAACTTACTCAGTCTCTCGGCCTTGGGCGGCCCAGAATGGGCAGAAGATTCCTTGTCTGTTTGACTCTTTGGAGCAGTTTCATAGTCCCACCCCCACCCCCACCTGCACACACAGTAGTATGGCTGTTGGAAAGCTAGTGTTTTTCTCAGACACGTTTGTACCTTCTTGTCTTGACCTGAAAGGGCAGGAAATGCCCATTAATCCCCTGCTTCAGCTGTAGATGTGTCTTTTGACGCATAATTTAAATGTGGAAAATTGTTATTTACTTTTCAGACTAGTTACCAAAAGCATTGGTGCCTGGGGATGGGGTAGTGGTGGTGGGAGAGGGGGCATATACCTAAGGTGCCTGTGTCTGGCCGAGGTAGACGGTGTTCCCAGGGCAGGCATGGGAAAGAGGGGTTTGTAGCTGGGTGAAAGACTCCAGATTGCAAGTCAGCAGTCATTCTGGGTCAGAAAAGCACAGCTGAGGCATAGGTGGCTGGGAAAAGTAGGAACAGTGAGGAGAGAGGCAGTGACGCTGAGCGGTAGTGGAGGAAAGAAGGCAGAGATGGGGAAAACGGGGTCTGGGAGAAGTCGGAAAGCCTCTCTCTCTCTCTCTCGCTCTCTCTCTCTCCTTCCCTCATGAATAAGAACATAATATTTAAAAAAAAGAAGAAGGGACCAACACTGCAGTGTGGCATGTAAAGCCACTGTCTGCTCTGCCTGCATCCCATATGGGCGCCGGTTCAAGTCCCGGCTGGCTGCTCCACTTCCAATCCAGCTCTCTGCTATGGCCTGGGAAAGCAGTAGAAGATGGTCCAACTCCTTGGGCCTCTGCACCCGCGTGGGAGACCTAGAGGAAGCTCCTGGCTCCTGGATTCAGAGCAGCGCAGCTTCAGCCATTGCATCCAACTGGGGAGTGAAGTAGCAGATGGAAGACCTCTCTCTGCCTTTCCTTCTCTCTCTTTGTGTAACTCTGACTTTCAAATAAATAAACAAATCTTTAAAAAGAAGAAAATAGGGGTGGGAAGTAGTCTTTTGGCCTAGTGATTAAGATGTCTTTGTCCCATCAGAGGGTTCAGTTCTGATCTCTGGCTCCTAACTCCAGCTGCCAGCCAATACAGACCTGGGGTACAGCAGTGATGGCTCAAATAGTTGAGGCAATGCTGCCCACATGGGAGACCTGGATTGAGTTCCCAGCTTTCGGCTCTTGGTCCCAGCTCAGCCCCAGTCCCAACCCTTGTGAGCATTTGAAGAGTGAAACAGCAGATGTTCTCTGTCTCTCTCTCTCTCTCTCTCTCTCTCTCTCTCTCTCTCTCCTTAAATAAAAAAAAAAATTTAAGAAAAGAAAGTGGTGATGACAAATGTGGCTATACTTTCAAAAACCACAAAGTAATGACAAACAGGTAAGTGAATGTATGAGGACCAGGGACCTCTGAGATTAAAATAGTCTAATCATCCAAGGTAATATGTGATTCCAAATCAGAAAGAGAGAAGTTACCTCCCAGACTATAGTCAAAAGTTGTATCCTGGGGTGAACCTGCTGTAACCGGGTAACCTTGACTAGCTCTGGTCATCCAAATAAAAAATCCTTGGACATCACCTGTCAACTGGGACCCCCTAATACAACTAACCAATTTCACTCCTAATTTTTTGTAAAAAGATGCATTTATTTATTTGAAAGGCAGAGTTATAGAGCGACAAAGCCAGAGGCAGAGAGAGGTCTTCCTTCTACTGGTTCACTCCCCAGATGGCCACAACAGCCAGAGTTCCACCAATCCAAAGCCAGGAGCCAGGAGCTTCTTCCCAGTCTCCCATGTGGGTACAGGGGCCCAAGGACTTGTGCCATCTTCTACTGCTTTCCCAGGCCACAGCAGAGAGCTGGATCAGAAGTGGAGCAGCCAGGACTTGAACTGCCCCCCCCCTAATTTTTATAATGTGGCTGTCAGCAGATATGTCCTGACTTTTGTGGATATGATAACCATGTAGGAATGTTGCTGTTTCAGCATCATGAACAGGCTATTGTGAATTTTGATAACTTTGATCATTTTGAGTGTGTGCTAAATAAATATATTTGCTTTTGGTGACTTAACCCCCCTTTTTTAATGCTTTGATCTCTAAACCTTTGATAATTTGAGAAAGAGGACTTAATGCAGCACATTTCACTCACTAGTGTTCGGGGGACAGTCTAGTGGACAATGGAAGGATCGGTCACCCGAACATTCTAGGAGTTTGGTCTAAAGAAAATGAAAATGCCTTAAAAGTGGGCTCAGGGAGCCGGCACTGTGGCTGCCTTTCCAATAAATAAATAAATCTTTTTTATAAAGTGGGCTCAGAATTAATGTCCCTCTAACCTTTCTTGCCCCTCTCTCACCAAGAGCAGGGAGAAGTCTCTCTGGAATTCCCCCTATCTGTAATAAGACCAGACTGCTAAAGGGAACCCAGGTGCCTTCCATCACTGCCCTGAAACCCCACTGTCTCAAAAACAAGGACTGAAGAGTGTAACTGCACCTAGGCGGATATCCATCACAAGATAATGTCGGTCTCTTGGGTTCATTTATATCCCAAATAGGGGTCTCCAGACCTTTCCTTCCCCTGCTAATGATTTAGAAGCCTTCAAAATTGCATTCCCTATCCTCCCCCTCCTCTAAGGAACAGATCCATGTAAGTCTTGGAATCATGTTAAGCAGGTGGGGAACTTCCCCTTTTGCATGCTCATCAATGCATATGCCTTTTTCTCTTATTTAATTGTCAACTGAAATAATCAGAGTCTGATTGGGAAATCAAAGCTGAAGTTTATTCAGTTAGTCAAACTGAGGATTTAAACCCCCAACGATCAGTCAGTTGTCTGAACTGGCTGTCCCATAAGCCCGAGTTTGATTATAAATGGGTAGGCAGGCAACTAGTGATGGCGAGAAGTGGACTGCCAACACCCAAGCAGCACGTGTCTTCATGCTGACTGAACATGGCTGAAGGCTTGGCATACCCACTCCCCATCAGCAGCTAAGCCTCACTTCCCATCATGCACCAGATGCCATGACACCTTCCCAGAGACACATTTCACTCACTATGCTGCAGACCCATGCCAAACCCTGCCTCCTTTGAATATTCTATCAGGCTTTGCCCCCAGCACCAGCCTTTACCCTAAAAAGAATGTTTCCAGCCTAGGGCAAGGGGATTCTGCCTCATGAAGTTGCCCACACTCACATGAGTGTGTTCCTATCCCTTTACATTTTGATAAATCCTGCTTTTCTGCTCACCTCTATCTGTGTCTCCCAGTTGCACTTCTATATTTGGAAGACAGAAGCTGGACTAAATCTAGCCAGGGGTCGCTCTGAGCTCAGCTGGGGTTCCCAAGCCCTACAGATGGTTACAAGTGTCTTACTTTTCTTACAGGTGGCGCCTGGTAAGGCTGTTCTTGACAGAAAGTGCTGGTGGTGTAGTGGTGAGACTAGCTTCCTTCTAAGCAGTTGATCCGGGTTTGATCCTTAGCCAACACAGTGGCCAATATTCTGCAGAGGACCAGAGCACGGGGGCCAGGCACTTCATGACTGCATGCCTGTGAGTGTGCGAGGCAGGCACACACGCAGTGTTTTCACGTCACCACCTCCAGGAGCACAGCCATGGGGCACCCAGGAAAGCAGGGCCAGGGCAAAGCACCACTTGGTTGCCCTGGCAGCACCACAGGCCAGGCTTTTGGCCCAGGGGAGTGCCAAGTGCTTGGCATAGAGGCACTGGCTGTAGCAGGCACACAGCTCAGTGCTCCCTGGTAGTCTAGTGGTTAGGATTCAGCTGCCATGGCCAGGTTTGAATCTAGTCAGGGAAGCCCTTCTTCCTCTTCCCCTATCGACCTGCAAGCCACACCTTCCTGTCTTTTGAGGCTGACTTAAATGGCTCACTTGTGCAACCCCCGCCAGTGCCGTTGCCGGTCCTACACCCAACCCAAGCCTTGCACACCTGTCTCTGCCTCCACTATCCCGTTCCTTCCCCCCAACCCCTGCTTGCCACCTCGGACCTTCGGCTTCTCCCTACTTCTGGGCTCCCACTCCCACTCCTTTGTCCACGGTGCTCCAGGCAGCCTTTCTCCATCCATGGCTGAAGGCAGCAGATGTACCCCCAACCCCAATGAGGCCCGGTGCACATAGACACTCCCACAAACACAGTACCATGTATACACAACATAACACAGTTGTAACAGCTGGCCACACGGCAAACATACATGCGCACACACACACACTCGGGTGGCTCTCAGCAGACATAGCACTCTCCTAACCCCACCCAAAGAACACACGCCCCAACACAGCCACAAGCCTTCTCAGGCTCCCTGCCCTAGGCCCCGCTTGTCTGAGCAGCCAGTGGCCTGAGACTGTCACAGCAGAGTCGAAGGCACCATCTCAGGGTTCTGCTCTCAGTGGGGTAGATGAACATTGTCGTGCTTGGATCACTGGTCGCTGCGCTTGGAGAAGATGTGCAGTGTATGAGTGCCAGAGATGGAGTCAGGTGTCCGAACTGGGGGCTGGCAGCCCAAGCAGCCTAAGGCCCAAGCCATAAGCCAAAAAGGGGGACAGAATTTGTCCACCTGCTGGAAGGCAGGAAGAAGAGGCCAGGGTGCTGGAGGCCGTGGGTTCCACGGGCCAGTTGTGCTGTGGGGGTGCAGGTGCATACTTCAGGACATCAGGGCACCTGCGCCTTGGCACTCATTGTGAGAGCAGGGTGTGAAAAGGCGAGCTGGCAGCGTGTTGCGGGGCAGCGGGAAGAGGTGAGGTGGCCAGCAGAGGCGAGATGTCGGAAGTGCAGCGCATGTGACTGGAGTGGTGGCAGGAGAGACAGAGGATAGGAAGGAGGAAGACTGAGCACGGAAGGCATCAGAGGGATGATGCAGGGGGCTCCAAGGAAAGAGTTGCTCTGGGAGGGCGGGGCTCAGGGGCCAGTGGGGCTTGGACGCACATGGCCAGTGGTGGGTGCAAGCCTGGACGGTGAAGAGGCACAGGCAAGCGCCACATAATGCATGTGGCAGAAAAGCAAAAAGGTCAAAGCTGCATGGGCCGGGAATCGAACCCGGGCCTCCCGCGTGGCAGGCGAGAATTCTACCACTGAACCACCCATGCACCATTGATGAGTTCCCTCAAAAGCCACTACAGACCCTGAACCTAAGCACCACGAGCTGCTCCATTGCAATTTAGCTGCTTTCGGTGAAGCAGGGCGCCCACGAGCAGGCAGGAGAGGCTCCATAGGCCTCTAGGGCCCAGGATACATGGCAAGCAGTATACAGAATTGGGGGATGGCTGGCGGGAGTGGGGTGGGGGTGGGGGTGGGGGTTGGGGTTGGATGGCTGGAGGTGGGGTCTTGGAGGAAGGGGGAGTGAGAGAGAGACAAGCAGAGAAAGAGAGAGAAGCACAGAGCTTCAGCTCCTGCTGGGTTGTTGTCCGCATCCCAGGGCACGGGGAAGGAGGGGCGCTGGAGCCCAGAGAGAGCCAGGATGCAGCCAGCCAGACCCGGCCCTCTGCCCAGGTCCCCGTCAGAGCAGGTGACTCGGGGCGGGGCCTGTGTTGGTGGGCTGGGGTGTGAGCCACGGCTGCAACAGGAGCACCGGCTGAAGGTGGGTGGCCGGCCGGCGGGTGGGAGGCGCCGCCACGCTGGGTGGGGCGGGCCTGCCCGTGGAACCCCTCCCCCCCCGCCCGTGGGGAGGCGGTGGGTCACTCCGCGGGTTGGTTGGTCGTGGAGGAGAGTCAACGGGTGCAGCTGGGTGACCGCAGGGTGCCTGGGCCTTCGGCCGGCCACCACCCACTGCCCCGGGTGGTTTTGCCGGCTGGTGGGCTCTGTGCCTCCTGAGGCAGCTGTGCTGAGGCCGAGAGAGGCGGGAGCACGGGGTCGGCAAAGGGCTCCGAGGAGCAGGATCCCGGGCAGCGCGCTGTCCCGAGCAGGCAGGCGGGAAGCGAGGGGTGCGCGGAGAGGGCGAGGAGGTGGGATGCGGCCGAAGTGCGCTGCTCTCATTGGGCTGGCCGCAGACCGTGGTGGGGCTGGGGCACGCTCGGGAGGACTCTGGGCGTGCCGCCCGTCGGTTCAGCGCTCTGGGGCTGGCAGGTGGCGGAGAGAGGTGGAGGAGATCTGGGGCCTTGGTTGGGAGGCGGAGGGTCGCGATGGTGTGGAACGTAGCGGGGAGGTTGGAGAAGAGCGGAGGTGCTTGGAAGAGGCGGAGCCAGATGCCTAAAGGTGGTGTCTTGGGGAGAGGTGGGCGGGGTAGTCGGTGGGCGGGAGTGCGTGTGCGCGCTTGGCACCGATGAGAGGGTAGGAGGCGGTGCTGGCGCGCGTTAGCGGGCTGTCGGCGGCAGAGATGGGTTGCGAGAGGAGTTAGTGCGTTAGAGCGCGCACGTGTTGGAGGGGCCTGGACTTTGACGAGTAGTGGGTAGGTGCGTCTTCGTGACAGGCGTAGTCCAGGCTGGCTGCGACACTGGGCGTGCATACTGGAGCAGGCCAAAGGATGTGCTTGTCAGGAGAAGGATTCGAACCAACGCCTCCAGGGGAGACTGCGACCTGAACGCAGCGCCTCAAACGGCTGGGCCTTCCAGACGGCGGGCCTAGGTGCGTGGCAGGTCACCTGCTGGAACGACACGCCAAGAACTGAGGCCTAAGTCGGACGCTCTGCCTAGTCTGGGCGCTGAGGTGCCAGAGCACATGCCACGGGGTGCGCTGTTCCCCGGGGAGTCTCCGCCAGCGCAACCGCCTTGCTGCCCAGGTGTGGAGGCCGCGCAGGGCACCCGGCAGCACCTGGGGGCGGTTCCTAGCCGCACCTCTCTGGGTCGCTGTGGTCCAGCAGTCCGCTCCCCCAACACCCCACCACTTCCTACTCCTCACAGTCCACCCAATCGTCGCGGTGCTCCTCACCTGCTAAGTTTTCCTTCTTGTTCGCTCCCTCACATTGCTTCCCCTCTCCATCTCCCCGTTTCTCCCATCCCCCCCCCCCCCCCCCCCCCCGCTCCTCCTGTTCCTCCTCTCGCCTGCCTTCATGGGGTACTTCCGATAGTTGGGAACATGCGCCTGGAAGCGGATTATTTTTTGTTCACGGGTCGGGGGTCTGTGTGGGGTTGACAGCGCTGCATTGTGTGGGCTGGATGTGTTGCGTGGGCATTGCACAAAGAGGCTGACGATGGTTGGCAGTTGGGATAGGGGTCGGTGTGTTGCAGTGGAGGGGAGGGGCCGAGCATGGGCAGGCGGAGAGGGCCAAAGACTGAAAGTCACTGTCTCATTACTGTAGTGGTGAGTATCCCCGCGTGTTACGCAGCAGACTGGCATCTACTTCCCTGTTGGGGAAGCAACCCTCCCTTTTTGAATGCTACCCTCATGGCCCCAGTCTTCAACCTAGATGCGAGGCACCATGATACACCTGGCCTGCGAGCGCCCGGCAGGGAAGTTTGGCTCTCCTACCATCTCTATGGTCGTCGGGCCCCAAGTGTATGCAGGCAAGGCCTTGGTGAGATGCCCAGGGCCAGGGTCGGGTGGTGGTAGGATGAGTGTGGGAGCAAGCCTGTGGGTGTGGACTGTCGCCAGGCAGCCGGTTCCCTTGTGCACAAGGCCTTTGTCCTCGGTGAGCATGTCGGGGCCACACTCTTTCAAGAGGGTGAGGCCCAGGTGCAACGAGACACTGACAGGGTCAGCTGAGGCCGGCGTGTGTGCAGACCGAGAGACGGCTGGCGTGTGGATGTGTAAGGGTGCAAGATGATCGGGCAGGCGTGCTGGGCTTGGCAGTCTGGGAGTCAGGCATCCTCCGAGGAGCAGTGGGAATGTGCGGCTGGGCTCACCATCAAGACACAGCTGTGCGGGGCGGCAGGGCGCTCCAGGTAAGCGGGGTGGCACATGGCCAGGCCACCCCTGGCAAGAGGCGTTGGTGGTATAGTGGTGAGCATAGCTGCCTTCCAAGCAGTTGACCCGGGTTCGATTCCCGGCCAACGCAGCGCACCTGTCTTTTGGCAGAGGCGGTGGTCGTGGCGCTTGGCCGCCTGGCCGCCCGGGTGGGGCGGACTTGGCTGAGCGCTGCGTGGCAGGGCGTGCGCGGGACCCAAGAACGGAGGCGCGCCGTGTGTTTTGGAGGTCAGGGCGGATGGCGGGCGGGGGCCCGTGGTCGGCTGGCCCGGGCGGGGCAGCCGGGGGTTGGCCGTGGGAGCAGCGCAGCGGGCCAGGTGCTGCCGCCGCCGCCGCTGGCGCTGCCCCTGCCCATTGGCAGCCAGGCGCCGGCTGCAGCGGGCAGAGGCCCAGGCCAGGCACGCAGCCCGACGCTCCCTGGTGGTCTAGTGGTTAGGATTCGGCGCTCTCACCGCCGCGGCCCGGGTTCGATTCCCGGTCAGGGAAGCCTTTCTTCTTCCTCCGTGGCGCACACACACGCCAGCCCGCCGTTCTGCCTCCCGCAGCACGGCCCAATCACTTTTGCACAAGCGCGCCAACTGCTTGTGCAACGATGCAACACCCACCGCGCCCGTGCCCTGCCCGCTCCAGCCCAAGCCCTACGCCTCTGCCTCCACTTACACCATCACGTGCTTTTCGCCAGGAGCGCTACTTGAGGACCTTCGGCCGCTCCCCACGTCCAGGCTTCTCACTGTTCCCCTGCTCCCGCGCCTCCCCTACCGAGTCCAAAGTGCCCCTGGCAGCATTTCTCTGACACTCCTGGGCCGTCGGAACACCTCCAACCCAAAGTGGGCGCGCGTGCACAAACACACGTCCACGCGCACACCCAGGACACGGCAATCCCGGAACAGCCGCTGCCTGCACACACTCGGGCTCATGTCCTCAGTCACCAGATCACCGCGACCGGCACCAAGCACAGGAGTGCGTGTGCTTCTGCGTGCGTGCGCACGCGCGCGCACACACACACACACACACCCCGCTGGCTCTCAGCAGACCTAGCACTCCTACCCCCACCCAAGGCAAACTCGCCCCAGCACAGCAAGATGCCTTCTCGGGCTCCCTGCCCTCGCCCTTCTCCACCTGCCTGGGAGCGGCCCGGGCTTCCGTCGCAGCAGCAGTGCCTGTGCCAGGCAAGCCAGCACACACTCTCCCCGGCACACACACACACACAGAGGCCACGCCTTCTCTCCCTGCCTGTTGGGCCAGGGGCCAGGTGCCATGTGCCATGGCCTCCGTGGGCGAGAGTCACCAGCCCAGGGTGCAATTGCTTTGGTTTTCCCACCGTGAGCCGATGGATCCAGGCTCCCAGGTGGGCTTGGGGCTTGAACGTGTGGTAGTTGCCCCAGAGGGGCCCTGCACTTGGCACCCCTCCCTGCCGCCACCCCCCAGGATACAGAAGCGAGACCAGCAGGCTGGAGTCCAGGATGCTAGGGCCAGTCATGTCAAGGGGGGCATTGGGGCACCTGTGCGTTGGCAGTAATTGTGAGAGCAGGGTGTGGGGAGGTGAGCCTCTGAGGTGATGTGGTATAGTGGGAAGACATGGGGTGGCTGGCAGAGCAGTGAGGTCGAAGTGCAGACAAGGCTGAGGAAAGAAGGAGGAAGGCATTGGGCGGGAGGATGGCTGAGCAGGGAAGGTATCAGAGGCATTTTGTGCTGGGCTCCAAGGGTGGAGTTATGCAGACAGGGTGGGATGAGGGGGCCAGTCAGGCTTTCCAGGAGCCTGGCCAGCAGTGAACCTGTCCTAGCGGCAAGAAGGCACATCCCAGCACCTCCAGGGGCTGGGGGACCAAAAGACGACAAGGAGCTGCATGAGCCAGAAATTAAACTCGGGTCTCCCATGTGACAGGCAAAAGTTCTGCTACTGAACCACCCATTGTGGTCACTAGTGCGCACAGCCACATGCTCGGGCCCTGAGCACCACGCCTGCCATGGACAGCTGCTCCCTGTCCACTTAGAGTGCTGGTCCCATAGAGCAGGGAACAGACATGCAAGCAGAAGGAGAGACTACTGTCACTTGCAGGGCCCAGGATCGTTGGCAAGGAATAGGTAGAGTTTGCTGGAGGGGTAGTGAAAGAGAAAGAGAAAAAGAAAGAGATGCAGCTCAATTCACAATAGCTAAGATATGGAAGCAACCCAAATGTTCATCATTTGGGCTGGATAAAGAAATTATGGGATATGCACAGCATGGACTACTACACAGCACTAAAAATAAATGAAATTCTGTCATTTGCAACAAAATGGGTGAAACTGGAAAACATCATACATAGTGAAATAAGCCAGTTCCAAAAGGACAAATACTATATGTTCTCCCTGATCTGTGATAACTAATAGAGCACCTAAAAGGTAATCTACAGAAGTGAAATTGACACTTTGAGATGCAGCAGTGACTTTGAACAGTCCATGTCTTTTTTTTTTTTTTTTTTGACAGGCAGAGTTAGACAGTGAGAGAGGGACACAGAGAAAGGTCTTCCTTCCATTGGTTCACCCCCCAAATGGCTGCTACGGCCGGTGCACTGCACCAATCCGAAGCCAGGAGCCAGGTGCTTCCTCCTGGTCTCCCATGTGGGTGCAGAGCCCAAGGACTTGGGCCATCCTCCACTGCCTTCCTGGGCCACAGCTGAGAGCTGGACTGGAAGAGGGGCAACCGGGACAGAATCCGGCTCCTCAACCGGGACAAGAACCTGGAGTGCCAGCACCACAGGTGGAGAATTAGCCCTGGTGAGCCACGGTGCCGGCCGAACAGCCCATGTCTTGACTATTGAGGAACAGTTGTTTTTTTTTTTTTTCATACTATTTGTTTAACTCTTTACTTTGTATAGTATAGAGTCAATCATATATGTATAAAGTTAATTGAAAATAGATTAAAGATAAGAATAGGAATAGAAGAGGGAGGAGGAAGAGGGGTGGAGTGTGGGTGGGAAGAATCACTATGTTCCTAAAGTTGTACTTATGAAATGCATGAAGTTTGTTTTCCTTAAATAAAAGTTTTCAGGGGTGGGGGAAGATAAGCACAGTTTCCCTACATACTGGACCCTGATACGAATGGGCAGCGAGTGGGCAGACAGTTGTGGTGGAGCGTTCATGTTGCAGGAACCTGAGGTTTGCAGAGTGAGCCGGGGAGAGCATTGGCAAGAGAGAGGTAGGTAGCGCAGCATGGCGATGGACGTGTTGCAGGCCGACTCTGAGACTGGGCTTGAGCACTGGAGTGGGATCAGAACCCACACCTCCAGGGGAGGCTATGACCAGAACGTAGCATCTTAGACCGCTCGGCCGGCCATCCACACACCTGGACTCATTCAGCCCCTGGTGTTGTGCCTCGGGGCACCAGTCCTGGGGCAAGCTGTTCTCAAGGCATCCCAGCGAGCGGATCTGGCTGGTCGGAGCTTGGACACCCCTACTGCCCAGGTCTGGATTCTCTGAGGCGCATTTGGCAGCACCTGTGGCAATTCCCCAGCCGCACCTCTCCAGCTGCTGTGGCCTGGCAGCCCACTCCCCCAATCCCCTACCACCTCCTCCTTGAC
The DNA here is from genome assembly GCF_033115175.1 of Lepus europaeus. NCBI lineage: Eukaryota > Metazoa > Chordata > Mammalia > Lagomorpha > Leporidae > Lepus > Lepus europaeus. The sequence continues at coordinate 126,770,682 of NC_084831.1, read as the reverse complement.
ACCGTCCTCCAGGTCACCCTCCTCCTGTTGTCTTCCTGGTCCTCCTCACTTTCCTCCTCTTCTCCTCCATACCTTCTCCTTCTCTTTATCCTCCTTGTTCTCGTCGTTTTCCGACCCCAGCCTCTCTTCCTCAGGTACACTGGTTGGTTGGTTCCATGTCACCGGGTAGAGCTTTGATGTGGCCACAGGTCTGTGTGGGGTTGGGGTTCTTGGCTGCCTGAGGCTGACAGGTGGCTGTGGGTGGTGATGGAGAGGGCTGGCAGTGGTTGGGGTTGAGACAAAGACCAATCTATGGCTTTGGATGGCAGATTTCAGGGGTGGGCAGGCAGATCAGAATCTAGGTCCTCGAGACCCTCTCCTGTTATCCTCATTAGTATAGTGGTGAGTATCCCTGCCTGTCACCAGGGAGACTGGGGTTTGATTCCCCGATGGGGAGGCCAGCAACCCTTTTTTATGGAGACTGCCAGACGTGGTGCACTCTGAGTCTCTGATCCAGATGTTTTCACCCGGGAATGCCAGGATGCCTGCCCCAAGTGTGTATGACATGGCTTCCGCGAGTCCCACAGGGTCTGGCACAGATGGGAGGCGGATGAGTGGGGGACCGAACACTTGGGTATGAACTGCCGCCTGGCCAGGACTCTTGGGGCGAAGGGTTTTGGTGAGCTACATGAGGGAGGACACGTGCCCCGGACGCACTCCATGTTCCAAGTGCACAACTCAGGAGCAGCCACACAGCGAGAGTCCCTGGAGGCAGAGGGAGAGTCGGCGGGAATGTGGGTGTGTGCAGGCATGCGCGGATCGGGCAGTCATGCTGGGTTGGTGAGTGGGGCACCAGGAGGACTTTGGTAGCCGCGGGAAGTGCGGTGGGCATCTCTTTGATGCACTGCTGTGTGGAGCTGCGGCAGTGCGCTCTTGGCAACCCTGGCCGGGCCTGGTGGGCCCACCCATTGCATGGGGTTGGTGGTATAGTGGTGAGCATGGCTGCTTCCCAAGATGGTGACCGGGTATGATTCCCTCAATGGACGCCCTTTTGCAGAAGGCTAGGTCTTGGGGGACGAACTTGGCTCAAGGTTGCCTGCATGGTGCAAGAAAGGTCAAGTGCAGTGTTTTGAGATCACCGTGGGCAGGAGGAGTATAGTCACTGGGGCCCCCAGCAGGAGGCCTGGGTTGTGGCTAGGCACCACTTGCTCAAGTGCTCAGCATACAGGGGGCTCCGAGCCCTTGGCACCTATGCCTAGCTGCAACAGACAGGTGTTTCAGGGACGCTCAGGAGGACTCTGGGCGTGCCGCCCGTCGGTTCAGCGCTCTGGGGCTGGCAGGTGGCGGAGAGAGGTGGAGGAGATCTGGGGACTGGGGCTGGGAGGCGGAGGGCCGTGAAGGTGCGGAAGGTAGCGGCAGAGGGTGGCGGGAGAGCAGCGGAGGAGCCAGGAAGACTCGGAGGCAGGTGGGTCCCGAGGAGTGGTGTCGTGGGGAGAGGGGGGCGGGAGTGCCTGCGCGCTCGGGGCTGCGGGCAGAGGGCGGAAGGCACGGCTGGCCAGTTGGAGCGGGGTCCCTGTGGGAGTGCCACGTGTGGGCCGGCAAGGCGGGGTCTCGCTCGCGACGGCTGGAGAGCCGGAGCGGCCAGCGGCGTGTTGCACGACGGCTGCGAGGCTGGACTGGGCGTGCCAAAAAGGCATGCTTGTCAGGAGTGGGATTCGAACCCACGCCTCCAGGGGAGACTGCGACCTGAACGCAGCGCCTTAGACCGCTCGGCCATCCTGACGGCGGGCCGGGTCGCGGGGCCGTTCCCTTGGCTGGGAGAGCGCGCCCAGGACTGCGGCCTTGGTCGGTCGCGCCGCCTGGGCCGTGGGCTGCGGTGCCAGGGCGCACGCCGCGGGGCGCGCGGGGCCCGGGGCAGCTCCGCTGGCCGGGGCTTGCAGGGCGCCGCTGCCCGCTTCTGGAGGCCGCACGGGGCATCCGGCAGCGCCCCGGGACGCATCGCAGACGCACCTCTCCCGAGCGCTGTGGGCCGGGCTGGGCCGCCCGCTCCTCCCAGCCCCGCCCCCGCCCCCCTCCCCCGTTCAGCCCCGCCCACCGGGTCGTCCCGGTCCTCCTCCTCCTCCTCCTCCTCCTCCTCCTCCTCTCCCTCTGGGCTTTCCTGGTGGTTCTCTTCCTCCTCTTCCTCCCCGTGCCCCTCCGCTGGCTCTTCTTCCCCCTCCTCTTGCTGCTGCTGCTGCAGCTCTTCCTCATCTTCCTCCTCCTCCTCCCTGGCTTCACCTGGCTCCTCCGGTTGGTTGGTTCTATGCTCCTGGAAGCTACCATGTTGTGGTCCCGGGTCGGGGGGTCCACGTGCGGGTGAAGGCAGTAGGTTGTGGGGACCGGGGACGACGGGTGGCGGTTGTCCCTGGAGCCGGTGTGTGGGCGGTGGAGGGCAGGGGTCGGGTGCGGGAGGGCGCAGAGGGGTCGAGGGGACCTGAGGGTAGCTGCCGCCGTCCTCGTTAGTATAGTGGTGAGTATCCCCGCCTGTCACGCGGGAGACCGGGGTTCGATTCCCCGACGGGGAGGCAAGCCGCCCTTTTTAGCCAGGCGGCGCACGCCGGGCCCCGCACTCCGGCCCCCGCGCGCGGAGCACCAGGGGCCGTGTGGCCTGCGGGCCCCGGACACGCACCCGTGTTGGGCGCCCAGGGGTCGCTGCTGCGAGCCGCGCGCGAGGAGTTTTCGGGAGCTTCCGCTCGCCCACCGCCGACAGGGCTTGGTGCGCTGGCTGAGCGGGCGCGGACGAGCCGGGGAGCGAGCCTGCGGGTGCGGTCCGTCGCCTGGCCGGACCCCTGGCGCACGAGGGCTTGGACGAGCCAGCTGAGGGCCGACGCGGACACGGATGCGCGCGCCGCCGGGGCCACGCTGGATCCGGAGGCAGGGGCCCGGGAGTAAGGAGACGTGGAGCCGCTGGGCGGAGGCGGGCGCGGGCGCGGGCGCGTGCGCAGACGGGGAAGCGGCTGGCGTGCGTGTGGATGCGCGAGGGCGCGCGCGTGGATCGGGCAGGCGTGCTGGGCTTGGCAGGCGGGGCGCCGGGCGGCAAGGCACAGGGGGCCTCAGCTACTTGTGCAAAAGGATACAGAGAGAAAAAAGAAATTTCCCTGACCGGGAATTGAACCCGGGCCGCGGCGGTGAGAGCGCCGAATCCTAACCACTAGACCACCAGGGAGCGTTGGGCTGCGTGCCTGGCCTGGGCCTCTGCCCGCTGCAGCCGGCGCCTGGCTGCCAATGGGCAGGGCCAGCGCCAGCGCCTGGCCCGCCGCGCTGCTCCCACGGCCAACCCCCGGCTGCCCCGCCCGGGTCAGCGGACCACGGGCCCCCGCCCGCCATTGCACCCTGACCTCCAAAACACACGGCGCGCCTCCGTCTCCTGGCTCCCGCGCATGCCCTGCCACGCAGCGGTCAGCCAAGTTCGCCCCACCTGAGCGGCCGGGCGGCCGCGCGCCACGACCCCTGCCTCCGCCAAAAGGTGGGCGCGCTGCGTTGGCCGGGAATCGAACCCGGGTCAACTGCTTGGAAGGCAGCTATGCTCACCACTATACCACCAACGCCTCTCGCCACGGGCGGCCTGGCCACGCGCCGCCCGGCTTGCCCAGAGCGCGCCGCCGCCCGCCGCCTCAGTGCCCCGACGGGGCGCCTCGCCCGCACTTGCCCGCTGCCACCCCAAGCCCCGCGCCCGTGTGTTTTGGAGGTCAGATAGCTGAGGCCCCCTGTGCCTTGCCGCCTTCAGGGCTTGGGCTTCTCCACTGTTCAGTGCTCCCGACTCTCACCCACCTCCCGCTGCTCTACCTCCATCCCATCCACATTGCTCAGAGCTTCCTTTCTCCTACTGCCTGACCCCACTGTAGGTGTCTCTCTCTCTCTCTCTCTCTCTCTCTCTCTCTCTCTCTCTCTCTCTCTCCCTCTCTCTCTTTCTCACACACACACACACACAGTAGCACACATATGCAGGACACCACCAGAACACAAACCCGTAACTTCCCAGTGGACATTCGCCCAACACACAGACCAGGATGCACACACGTACCCGGGGGCACACGTCTTCACATGCAGGATCAACACCACCACCACTACCGCCACCAAACACACACCTGTGACTGTCGGCAGACTACCCACCGTCCACACCCAACATGCACACACCAGAGTGCACACACCCCCAGAACACCAACACCTGTTCTCTCACTCCTTTCCCTCTCCACTACTGTTGCCAGTGAATGGGCCAGCAGTGGTGCTGTGCCAGGACAAGCCTCGAGACACCCCAAAAGGCTATTTCTCTGCCTCGTGGCAGGGTCCACACCTACCAGTTTGGCCACCTGCAGGGGCCTGAGGTCCATGAAGTCACCATTCAAACTGGCAGGCACTCTGGTTTTTCCACCATGACCCAGGTTCAGGGAGCTCGCATTGGAGACTGGGCTGCACCCGTGTTTGTGTTTTGGCCAGCTTGGAGGTGGCACACGTGGCAGTGGAGACCTGCCCTGGAGGGGCCCTGCTCCTGGCACTGGGGAGGGGGGCCATGAGGCTTGAGAGAGTAGGGGAGCTGGACCACTGGGCAGCACAGGCAGAGCCCAGGAAATAAAAGAGCCTTATCTGGGAGGGGATGGGGTGGGCTTGGGGAGACACCCAACAGCCAAGATGACAGCAGCATGTGTGGGCAGATGTCGCAGTGAGAGGAGCTGGATACAGTCGGATTTCACCAGGAAACACACGTGTATGGACTTCCTCTTTCCTATCTTAGCATATACATCTGTGGAGTGGCTGTGGGTCCCTCCATCCATCCCTGTCACTGTCCTACTCTATGACTGCTCCCTGGAGGTGAAGTGCAGAGTGCAGTCTCCTTGCCCCAGCAAAGCTGAGACCACTTAGGGCCAGCCCAGCAAGCCAGGCGATCTGATGCAATGCCGAGGTCAGGCAGCCAGTGGTGAAGCCGAGAGATTTGAAGCGCAGCACCTGTGATTGTAGAGGTGGCAGAGAAAAGGGACGAGGAAGGTGTAGCAATGAGGAAGGTGTAGCACAGAAGGCCTCACTGGAGGGGTGCTGGTTTCCAGTTGCAAGGGTAAGGTGAGCATCAGGGCCCAATGGTGCGTGTGCCTTGGTCGTTAGGTGGCAGAACGGCGAGCCTCTAGGGGCTGGAGCTGAGGGACCGAAAGCCAGTGATGAGCTGCATGGACCAGGAATCGAACATGGGCCTCGCTGGACACGCTGCTTGTCGTGATAGTCCCTGGCGCATGGGCATGCGGTGTGTTGCACAGGCGGTCCCGAGGGAGAAAGAAGTCCACGAGTGGGTGACAGGCACCTCCCGCTGCTGACCGGCCCCTTGTGGACCTCTGCGCCTCCTAAAGCAAAGGGCTCCAAGCAGAAGAAACCCCGGCACCGCGGTGTAGCTGGCTGGACACCGCAACATCCCAAGTGTGCAGGCGGGATGCGAACTCTGGGGGCTGGGGTTGGGAGATGGAGGGTCGTGGTGGCATTGAACGTAGGGGGACAGGGAGGTCAGGGGAGGCCAGGAGCCGAGGAGTCAAGTCCAGAAAAGTGGTGGCATGGGGTAAGGTCAGGGAAAAGATGCAGGTGGGTGCATGGCAGCGCTGAGAGGGGGAGAGGCGCTGCTGGCGCGTGGTAGTGGGGTCTCTGGTGCTAGGCCCGCAGGTGGACAGCAAAGGTGGGGTTGGGAGCGGAGCTGGTGCGTTGGAGTGGGCCAAAAGGCAGACTTGTCAGGAGTGGGATTCGAACCCACGCCTCCATGGGAGACTGCGACCTGAACGCAGCGCCTTAGACCGCTCGGCCATCCTGACAGTAGATATAAGTGGCTGGTCACTCGCCTGACTAGGACTATGAGCGAAAGCCAGTGGGCTTTGTGGGAACGGGTGCCTGGCTGGCTAGCCGCGGCCACGAACACAAACCTCGGGACACGCCGTTCTCGGGGAATCCCAGCGAACGGATCTGGCTGGCAAGGGTTTGGAGGCCCCCAGATCGCAAATCTGGTTGCCGCCGGAGATGTTTGGCAGGCCCTGTGGTCGGACCCCAGCTGCGCCTCTTCGTATTGTTGTTGCCGGGCGGCCCCCTACCCCCTCCTCATTTTACCCGCCTCGTGGTCCTCGCTCAGATCCTCTGGCTCCTCGTCCTCTTCCTGATTCACCCCTGGTTCTCCCCCTCCCGCTTCACTCCCACCTCCTGCTCCCCACCTCCTGCCACTTCTCCTCCCCCTGCCTCCCGTCTCCCTTCCTCCTCCCTCTCCTCCTCCCCGGGGTGCTTGGGGTGGTTGGTGTCACACCACGGGGATGCGGTCGTGGGTCGGGGTCGGGGTCCGGGTGGGACTGATGGTAGTCCGCTCCGTGGGGCGAATGAGTGTCAGTGGAACCGGCTGGCTGTGGTTGGAAATTCCAACAGGGAGTGGTCAGGTTGCGGGAGAGGACACAGCCAGACCTCAGCGGGTAACAGGGGTCAAGGCAATGGCAGCAAGCCTATCGCTATCCTCGTTAGTATAGTGGTGAGTATCCCCGCCTGTCACGCGGGAGACCGGGGTTCGATTCCCCGACGGGGAGGCAGTATCCTCTTTTATTTCGTTTCTTTTTTTTCCTTCTCCTTTGCCATGACACAGACTCAACGCCAGGGGACATCGGACCTGCCAGGCTTCAACCGATCTTCCCAGTTCCTGGGGGCTTGGTCTTCCCCAACGGTGCCCGCCGGTGGCCCGCCGCTAGAGGGATGTGGGTATAACATCTATGAGACAGGAGGGAGTCGGATGAATAGGGGACTCTGTGGGTACGAACTGTCGCCTGGTCGGACCCCTTGTGAAGGGCTTCGGCTAGCCAAGTGAGGGTGGACGCCTGCCTCGTGTATGCCGCGTCCATAGCACACTGCCCAAGAGCAGCAGAGCAGCCCCGGGGGGAGGACGTGGGCTGATGAAGAATCGGTTGGCCGTGCGGGCGTGCGGGCGGGCGCGAGGGCGTGGTTGCGTCCTGGCGTGAGCCAATGGGGCGCTGTAAGGCGTTTCGTGGTGCTGTGGAAGCCCGGCACTGCGGGTGGGCGCCTGGTCCGGGCAAGGCTCTACGAAGCCGCAGTAGCGTTGCGCTTCTGGAAACTCAGGTCACTCGGGGAAGCCAGCTGCAGTGGCAGGCGTTGGTGGTATAGTGGTGAGCATAGCTGCCTTCCAAGCAGTTGACCCGGGTTCGATTCCCGGCCAACGCAGCAGGTTTCATTTTGCAGAGCCAGGGCCTGGAGGAAGCGCGAGTTAGTTTTCCATAGGAGCAGCAGCAGGAGCCAGGCCCCATTCTTCAAAGAACTGCAGAGGTTTTGGCACTCAGCCCTGGTTGTAGCAGGCTTGTAGCTAGATTCAGGCACATGCCAAAGTGTAGTTCAGCTTTCCCTGGTGGTCTAGTGGTTAGGATTCGGCGCTCTCACCGCCGCGGCCCGGGTTCGATTCCCGGTCAGGGAAGACTCTTTTCTTCCTGCGTGCCTGCCACACTTTGCCCCATTTCCCACAGCAGACTCACTTCCCTTTGGCGCAGCCCAAACCCTGCCGATCTGCCCCTGCTGTCCTCTTTGCCTGGCTCACCACCTTCGGTCCTTTATCTCTTCTCACTTCCAGTGCCTCTCCTCCTGGCCAGCTCCTATTCATCCTCAGCCTCTTCCGTACTGCTAGGAGCATCTTTTCTCTTCCGGTGGCTGGCAGCAAACACATCCACAAAGGCTTTGCGCGTGCCCACACACATACTAGCATGCACACGTAGGACACCACTACTACACACATCTGTGACAGCCTGCTGACACATGCCCAATACACACAGACCAGTGCACAGGCACACACACACACACACTCAGGCACATGTCCTCATACACTAGTTCACCACCACCACCACCACCACCTAAAGGCACACACACCCAGGGTTTTCAAAAGAAGTGCCGCCACCACCTCCTCCCTATCGTAAACACTCCTGCCCATCCACACCCCAGGACACCAACACGTGTCCTCACGCTCCCTTCCCTAGCACACGCTCCTCTGGCCAGCAAATGGGCTGGGATTCTGTTGCAGCAGCAATGAGTGCAAACCCCAAGCCACAGATAGGCCACACTTCTCTCCCTCATTTAGAAGCCTGCATTTATCTGTCAGTCCACCTGACGGGGCATTGTGGATTGTACTTTGCAGCTCTAGTTAGCAAGTGGCCTTTTCCAGCTTAAGCCCGTCTCTGAGAGCTCCTGTCTGGGATTCAACTGTATCTGTGTCCTTGACTTTGGCCAGCTACAGTGGGGGGCGGGGGGGGGGGCAGAAGGGAGCGGGAGTGTATGAGAGCCAAGAGCAGCCTGGGATGGGCTCAGCTTGTGGCACTGGGGAGGCAGAGATATGGCCTTGAAGCTTGAGAGGTCCAGTGAGCTGGACCACCTAGACGCATCTCCGGAGAAGGGAGAAACACCAAACAGCCAATGACCAACGACCACAGCAAGTGTGGGAAACAGCACAAGGAGCAGAGCCGATTCACAGGTAGATGACGGTGGATTCGAATTCCACTCCTGTTGCTCTTGAAAAGGCAACCAACCCAAGAGGTTACTGTTCGTGGCCAGCGCCTCCATCCAATCTGTAGCTTTTTCCATTTCCCACCTAAACACGTACCTCTCTAGGCCACTATTGGTCCCTCGATCCATCCCAGTCAGTGTCCTACTCTGACTGCTCCACCAAAGTGAAGCGCAGAGCTCAGTCTACTCCCCTTGCCAAGGTTCCTCATGCACACAGCAACAGGGCTGGAGGACACTCAGGTGCTCAGTAACACCCTAGTGGGGATGCAGGGGGCTGGCAGGTGCACTGACCACCGTGATTCCGCTAAGTGTGTGATGCAAACATACCGATGCCGGAGGAAAACCTCTGTTTTGGGGGAGACATCCTGTGCCACCTGGGGCCCAGGGCAGGAGCCCCCAAAAAGGGGGCAACGGGGGCCACCTGCTGGAAGGTGGGAGGAGGAGTCGAGGAAATAAAAATGCAGAGCCGAGCTTGGCGAGGGGCATTGGTTGTAGCCAAAACAGCACGCTGCATGGGCCGGGAATCGAACCCGGGCCTCCCGCGTGGCAGGCGAGAATTCTACCACTGAACCACCCATGCACTGGAAATGGGTACTACCAGGCTCGTTAAAGGGCCAGACTGCTGACTACTGCCTGCCGTAGACAGCTGTACACAGGGCTCTCCGGCTGGCGCTTTGGTGGGGGTAAGCTGGATGGGAACTGGCCTCTGTCCGAACTCCCCAAAACCGCAAGCTACCTGCGTCGACGCTTGTGGGACCCATCCGCCCCACACAACAGACCGGCTGGCGCTGCCGCGTGATGGGGTTGGGTAGCCACGGAGGCTGATGTTGGGATGGGGAGGGTCGTCGCTGTGTCGGGCGTGGGGGGAAGAAGGAGTCAGGAGGAGAAAAGGAAGAAGAGCAAAACGATGTTCCAGAAAAGTCGTGGCGTGCACGTCGCGGAGGGACCTGGCGTGTGCGGGGCGGGCAGGTGGCGGAGGGCAGAGACTGGCGCGCTTCGGGCCTGGCTGGAGCCGGCCAACAAGTGAACTTGTCAGGAGGAGGGGAGACTGCGACCTGAACACAACGGCTTAGACCACTCAGCCATCCTGACAACCGGCGACAGCGTGGTGTCATTTGCCTGGCTGGGGATCCGAGCTGAGGCCGGTGTCCCCGGGCCCACAGGAAGCCAGGCGGGCGGCAAGTGGGCTGTGGTCCCGACGCAGAAACCACGGTTGCGCTGGTCTTATGCAATCCCGGTGAACAGAAACAGGTAGCTGGGACTTGGACACCCCTACAGCCCGGGTTTGGATGCCGCGTGGCGCCCCCGGGCAGCAGCTGAGTATCCCACGCGGGAAACCGTGGGTGGGTTCCCCAACGGGAAGACGGCAGCTGTTTTTAGCTGCTGCCTCGAGATCGCCGCCCCAGACGCAGGACACCAACGGCGTCCGACAGGCGGCCGGCCCACGAGTGGTGGTGGGCGTGGCCTCCGTACGACCCACAGGTCCCGAGACGGGTAGAACTGAGGGACCCTGTGGATGCGGCTGCGCCTGGTCGGGCCCCTTATGGAGAGGGGCTTCGGCGAGTCAGGTGAAGGAGGGCGCATGCCTCGGGGCCACTCGATGTCCGGAGCGCACCGCCCAGGAGTAGCAAGACAGCCAGAGGGTCTCCGAGGTTGGGCGCGCGGGCACAGCGACAATCGGTCGGGCTTGGAGGCGCGCCTCAGTGCGCACGGGTGTGCGCAGAACCCACAGCCGTGCTGGAGTTGGCAAGTGGGGCGCCGTGCGGCCGATGGTGGCGCTGGGGCAGAGCGGAGCTGTGGGGGGACGCGTAGTTGGGGCAGGGCTGTGAGAGGATGGGCGTGTGGTGGCGAGCGTAGCTGCCTTCCAAGCCGTTGACCCGCGGCCGATTCCGGCCTATAACCCCCGCAGACCTTTTTCAGAGAGGGCGAGCCCTGTAGCAAACTTGGCTTTGTGGGCTGCGGGCCTGTGTGTGTGTGCCTAGAAGGGAGGCCCTCAGTGGGAGCAGATCTGCTAGGGCACGCGGGAAGCCAGGGCCGCAGCAAGGAGCAAGAACTTGGTTAGCCATGGTGGTAGAAACAGGATCGAGGATTCCGTAGCAAACGGGCTCTGAGGTTCTGGCACCCACGCGCTGGCTGCAGCAGGCACAAGCCAGGGCGCAGCCCGACGCCCCCTGGTGGTCTAATGGTTAGGATTCTGCACCTCTGGCACCAGGGTTCTGTTCCCGATGTGGTCTGGGAAGTCGTCTTCCTCTGGGCCTATCCACCAGCCCGCCGGTGCCTGCCACACCCTCCTGCCTTTGCACAACACCATGGCTGACTAGTTTCTCCCACGCCCAACGACTCCCACGCTGGCCCCTAGGCCCAGCCCAAGTCCTGCCCCTCTGCCTCTGCCTCCACCTATCTCATCCATCCCACCTTCAAGTCCTCGACTTCTCCCTCTTCTGTGCTGTTTCTGCCTCATGGGCCCTGCTGGGCAGCCTTTCTCCTCCTCAGGGGCATTCCATGCAGGTAAACACACAGAAACACACCATTAGGAAAGCAGCGTCAGCCAGCTTCCCTAGCTGTCCCTAGCCAGGCCCAGAAGGTCATTTTATTATTATTATTATTATTATTATTTCATCACAGCTATGCAATAAGCCCTCATCCATTGTGTAACCGCTTGTCTACCTGGTACTATTGTCTGTAAATTTATATAAGATGCCGTGCGCATAGCTGAGCCAGGATCCCTTTTGTTTGCTTGCCCGAAGCTGGGAAAATAAAGAGGTATGAATCTGCGATCGGTGCCTCAGTTGTTCTTTGGCCTGTCTGAATCTGGCCCTCATCTTCCTGGAGCTGAGCTTCTGTGTTACACTTGGTGTGGTCTGCAGGATTTGTCTTAGGCCAAGATGGAGCCCTCACCCCCCCCACCCCCACCCCACCCCCATCCCATCCTCACCCCCACCCCAAGGCAGGAACTGGGGGTGCCCAGCCCCGAGTATCTGGCTATAGCCTTGTGTGCCTGGGCCCCCCTTCCCCTCTCAGGAGTGGACTGAAGTGGATGGCTTGCTCATTCATATAGAAAAAAAACAGTGCACGTGCTGGGAGAGATGTTAGAGAAGGAGGGCACCAGGGGAAGAGGCAGGTGGGTCTTTCTCACTGCCTTGCAATGGAAACCACTACTAAGTTATTTGCAGAGGCCAGAGAACAGGACTTACAGTGCACCCTGGAAGAAGAGAGAGAGAATCAGAAGGCAAAGAAAGATACCATTCACAGCCTGGAAACCGAAGTCACCGCCCTCTGAGTTACACTCATGGCCTGAGATAGCCCCGTAGTTGTTAATCTTCTGATACTGTTCACGGCCAGTCCAGCAGCCACCCAAAAGCTTGGGACTCAGCAACAGAGGGGTCTCAGGGGTAGCCACAGGCCTCATGCAGGCAGTGAGGCACTCAGTGTTCTGCCCGTGCACTCAGGCAGACGAGTAGATCTGGGGTCTAAATATTGGCAGAAGGCCTCTGATTCCATGGCAGCTTGGCCGCTCCCACTATGGGATGTAGGGGTTGACAGGATCTTGCTCTCAGGACTACAAATGGAAAGTTTGGCATCCGTGACTACACCTACGGCAGGGATTTGAGGCCACCAGTCCTTAAATAGGAAATCAGTGCCTTCTAAGCTGCGTGATGGCAGGAGCCTGTACGGTCTGGCCTAATGCTGGAGACCTGTCCAGGGCCATCAGCAGGTGGCAGAAATATGCTGAACCATCGACATCTGGGCTTAGACTATAGAAATAAACAATGTACCTGGGCAGGACTAAAGACACCAGGCTGACCTGGCAAGCAGAAATCCCTGGTTCAAATCAGCAGCACGCTGTTTTCCCCACACTCACCCATGCCACCCCACCCTGGTTCGTTTTCCAAGCTCCTCAAGCTGGTGGTGAACTTGGTTCTTCTCTGGATCTGAGTCTCAGCTTTGGAGAAAGCAGCATCATTTTCTGCTGTTGCTGAGGAACTGGGAAGAAAGCAGGCACGGACTTCAAGATCGTGCAGTGAGGGTGGTATGAAGTTCTGGGGTTAGAATTACCCAGCTCACACCTAAATTTGCAATCGCAGGGTGAGGAAATCCAGGCAGCAAGAATGTTGGTGTCACTAAAGACCTGTAAGTACAATCTGCAAGATATAGTACAATAGGACAGGTCTCTGTGGCGCAATCGGTTAGCGCATTCGGCTGTTAACCGAAAGGTTGGTGGTTCGAGCCCACCCAGGGACGGCTGGAACCCCTGGTTCACATCCTCAGCTGAGGATGTTCTGTTGTGTTGCTTTTGTCAAATTTTCTTCTCAAATGCAAGTTCCACTTCTAACCAAAGCCTGCAGATTGGTTATCTGTTAGAACATGTTCTCCAGCCCCCACTACTCTCTATACGTTTTGCAGCTATCAGGGGCTGGTATAGAGGCGCGTCCACTTTTCTCCTCTAAAGCAAGCCTCTGCGTCTCCCTGAGAAGCTCACGGCTGGAAAGTCTTAGCGGGTGGCACTGGAACTGCAGGAAACAGCTGTGTGTGTTTTTCCCCCTCAATCAATTCTCATAACAGATACCAAACAGCTGCAGCAACCCAGCAACCTCTGCCCGATTTTAAAGGGTGTAAGGACAGTAAAACTCCACCTCTATCTTCTTAGGTTCTTGCATGGGCTGGAGAATTAAATTAATGTAAAATAAGTTAATAGGAAAAAGGCATTCACAATTTTTTCAAGCAAGTTGTACGTGGCACAGAAGCTTTGCTAGGGAAATGAAGACACAAAGCAGCTACCGCTAACTTCCGTGCTGAACTGGACAGAGAGCAGACAGCTGTGAAGAAGCGATGTATTCTGCTTAAAAGGTGAGCTATTTCTTTTTTTTAATTAATTTTTTTATTTAGTTGACAGGTAGAGTTGTAGACAATGAGAGAGACAGAGAGAAAGGTCTTCCTTCCGTTGGTTCATCCCCAAATGGCCGCTACAGCCGATGCTGTGCCGATCTGAAGCCAGGAGCCAGGTGCTTCCTCCTGGTCTCCCATGCAGGTACAGGGGCCCAAGGACCTGAGCCATCCTCCACTGCCCTCCCGGGCCACAGCAGAGAGCTGGACTAGAACCAGCGCTCATATGGGATGCCAGCACTGCAGGTGGAGGATTAACCAAGCGAGCCATGGCACCAGCCCCAAGATAAGTTATTTCGACAAGGGGCAGGGGTTTGGTGCAATGGTTAAGATGATACTTGGGGCCGGTGTCGAGGCTCAATAGGCTAATCCTCCGCCTAGCGGCGCCGGCACACCAGGTTCTAGTCCCGGGCGGGGCTCTGGATTCTGTCCCGGTTGCCCCTCTTCCAGGCCATCTCTCTGGGCCCTGCACCCCATGGGAGACCAGAAGAAGCACTTGGCTCCTGGCTTCAGATCAGCGCGATGCGCCGGCCGCAGTGCGCTGGCCGCGGCGGCCATTGGAGGGTGAACCACCGGCAAAAAGGAAGACCTTTCTCTCTGTCTCTCTCTCTCACTATCCACTCTGCCTGTCAGATGGTACTTGGGATGCCTTCATCCCATATTAGAGTGCCTGGGTTCAAGTCTCAGCTCCAGCCCTGATTCCAGCTTCCTGGTCCTGCCCACCCTGGGAGGCAGAAGGTGATGGCTCAAGTAGCTGGGACCCTACAACACCCATGGGAGACCTGCATTAAGTTCCAGCCTCCTGGTTTCAAAGTGGCCCAGCCTCAGGTATTGCCGGCATTTAGGGAGTAAACCACCAGTTGGGAGAGATCTGTCTCTCTGTTGCTCTCTCTCTTCTCTCCTCAAACCTAGCTTTCAAAATAAAATAAATAGATATTTAAATATTTAAAAAGAGAGTCATTGTAACAAGGTTGACACAGAATTCTCTTGACTGCCCCTTGAGGATAGGGATGTTGGACCTTTCACATAGGCTTCTCAACCCCTGCTTTTAAGAAGTAGTAGGGAGTTCAGAGTGAGCTTTTTTGCACCTGCTGGGTTTCAAGTGCCCTTTAACTTAAATAGTCAGTGTGCCAGAGTGGTATATTTTTAACTCCTCCAAAGGCCAGTATTCCATGCATTACTGTGTCCTAATTTAAATCCAGCTCTTCGCTTGTAGCTGGACACCACTCTTACACACAGAGCTGCAGTAAGGGCCCAGAAATCACCGTCTGGGACAATCGACTCCTGTTTGAAGTTGTGCTGTTTTGCGATCTCACTGCTCCTGTGTCTGCAGTGATACAGCAGGTCTCAGATTTGTGTCCCCCACTTCCTGCACTGAAATAAAGTAAGCTATAATATCCACAAAACCACACATTTAAAAATGGATTGAGTTACCTACCAAGGGAAGTAAAGATTCTTTGATCCTGAAATCAAAACCAATGGCACTAGATTTTTCTCATTCTTGTGGTCCTCCAAGCTTGAGGAATACAAACATAAGCTTGGATGAGGCTCAGGAACCACTTTCCTCTAAAGAAGACATATTTTCTACATTAATATGTGTTTTTAGCTCAGCCAGTTGTAAACTACGCTCTGAGTCAAGAACCGATGAATCAGTCAATTCAGCTTTAATTTATCCAGAAAGCCAAAACCAGTATCCATCTTGGACAGTTTCTGTAGGCTCCTGACCAAACGCTTCCTTGGCGGTGATGATAAAGCGAGGTCTGTTTGTTCAGATTCTTCTTGGCCTGAGTCTAGGGCTGGACCACTGTGGAATGAGGCCCACGTGGCCCACTTTTCAGGAAGGTTGATCAGGGAAATCCTCTTTATTTTTATTTATTTAAAAGATTTATTTCTTTATTTGAAAGGTAGAGAGTTACAGGAGACAGGGTGGAGAGACAGAAAGAGAAAGAGAGAGAGAGGTCTTCCATCTGATGGTTCATTCTCCAAATGGCCGCTAGGCCAGGCCAAAGCCAGGAACCTGAGACTCCATCCAGTTCTCCCTCATGGGCAGCAGGGGCCCAAGTACTCGGGTCATCCTCTGCTGTTTTCCCAGGCACATTAGCAGGGAGCTGGATTGGAAGCAGAGCAGCCAGGACTCAAGCCAACACTCCAATACAGGACGCTAGGTCACAAGCAGCATCAAATTCCTCCGGCTTAAAATATTCACCGTGCAAAGCACCGTATTTGGGGATACCATGTTCTGAGTCCCAACACTTCCCCTTTGATAATCCTTTTATCTGCATCTAGCGCTCAGTAATCCGTGACTTACCCAATAACCTCTTGACTAGTTCCTTTTCTGCTCATTTGCTAGAGTTTACTTATGGTGTTTATAGCCAGGACCATTACAATTTAGATACTGACAATGGGAAAATATGGGGGTCTAGAATAGTGAAGGGGCTCTACTGGGGTGTGTATTAGTCAGCTTTTTGTTACTTTAACTAAAATGTCTCACAGGAGCACATTAGGAGGAAGAATGTTTATTTCGTCCTACAGTTTTATTCCTTCTTAAAAACTTCTAATTATTTATTCACTTTTATTTGAAAGGCAAAAAGACAGAGGAGATTTTCCATCCACTGGTTCACTCCCACAATAATTAGGGCTGGGCCAGGCTGAAGTCAAGACTCCAGAACCCAATCCAGGCCTCCCGTGTGAACGGCAGAGGCCCAAGTACTAAGGCCAAAACCTGCTGCCTCCCAAGGTGCACATAAGCAGGAATTCTTGATTGGAAATGGAGCTGTAACTCAAATTCAGGCTCCAAGTGGGATGTGGGCATCCCAAGCAGTGTCTTAACCACTCTGCCAAACTCTCACCCTGCTTTGGATTTTCATAGTTCAAAATTGGGCATCCCCATTGGTGTGGACATCTGGCGAAGCTGGAGGATGGCAGATGAACTGTCAGAGGAGAGTCAGGAAGCAGAGAGACACGGGAGCACGCTGTTATTTACCTTCTATGATTCTATGTAGTCTCCATAACATTCCATCATCATTCGACCACAGGGTCTACCGTAGCACTCCAATGCAATCCAACTTCTTCCCAAAGGCCCCCCTTTCAGACATCATAACTGAATCAAGCCTCCACTCTAATCCATCAACAATTAACATTAACCCATTAACTGTTAACATTAGACTTGTGGGGAGGGGGGTGGTTAAACCTGAGTTTGAGGAACCAAATCCTGTCCAAACTCTAACAGGGTGGAAGGCAGTTTGTGAACTCACCCTGTGATCTTGGGACTGTTGGCCTCCATAATCATGGGAGCTGATATCTTATCAACTATCTGTCTATGAACCTATCTATGCAGCTATCTGTAGATCTATCCATCCACCTATCTATATCTGCCTGTCAGCTCCATCCACGTATTGGTTGTTTCTCTGGAGAACTCTATTAGAACATTCATCCAGTGCAAAACTTTACAAGTTCTTTCTTTCAGGGAGTCTGAGGGTTCTTGGGACTAAAGGAAACCAAAGTAGTTTTATGGTATTTTCTAATTGGGAAAATGTACAGCCCTTCAAACCTCATGGGGTACTTGAACTGCAGAATCCTCCTCTCGGGATTTGGCAGGGGCTCACAGAGGGGAAGCCATCAAGGTCAAAACACAAGGTGAAGTGACTCTGATTGACAAGAGGGACTCCATTTTAAAGCACTCAAGACTCCACCTTGAGAAAGTACACCCCCCACTGTGAGACTATGGTCTAAAACTAGGACAATACCAGTGCACAAATCCTGCTTGGCAAAACAAAAAAATCCCCTAACATGATTGCTCAAGCTTAAAACAGATAGGCTGCACCTGTAGTAATGTCAAGATTGTAATTTGTCTATGTCCCACATATGATTTGGGTCGGTACCTGGACTAATGTCAAGATTGTAATTGGTAGTAGTTTTGCATACGCTTTAGGTCAGCTTGACCCTAGCAATCGTGTATCCCCTCCCCTCTTAGTGGTTTTTGCCCTTATAAACCCTGTTGCTTTGAGCTTTGGGGTCGCTCTCCCCTCCAGCCACTAAGGACTGTCAGATTTTACCAGTGTGTGGTGCTCCTGTGTTTGCACTCACTCAGGCACAACAAAAGGACTGCAGATTTAACGGGTGTCATGGGTAGGGAAAGGTTATGAGCATATTCTTCCAAGGGTGCTGTGACTCACCAGGGCTGGAACTCCTGGGAAGCTTCCTGGCTGAGGAGTGGAGAGAGAAGATCCTAGTGTGGGAGACAGTGACCTCAGATCTAATAGTCATGGGGATTCTGCAAGTCGGATCCAAGGCTGGGCCCGCAGGTCCGAGAAGGAGGTGTGCGCTGGTCTTTGTGGGAAGAACACAGATGGAGGCCCACATACAAGACGTCTGAATATATTTTAAACTTAGCATTTCAGCAAAAACAGTCAACGAAAATCATATCTTTCCTCCCACCTTGGTGAAAATACCCTCGTAAGGACTTGTGAGGGCAGGTGTGCGTGTAGAATTTAAGTCTCCTCACACTCTGTGCCCGAGCACGGTGGTACAGAGAGAGTCTCTTCACTGCACTCTGGCTCCCTCCCGCACCAAGAAGAGTCTTGTGCAGGTGGATGGGCACCCGCTTGGTCGAAGCTCTTTCCAAACCTTTGCCAACAGCCATGCTCCCCTGCACACACTGAAGGCCGGCTCCACCTCCAGCAATAGTGATGCTGGGGAGAGCCCTCCGCAGGCTGCAGGCATCTGGGCAGGTCCTGCTCAGGGCCCCCAGAACAGAGCATGGCTTGGAAGAGGGCTGCAGTTCCAGGTTGCATGTCCTCTGGGCGCTGATGCTCGTGCCTCTACACTAGGGAGGGGCATACTTAGAACTGCTGGGGGTGGGAAGGGGGCAAAGGAGGGACCCGTTGTCTTCAGTCAACTCTAGGGACATTGTGGAAGTGGTAGCGTCACACAGATTCCAGAAATGAAGAACAGGAGAGAGAAAAGGGAGGGAGGAAAGGAGGGACGGAGGACAGGCAAGTTTGAGAAATGCCAGGGGTCAGAGGAGATCAGTAACAAAACTGGTGCAGGACAGATTGTCCTCATACCTGGCTTCATTGGTTCCCTCCAACTTCTCTGCCACTAAGGCTTCCTGCCACCCCTAACCGTGGCACAGTCACCACACCCAACACCATCTGCACCAATTCAAAGTACTCCTTGGCCAGGCCGGAAGTTTCTAAAACAGGCTTGAACCATCCTCATCATCTTTTCCAGAACATGTTGCCTATGCCTATTATTTACCATTCCCTGGTGGTCTAGTGGCTAGGATTCGGCGCTTTCACCGCCGCGGCCCGGGTTCGATTCCCGGTCAGGGAAGTCGATGTTTTCAGAGGTTTTTCTGCAGTGCCTGAGGCACTTCAATTTTAGCCAAGACTCGACTCTACCTCTGACGCCCCCTACTGACAATTTCGGGGAAGTCACCGTTTTCTCGCCAAGGGGTTACCTGGTTCTCACCGTGAGGCTGCCTGGGCGAAGGCTGCCTGGGCGAAGGCTCCCTGAGCTTCAATTCAGGGCAGCAAAGCCTGCACGCGTTTCAGACGTGAGCCAGGCGATCCTGAGGTCGGTATAGGAACCCCAGGGAAAGGTCACGGGGGGCCATGGAATGTCTGTCCTTGTAAGATAATCACTTAATCTATTTTATAGTTCATCTTACAGACAAAGGGAACTGGTTCATTATCGTATTGAAGTGAGTTCCCATTTTTACAAAAGACCAAATGGATTCAGAGTGGTTTTCCATGCTTGAAACGTGTAAGTAAATATAATGGACCGATTAGACTCCATAATCAGGACATTTGGGACAATTGGCTGCAACTACCAGTGAAAACAGCTGTGGGTCTGGTCAAACTACCCGGGCAGTCTACATCTCTGAAGTTAATGTAATGATTAGTGTTTCAAAGAGTGGGGGGAAATGACATGAGTGAACAGTGTGCCTATGCCAATCAAACTTTTTTACAGGTAGAAGCCATTTGAAATAATTCATTTGTTTCATGCAATAGTTACTTGTAATAATTTATTTTAAAAAATCAGTACTTCTCTTTGGAGTGAGGAAGAGAGTATGAAGCTGCATGGAGAAATCTTTAATTCCATACAGGTTTCCCGCTCCCTGGAATCTGCTGTACTTCAGCGGGGAACCTCAGAGGTGACGTGTAGAATGCATACAGCTGAGCCTTGGCCAAAACTGAAGAGCTGCAGCCACTGCAGAGAAAGAATAAGGCAGCTTCCCTGACCGGGAATCGAACCCGGGCCGCGGCGGTGAAAGCGCCGAATCCTAGCCACTAGACCACCAGGGAGATACACCTAAATGCCATAGACAGCATATTCTGGAAAATGATCTTAGAACAGTTGCTTTAACCACTCCAAGCATATGTTAGAAACTCTAGAGGATCTGAAAAATGTCCTTACCACTTTAAATGTTTATCTTTGAGTGTATGCTTTGTAAGCACAGTCTGATGCCGTGCGTGATCAGAGAAGCTATATTCTTGTCTGCTGTCCTTGTCACCCACCTGTATGTAGTGTGTGTGTGATGCCTGACGAGCCCAGAACTCGGGGCAGATGCGCCGTGCAATGGGACTTAAGAGAGAGTCACAGTGACTGGAGGGTGAGCACCGGGCTTCTGTGGCTGAATAAGCTGATCAGAAACCAGAGCTTGCCTCAAAGGCAAGAAGCAAGCAAGCGTTCTAAGAAACACAAGGGACCGAAGAATCCTATCATGGCCTTTGTCTTCGTACGTTCTCTGTTAGCCTCTATTTGTGATGCGGATGGTGCCAGGCAAGGAAGGGAGACAGCAACCGTGGTTCCTTATCCTCCTTCCCCACGCATCAGCAGGCCAAGGTAGAAGGGGACGACAGAATGTGGGTATCAAGAAGGGACATACAAACAGCTGAGCTCACCTTGTGCAGCGTTTCCACTGTTCTGCCAAGGGCAGAGAGCGCCACGAAACAGGAATGGCGCAGTTTTGATGATTCTGCACATGCGTTACAGCTGAGACGGACTTAAGCAAATCCGGACTTAAGTCAGCAGGGACTTTTCAAAAAGACTGTTTCGAGTCGGTGGAATGCTCTGATCTGAGAAATCCACCAAGAGTCTCAGCATCAAATAGAAAAGAACATTTCTTTGATGGGGGGGGCGGGGATCAGCAGGGCTTCACAGACACTTTTAAGGAGAAGTCGGGCAAGCCACTTGGAAGGAGCAGACAGCATGGCTGGGGCAGTTTCCCAGGAAATGTGTTCCATCTGCTCAACAGGTTCTCGTGATACACTGGTGAGGGGTGCATGTTCTGCATGTTAGCTCTCGGTGCAGGCACAGAGGCAGGTCCAAGTCCAAAGGCCTGGGCAAGAGAAGCCCAAGTTAGACCAAGACAAGGCACAGGAGAAGAAAGGGGCAATAGTGAGCACTTGATCAGCATCTGAAACAGGAATTGCACAACGCTATAGTCTGAATAGGATTTGCACCCCTCACCCATCCACACCCCATCCCCAAGCTCATGGGGAGTTTATTGCCCAAAGCCTGTGTAATTTGTAGTAAGAGGAAACTAATCTGCCCATGGTGTTAGAGACCGGGTCTTGGGGAAGTGATTGAGGTTGGATTAGGGCCTTGGGTCCTGGTAGCTTTACAAGGAGAGACACCACAGAGAGATACGCACACTCCATTCCTCTTGCCTTGTGACGCTACGCACTACAGCAAGCAGGCCATTGTCAGATGAGGCGCCTAGCCTTTGCACCTCGAGAACCGTGAAACAAATAAATTTCTTTTCTTTATGAAGTTAGGCTGCCTTGGGTATTTCTTTATAGTAATAAAAAGCTGAATAATGCATACAATAGAAACAATGGGCAAAAACTATGCTAATTATTTAGATTCTCAATTTTTCTTTTCATTGAATGACATTAAACAGCAAATTGAGAGAAAACTTGGAAGGAAGGAGGGAAGGAAAAACCTTCTCTGCTTTAACAACACTTCTCTTGTTTGTATCAAAGTGACTACGTCTTCATTTTCCATCGGGTCCCACATGATACAGGTGATCTCGGAGCCAGAAGATGAATTTGCTGGTATACACGAGAACCATGAGGTTAAGGTTTCTTTCTCAAACTTCCCAGCCAAAGCTCAAGTCCTGCTTTTGCTGTATATTCTTCTTCCTTCCCAGCACTAAGCTCTTGATGCTGTGGCCCTCAATACCGTCCGTGGTGCTGGAGCTCAAGCAGCACCAGGCCCCACCTTGCAGCCTGGAGTTAAGCTGGGCCCTATATCCCACTGGCTGCGGTTTTATTTTTGCCTGTCAGTTCTTTGCATCTTACTCCCTGCCTTCCCCACACTGGCGTCAGAGCAGAGAAGGCATCTGGCTAGAACGTGAAAGGCTAATCCTCCTGGGCTCTGGCTGCCCCCACTCCTGGGGGCCACAGCCTAACACGTCTCAGCTGCTGCCACCCAACCTCCTCCCACTGGTGGGAGGAGGCGGAAACTGTGGCTAGAATCCCACCCACCAGAACCTTGGTGTGGGGCACAGGTGGGTTTTGTAGGGCAGAAGGTGAGAGTGGACAGTCAACAATGTTTCCGACATTTCTGCTGCCTACCTGCCACTCCTAGGCTGGTTTTCCACTCTGACCCTGCTGCAGGAGGCCAGGAGCAGATGGTGTAGCCGGGGAGCAAATGGGATAAAAGCAGTCAATGCCTTGTGCCTAGCTGGGCCCAGGGTAGGAGTAGGCCATTGAAGGAGATGCCTATTTGGGATGAAAAGCTCCATCTCCTTTCTCTTTAGCATGGTGGTGAATGTTCCCATCTGTCCGGAGAGATTGGATTTCATTCCCTATCCACTTCACTTTTGTTTATTCATTTTATTTCCTAGACTACAAATAAAGTTAACCAACCTGTTACCGTATAGATAAGTGTTCTTATCACTATTTTAGAAAAAAATCCAAAAGGAGTAAGTATGACATCTCTGATTTTGTGAGCCCAGCAAGGATATTCAAGGGCCCCAGACTTCCCTAATGAGGCATCTTAAGGACCTGGTGACAGTCACAAGTGGAAAGGTACATCTCCTACAAACTGCCTACAACTCCATAATTTCAACCAGTTTACCGATATCAAAGGGGGGCAAGTTTCATCACTATTACTGCACCTCCACTATTCTACCCTGTCTAGATTTAGAAGATCCCTGACATATGGCTTAACACTTGCATGAATCAGGGAGAAATTTAAACAAAAGGATCAATCAGAGATTCTCAATAGAGGTGAGCCCAGCCCCTTGAGGGGTGCTTTAGAATTACTCTGGACATTGTCAGCCTTCAGAGCTCAATCTGGGTCTCTAACATGGGTGGCAGAAGCCCAGTTATTTGGGCCCTCACCAGTGCTTCCCAGGGTCTGCATTAATAGGAAGCTACAGTTAGGAGGCAGAGGTAGGTGATGAAGCAGGCACTCAGGCATGGGATGCAGGCATCTTAACTGCCAGGCCAAACACCTGCCCCTGAAACAAATCTTTCAAGTGGCTTGAATACAATCCCCCTATAGGAGGAAATGAAGTTGATAGATCTTTTAGCAGTTGTCCAAACAGCTGTATCTGATGCATCCTGGTCTCAGAGATGGCTGTTACATAGCAAGACTGCCCCCAAACAATGCCTCAAAGGGTCATGGACACACAGCAAAATTTGTGGCTTCACAAAACAGGGGTCAGAGACCACAGTAGTGAAGAGGGCCAATAGGAGCAGAAAAGACTAAAAGTCCCTTAATTTTAATGAATTTGGGAGTTTCCGATTACATTTTCCTAGTCATTTTTCAGCAAGGTGTACAGTATCTGGTTCACAGCCACCATTACCTCTTTTAGCACTTAGCTTCTGAAGAGTTCACCTGTCCCTTGCCCTTTGTTGATAAGGATTTGTTAACCAAAAATCATGGGAGACCATTGTTTGGGACCAAGCTGCTGCACTAGGCCCCGAGAGACCAAACCAAATCAAAATAGAGCGAATCATGCTAACTCCTGTATAATCAAACTGAAGATTTAAGGAAGCAAAGTGATCCCAAAAACATCCTGGCTGCTTAACCCACTGTGCCACAGTGCCCACCCTCTGTTATATTTTAATATATTTTAATATCTCTTATTTTCCTGTGGCAATATTTCCTTGATTTTCCATGGACTGATGCATTCACGTAAAGTTTACAGTTCAGGGACACAGCCGCCCTGTTGGAGCACTGATATTTCATGGATTTTGTAAGTAATTTGGAAGAAGTTAGCATCTTCACAATACTGTCACCTCAGTTATGAATAAGGTAAATCTCTTCACTGAGCTAGTTCTTTTTATTTTTCGATAATCTAAAATTGCGCTCCATACAAAAATAAGGTGCATTTGTTGTGTGGTTTGTTCTGTGGTACTTAATTTTGTGATTTTGTGAATGATGTTTCCTCTTATATTTTCTAGGTGATTACTGGTGATGAGATAGAAAACCATTAATTTTTATATGTTGCTTTTGTAGCCAATAACTTTGTTGAACTCTTATCGGTGCTAATAATTTATTGATTCTGCTTCATATTCTATGCAGCTAACCAAAACAACGTGTTGCTTTGAAAGGCTGGATGGTACCAAATTAAGGGAGTGAAATCTAGAAGAATAAAAGTTAATTTCAAAACGGAAGGTAGAGGGGCTGGCATTAACCCACTGTGCCACAGTGCCAGCCCCCCTATCTTCCGCTGGAAGTGCCAGCATCCCCTATGGACACCAATTCAAGTCCCGGCTGCTCCACTTCCCATCCAGCTCTCTGCTATGGCAAAAGCAGTAGAAGATGGGAGACCTGGAAGAAGCTCCTGGCTCCTGGCTTCAGATCGGCGCAGTTCCAGCTGTTGTGGCCAATTGAGGAGTGAACCAGCAGATGGAAGACCTCTCTCTCTCTCTCTCTCTCTCTCTCTCTCTGCCTCTCCTTCTCTCTGTGTGTAACTCTGACTTTCAAATAAGTAGATAAATAAATCTTTTTTTTTTTTTTAAGGAAGGTAGCGGCCATATGGATGCCAGTTCAAGTCCTGGCTGCTCCATTTTCAATCCAGCTCTCTGCAATCCAGCTCTCTGCTATGGCAGTGGAGGATGGCCCAACTCCTGGGGCCCCTGCACCCACGTGGGAGACCGGGAAGAAGCACCTGGCTCCTGGCTTCGGATAAGCACAGCTCCGGCCATTGTGGCCATCTGGGGAGAAAACCAACGGATGGAAAATATCTCTCTGTCTCTGCCTCTCACTGTCTGTAACTCTTCCTCTCAAATAAGTAAATAAAAAACATTTAAAAAAAAAAACTATCCCAGTTTCTAAAAGCACATGCAATTCTTCCTCATTCTCTGTTCCACTGTAGTCTCACCTCTGGATGAAGGTTGGCTGGTTGTCACCAAGCATTCCCACTTCCTTTTCCCTTCTTAGGGAATTTGTTAGCCAGAGTTCAAGTTGGGTTAAACGAAGCCTATTTCATCCTTTTTCATACATAGCGCAATCGCTGGCCAATAATGAGTTCTGCAAGAGATAAACACTTTTCCTGCAGGATGGGAACAGAGCACTTGTAGCCCAAGTGACTCAAGGCAGGCATTTGAGAACACGAGTGGATAGCCTGCTTGACAATGGCATCCACATCAAGGAAGGACCAAGAAAACCAAAAAGGTGCTGAGCCTGTGTAACGACTTGTTTGAAGGCCAGATCAGGTGCAAGATGGAAGTAGGCACGTCAGCCATGGTGATCTTATTACAATACGCTACAGGTCGTCCTGGGGACACAACGGGCACCAGCCTTGTTGGATATCTTCCTGCTGGCTTTGCCAAAATGTGGATTTCAGGTGTGGCCACGGGAGGCGTCGTAGAGGCAACCCTAGGAGAGGGACTGGTAACATAGTTCCTCCATCTCTTTTTCTGATCCTTGTCTCCTCAAACCTATGACGTCTCTGCTATTGCCTGGCATCCAGTCCGTTAGACCTGCCTGCGTCTCTTCACGTTCTACACAGGATCAGCCCACGGTCAGCTACTCGCTGAAGTTCTGTACACGATCACATCCACGGGCCTTTGCTTGTACATCCCGCACCCAGCTCCCTCTTCTCGGCTCTCGCCAGCTGAGCGCGCCTAGAGCAGTCTGCCACCCCAACCCCACCCCGACATCCGTTCACAGAACAGCCCGCGAGTCCCGCACCCCTCTCTTCTTGACTTCCTAATGCCTTTCTCACACGTACCCCCAGACTGCCTGCACCCCCTACCGCCTCACATTGCATCCCCAACAGGTGGAGAAGATGAGACCGTTTGACCTCAAATATGACACAACATATTTGGGGGTTCTGCCTGCCATCCACAGAGAGGGCCCCAACCGCTCCAGCCCAGCTCTCCGTCCTCTGCGCTTCCCTGGCCTCCTGGGGCAGTAAGGTGCAACCCAGAGACCAGAGCTGAGGGCGCAGCCGCTCCCAGGGTAAACGCGGCTGCTGCGTCCCCGGCGAGTCACTTCCGTTTCAGCCTCTTTAGAACAGGCTTGAATGCTTTGCTCACAGCAGAGTTACAAGAACGAGCCGCGAGAGCGTGCGTGCCTTCTAAGTGAAGGGCTGGACGCACCAGAATGCTTTTGTTCGGCTGAGCCCGGCCGGCCGAGCGCTCCTTCGGGAACCAGAGGGTCCCCAAGACGTCACCACGGGCTCCACGGAAGCCTGGCCCGCGGCTTGGGGGTCGCGCTGGAGCCTACAAGTCCGGGAAGGTTCCTGAAGGGGCACCGTCGGAGTCACTGGCTTGCCCTGGGCTTGCGGGCTGCTTCCTGGGGCGACCAGAGCTGTGGCAAGCCCAGTGGGGACTTTCTTCGAGCTCGGGGAACACGGTGAGGAACCGCTATGCTTCAAGGGTTGCCGGCGAAGGGTGCTTGGCCAGCGGGTTTCCGTAGTGTAGTGGTTATCACGTTCGCCTCACACGCGAAAGGTCCCCGGTTCGAAACCGGGCGGAAACAGCTGAGGTTACACTTTTTTCATTTTTCTCGTTTCCTGCTAGTTCCACTAGAATAATCCCTTTAGAATTCATTTAGATTGCAGTGAGGTCCCGGGCATCCGGGTCCGAGGAATCGTGGAAGGGGGTAGGCGCACCTGGAGCTCACCGGGCGGTCCAGGCCAGCGGGCTCAGCGCGAGCGACTGATCAGTGCGCCCCCTAGCGGCGACGGAGATAACCCTAGTCGCTTGGTTCCTCCGGAGCAGCGAGAGGTGATCAGTAGGTACCTGAGCTGCCGCTGCGGCCCCCTCCGTTTCTGTGTCTTGTCTTTTCTCACACCCTGAAGGCGCTCTTGACACAGTGGGAACCGAAGTGGCTACGGTTCCCACTCAGGCCCCGGAGAACCAAGTTCCGGTTCCGAGCCGAGTCCTGAACGACCAGTCCCCTTTTCAGATGCTGCCCAGGCTCCGGTCTCTTCTGGGACTGCGATGGGGAATGCAAATTAAAAGTGCAACGAGAGTACTATGCCCATATGAGAATGTCTAAAATTTCAAGACTGACCATTCCAAATTGGCAAAGAATGCGGAAGGACTAGGACACTCAAGTACTTCTGCTGGTAGGAACGGAAAATGGCACATCCACTTTGGAACACAGTTCAGCAG
Source organism: Lepus europaeus (assembly GCF_033115175.1). Taxonomy (NCBI): domain Eukaryota; kingdom Metazoa; phylum Chordata; class Mammalia; order Lagomorpha; family Leporidae; genus Lepus; species Lepus europaeus. The sequence goes on along the minus strand of NC_084831.1, from coordinate 126,743,686 downwards.
TCTGTTTAAAAAGCTAAACTGCTGCAATACGACCCGGTCATTCCATCCCTGTGTATGAACCAGAGAAAGCAGAGTGCATGCCCACTCAAAGGCGGTTCACGAGATACTCATAGCAGCGCTATATGTAGCAGCCAAGAACTGGAAACAACGCAAATGTCAACAAACAGGTGCGAGATAAAGTCACACAATGGACTATTACTCAGCAAATACAAGAATGAAAGGAAGGAAACACTGATAGAGTAATACATCTCAAAGTAATCATGCCAAGTGAAAGAAGCTCGATTAGGATAGTGCTGGATACTCCATTTATGTCAGTACACTTCAAAGGCTTTGTGGAAGCCGGAATTACAAGAGAGAGATTCCAACTACTAGTTCACTCTCCAAAGGCCCGCAACAGCCAGGGTGGGTCCAGGCCAAAGCCAGGAGCCAGGACTCCATCAGAGCTTCCTGCCGTGTGGGTGGTAGGGGCCCAACTGCTTGAGTCACTACCTGCTTACCGCGCGGGATGCACAGGATCAGGAAGCTGGATTGGAAGCAGAGGTAGGACTCAATTCCAGGCGCTCCAAACTGGGCTGGGGGCATCCCAACCCGCTGTGCCACACCTGCTCTGATAAGCTCATTCTGGTGCAAAAACTTTTGAAAACAATGCAGTTTTTTTCATAATATCCATTTTCCATGAGCTTCTTGAAAATCCTCCAATTTGAAAACTTTCGCACCAACGTAAACATCTTTTAATTTCATTTTCCATAAACTTTTTGAAGTACCTTAGTATAAATGCTGGAAAATGACAACCAGTTTACAGTGACAGAAGAAAGATCAGTGGTTGCCTGGGAATGGGGGAGGAGGCTGGGCAAGTGATTAGAAAGAGATGCAAAGAAGTGAGGGAAATGAGAATGGATATGTTCATTATCTTAATTATGGCAGGGCTGTGTGATGACTTTCCTTGGCCCCGAACACTTTTAATTTTGTGGACTGCTTCCTTTGTAAAAAAAAATTTAATATTAAAATATTTAACATATTAATCTAAAAGTATTTTATAGCTGCATAGTATAAAGAAATCTCATTATATAAAATATTTGGTATAAAATTTCATTTATTTCTTTGGAATTTAAAATACATTAAAACACTTTTTTTTTTCTTTTTTGACAGGCAGAGTGGATAGTGAGAGAGAGAGAGAGAAAGATCTTCCTTTTTGCCGTTGGTTCACCCTCCAATGGCTGCTGTAGCCAGCGCATCACGCTGATCTGAAGCCAGGAGCCAGGTGCTTCTCCTGGTCTCCCATGCAGGTGCAGGGCCCAAGCACTTGGGCCATCCTCCACTGCCTTCCCGGGCCATAGCAGAGAGCTGGCCTGGGAGAGGGGCAACCGGGATAGAATCCGGCGCCCCAACCGGGACTAGAACCCGGTGTGCCGGCACCGCAAGGCAGAGGATTAGCCTGTTAAGCCATGGCGCCGGCCAAAACACTTTTTTTCTTTTGACAGGCAGAGTTAAACAGTGAGAGAGACAGAGAGAAAGGTCTTCCTTCTGTTGGTTCATCCCCCCAAATGGCCACTACGGCCGGTGCGCTGCGCCAATCTGAAGCCAGGAGCCAGGTGCTTCCTCCTGGTCTCCCACACAGGTGCAGGGCCCAGCACTTGGGCCATCCTCCACTGCCTTCCCAGGCCACAGCAGAGAGCTGGACTGGAAGAGGAGCAACTGGGACAGAACTGGCACCCTAACCGGACTAGAACTCGGAGTACCAGTGCCGCAGGCAGAGGATTAGCTTAGTGAGCCATGGCGCTGGCCTAAAACACTTTTTTTTAAAGATTTATTTATTTGAGGTACAAAGTTAGAGAGAGAGAGAAAGAAGAGAGAGGTCTTCCATCCACTCGTTCACTCCCCAAATGGTTGCAATGACTGGAGCTGGGCCTATCCAAAGCCAAGAGCCAGGAGCTTCTTCTAGGTCTCCCACGTGGATGAAGGGGTCCAAGCACTTGGACTGTTGTCTGCTGCTTTCCCAGGTCATAACAGAGAGTTGGATCAGAAATGGAGCAGCCGGGACTCAAAGCGATGCCCTTATGGGATGCCAACACTGCAGGCAGAGGCTTAACCCACCACGCCACAGCACCGGCCACAGAAATAAAACATTCTTAGGAACCCTATGAACTATGCCTACTATGCCTAGTGAGTCAGACAGCACTGGACTGTGGGGACGGTTTCACAGGTGCAAAAACCTGTACGTTCATTTAAAGAATTTTTTTCATTCACTTGAGAGACAGAGAGAAGGAGGACTCCAAACTCCCATCCACTGATTCACTCTCTAAATGCTCACAACAGCCAGGGCTGGAGCAAGTCGAACCCAAGAACTCAACCTAGGGTTCCCACATTGGGGGTGGGGACTCAATCACTGATGCCTTCCAAGGTCAGCAACTGGAGCTGGAAATTGAACCCAGGCCCACTGATGTGGGACATAGGCATCTTAACCACTAGGCCAAACATCCCCCCACAACTATTAAAGAGCACCCCTCAAACCTGTGGAGGAATCGTTACAAAACTGCCCGAACTGGGTCTGCCCGCTGGATGTGCAGCAAGCCAGTCACTGGCACTGGGGAAGCAGTGTGTATTTTGCAAAATGTAGAGCAGGGAGTTGTCAGGCCGCGATGGCCTACTTCCCAGATTCTCCAAAGGGTTAAAGGTGGTGACTCTTACAGATTAGAGCTGGGATTGAATGGTGCATGAGCAGCTGGTGCGCAGGTCTCTTGTTGGTTCCCAGTGCCTTGGATCAGTCAGTAACAGCAGGCCAGTGTGTTCTGAAATTACTCTGATGGCAAAGGGGGCGCCCACCTGTCTGAGTCCAACAGGTGGATTGGTTACTACTTGGTTGGATCAGGGCTTGAGGTTCCTGCAGCACATCTCAAAACAGGATGTTAGCCATAGATGTGATACAGGGATTCTGAGTTACAATTTGGAGTCTTGTGGGGCAGCAGGCCCCTTGTCCTGCTCCCTTATTGTAGTGAGTTAATCTTTAGTAATGAGTTGAATTATAACCACTGTAGCAGAGACAGGGGAACCGCATATTGAAGAAGAGAGACTGTGACCTGATAAAATCTACCTCCAAGGCTTTAGGGATGGGGGTTCAGTTTCAAAACGAGTACATTTTAAAGATATCCAGTTTATCCTATGTCACTTATGCCTTAAAATAACTGTTGAAAAATTTTCTGCTTCTCAGAAAAAAAATAAATACATATTTGAAACCTGTTCTGGGTACTCATTTTTTTTAAGATTTATTTTATTTTATTAGAAAGAGTTACAGAGAGCGAGAGGGAGAGACAGAAAGACATCTTCCATCTACTTGTTCACTCCCCAGATGGCTGCAACAGCCTGGGCTGGACCAGGCCAAAGCCGGGAGCCAGGAACTTCTTCCAGGGGCCTAGGGACTCGAACCATCTTCTGTGGCTTCCCCAATTGTATTAGCAGGGAGCTGGATCAGAAGTGGAACAGCTGGGATGTGAACCAGCGCACATATAGATATTGGTGTTGCAGGCTGCAGCTTAACCCACTGTGCCATAACACTGGCCCCTCAAAACATTTTGCATGAAACAAAATAATATTCTCAATGTTAAATAATCTTTAGGTGGACCTCAAGCACAGTGTTAATCTCAAGTCATAGTCCTCTGTCCATTTGAGTGGGTGCAAGCTGCTCTCTCTTGCTTCGTTTTGGTCTTAATTGTTTCCTTTTCTCCCTATTCTGGCGGCCTCCTGTCCAATGTGTTCCATATGAATGTATGTGTACCTTGTAAAATGCATAGGTTTTTTTTTTCTGTGTAGTGGCTCCTTAATGTTGCATGTAATTTATTTTACTTGCTTTGTCCTCACAAAAGGTCCAACCATGTTGCTGTGTGTACACTTGGCCCTTTGTTTATAACTGCTGTAAATGAGTCCATCGTGGGTACTCAACCATTTTGATTTTCTTTCTCCTCCTCCCTGCTCTGACAATGCCATCAAACATTCTTTATTAATCATAGATTGAGTGTGTACTGGGTGCCAAGCATTGTTCTAACCTCTGAGGATTCAGGAAGTACACAGAACGAGAAAAAAATGAATCCGTGCTTCCCCAGTAGTCGTGCTTCCTGCTCCATCCTGAGCCCGAAGTGGCTGATTCCTGTCCCTCCCTCCTTGACTCACAGCAACCACTTGCACACCCCTGGGTTATCTACACCACTAGCTCTTTTCTAAGCAGACACCAGTAACATGGGTAGCGGGAGAGGAAAAGCAGGGGGCAACTTCTTTGAGCTCTTGAACGACCCTGAAGAGTTGTCCATCACTGTTGGTCAGCATATGTCAAGAGCTCGTGGTGAGTACAAAGAAATAGCAGGGTGATGGAATTGTACCACCCAGGCAGGCCAGAATTTCCCAAAGTCTGGCCTTTGGTAGGACACAAGAGGGAAAGCCAGGGGCAAGGGGACAGGCCTTGTTTGTGAGAGGAAATGAGACTATGGCTTCCCATGAAAGTTGTAAGACAAATATCAGTTAGTACTGTGTTCATTAACATTTATCAGGAACCATTGTTTTAGACTGGCATCCTGTAACTAGACCTCAGCAAACCAGAGTCATTCATGCTAAATTTCAGTGTCACCAAAGTTCTTTATCTGGTCTTCTGATAAATCAGTAGAGAGAGAGAGAATCTATTAGTTCACTCCCCAAAATGCACACAACAGTTGGGGTTGGGCCCGGCCAAGGCCAGGAGACAGGAACTCCATCTGGGCCTTCCATGTGGGTGCCAGGAACCCAAGTACTTGGGCCATTGTCTGCTGCCTCCCAGGTGCATCCGCAGGAAGCTGGATTGGAAGTGAAGTAGCTGAATTGGATCCCAGGCACTGCAATATGGGATACTGGCACCCCAAAGCAACAGCTTAATCCTCTGTGCCACAGCACCCACCTCAAACTTATATTTTAATTCCATTTCTTTGGTAAAATTTTTGAAGTACCCTCATATAAGTGGTCACGGTAGAATCAACAAGGCGTTCCTAAGAAAAAGGAAAATGGCAGCCCATATGAGTGCTGGTTTGAGTCCTAGCTGCTCCACTTCTGACCCAGCTCCCTGCCAATGTACCTGGGAAAGCAGGAAACAAGTCCTTGGGCATCTGACACCCAAGTAGGAGATCCAGACAGAATTCCAGACTCATGGCTTCGCCCTGGCCCAGCCTGGGCCATTGTGGTCATTTGGGGAATAGACCAGCAGACAAAGCTCTCTCTCTCTGTCTCTGTATCTCAGCCTTTCAAAGAAAGAATGAAAGGACGAAGAAGAGGGGGGTGGAGGAGGAGGAGAGAGGAGGGGAGGGAAGAAATAGGAAAATATTTGGATCTGTGGACCTAAACCCTGCGGATGCCCAAGTCAGCCAGGATGCTGTGTGTGCTGTGAAGATTCTGTGCAGCTGGTTCCCAGGCAACATGACCTTGTCACTGACCCACAACCACGTGGGAACAAGGAAACCTCAGCCATGGGCATAGGAAAATCTGCATGGTAGAAGACGGTGAGCCTTACATCTTAGGGCCAGTACAGGAAAAGTGACTAATGACCCCATTGGTTGCCTCTTCCTGAATGTAGATAGCATCACATATGGGAATGGAATGTACTCCTTCTGGGAGTCCATAATCAAACCTATTGACTATTACCTGATGTCCTTCCATTTTTAATATTCTTTGACTTTCAATGCGATCGCTAGCCGTGCATGATAAATCCATCTGTTTACCCCTGATTCAGTGCATGTACTCACCCTGTAAGAAAAAATATGAAATCTGGAGCTGGGGCTCGTGGAACAGCCGACTCAGGTAACTGCCTGTTGTTTCCAGGTTGAAATCCTCAGTTAGATTTGCTGAGTAAACTTCAACTTCGCTTCTCTTTCCGACCAGCCTCTGCTTTTTCAGTTAATAGATTGGTTATACATGCTACGGTCCTGAAAGGACTGGTCCACACAGCTGCTTCCACTGAGGGAGACCTAAGGATCTCTTACTGTTAGAAAAGCAGCCTGGGCTTTTAGGGAAGCCAGTGCCCAAGTCAGAAATCTTACTGGGGTTTGGGTCCTTCAGGCAAGAGTATGGGCTGTTAGGAATACCAACTCCGTCTGGCTGTCAGGAAACTCAGGCATCACCATCCTGCCCAACTGCAGTAAGACTACCAGAAACACTTCCCCCTTTTGGAAACAACCAATGCATGGCGAAAGCCAGAACTGTATCTTTAATTCCCATAGTTAGATCCTCTGCCTACATTGACAAAACTGAAGTGATTTAAAGCCCCGTTTTAAATCACTCTGTATTTGCATATCATTCTGGTCTTTTTGCTGTTGAGAGAGTGAGCCCCTATTCACAGTTTTTTTTCACTCCCCCATGCCTGCCAGGAGTACCAGGAACTCAAGCCACATTTTCCATAACGGTGGCAGAGACCCAACCACTTGAACCATCACCTGCTGCCTACCAGAGTCTGGGTTAGCAGGAAGCTGAGTAACTAGGCAGAGCCAGGAATCCAAATCAGGTGCTCGAGTGTGGGATGCAGGGATCTTAATCAGCCTGTTACCTTAGGCTAAGGGGCAGCCCCTCATCCTGGCTGGAATTGATTCAATAAAATATACTGTTAACTGAAAAGACTCAGGTGCAGAACAGTGTGCACAGTATGTTTTATTTGGGTAAGGAAAAGGGGAGGAAATACATCTATGCGCATCTATACATGTATGTATAGATGATCTGATTTATGAAAGTCATACAAGAAACTCCCAACAGTGGTCACTTCCGGTAAGGGATTGAGGAGCTCAGGGTCGGGTGAAGAGACTTCCCCTGGTGCACAGTAGTCCTCCCTGCTCCACAGTTTTGCTTTCTGCAGCTTTGTCAACAGAGGTCTGAAAATGTTACACAGAAACTTCCAGAAATAAACAATTCCCGAGCTTTAAATAACTTAGAGTATATTGTACATTGTTCTATTTTATTATTCGTTATTGGCCTTAATCCCTCACTGCGCCTAATTCATCAGTTAAGCTTTATCATAGGTACGTATAGGAGAAAACTATATATATATAACACATATATATAATATAAAATCCAGTACGATCCAGCCTGTCAAGCTACAGAGGGTTTTGGAATGGAGCTCCCCATCCCACCCCCACTCCAAGACAAGGGGGACGACCAACGTAAACTTTCCAATGTGAATTTGTTTTTCTTACGTCTATATATTACCTGTTAAGGATATTTATGTTAAAAACAAAACACCATTAAGGTTAAATAGAAACATAGGAAGGGTATGTGATCTACCTTTAAGTGAAAAATGCCAGCGCAACGCAAACCGGAGTGGGCAGGCGACTTCGTGTAAGGTTAAAAAAAAAGAGACATCTCGAGACTGTGTTTTTTAAACTCCGTATTACAAAGATAAAACATGGGTACATTTTTTAAAATGACAAAAACGCGCGTTTTCCCCAAATTAATTTGTCACGCGGCAAATTCGCCTCCCTACTCCTGACGGCGCTAGGGGGCGCCAAATCCGCTGCGAGACGTCTGATGCCTGGAGACACCAGATCCAGGGTTTCCCGGAGCTCTGAGGGAGCCCCACCGCGCCCCGCCCGCACCGCCAGGCCCAGCTTCCCTCCCGCGGACCGCCCCGCCCCGCCCCGCCCCTCCCGGGGTCCCGCCCTCCCTCTCCGACTCGCTGACGCTCCCGCCCCTCCAGCCCTCCGCCTGCCACGCGCCCCGCCCCCCGCCATCCGCCTCGCCCGGCCCCGCCCAGCCCAGCCCCAGCTCCCGCCCTCTCTGGTACCCCCGACCTGTCGCTCGCGGACGGCCCCGCCCTGTCACGCCCCGCCCTGAGGAAGTCGGGAGCCTTCCGGTAAGTGCCGCTGGCGTCAGGACCGGAAGTCCTGGAAGGGCTGAGCCACGGTTCCCGACAGTGGAGACAGGACTGAAGGTGCTGGCCCCGCGCCCGCCGGAGGGAGCCAGCCGAGCCCCGGGTGTGGCGAGGGGCCGGGAGGAGGTGGATTCCCAGCGTGCTGGCCCGGCAGCCTGGCGTAGCCCTCGCGGCTGTGCCCCAGGAGGGCGGGAAGATCCCGCCGCGTTTTTCCCCGCACCGCTCCCACTGGTGCGTGGGCGTGTTCCCGCCGAGTCCGGTTCCCTCCAGCTCCTCTATCTCCACCCTAATCTTCCTTTAGCCCGATTATAGGTGTGTTATTTAAAAGGGTTCTGCGAACTTATCAACCAGGGAAATTCTAAGTTCCACAGTGAAGGAGTTCTCCTTAATTAAACAGCGTTCAGAGCCTTTAATTTGCTAGTAGGAGCTTTCTGATCATAACTGAAGTTGTTTTACGATACTTTGTGTAGGACTAAGTAATTTACAGTGTCATTTAATCCTTGTAATCTTGTGAAATAACCATTATCTTCTGAGTGTTCGAAATGAAGGAATAAGATAAAGAGATATGCTTGAGGTCCTATTCCATGATGGAGCTAGATCCAAACCCAGATCATGGGTGCTGAAATCCCTTTAGAATTGGAGCAACATTCGAAACCCGTCCTACAAAGAATGTACTTTTGAGGCCTTGGAGGGGACAGAGCGATGACGCCCAGGCCAAGTTGGGAACATGAGCCCCAGCCCTGCCATGGAGGGAGTGAATTGCCTGGCTTCTGACCACGAAGTGAGGCAATGAGAAAGCTGCAGGAGGTTTGAGGTTGGGGTGCAAGCAATCATGCTTGCTCCTCAACAGACACAGCTGCTCACTTCTACACCCCTTGCAGGATGCTTCCAGATACTCCAATGCAACCAATAGTGGAAAGAATTTCACCCTCCTGCTTCTGAGAAATGAATAAAAATCCCCTTAGAAGTAGGGGGTGAGAACCTCACCCAGTCCCATTGGAAGTTGGGAGGAAAGGAGAGGAATGCATTCTGAACCTAGTCAATTCTTGTCTAATTCCAAGGGAAGGCACCTAGACAAGAATAAATGGGGCTGGCGCTGTGTGGTAGCAGGTAAAGCCACTGTCTGCAGTGACAGCATCTCATATGGGTGCTGGTTCGAGTCCTGGCTGCTCCACTTCCATCTAGCTCTCTGCTGTGGCCTGGGAAAGTGGTAGAAGATGGCCTAAGTCCTTGGGCCCTTGCACCCAAGTGAGAGACCTGGAAGAAACTCCAGGCTCCTGGCTTCAGATTGGCCTAGTTCTGGCTGTGGGGCCATTTGGAGAGTGAACCAGTGGATGAAAGACCTCTCTCTCTGTTTCTGCCTCTCTAACTCAACCTTTCAAATAAATAAATAAATCATAAAAAAAATTAAAAATGTCTTTGTAGAAGTCTGGGAATAAGAGAAGTCCAGTGATGCTTATTTGGGGATAAACATGACAGAGGGAATAGATGTGGTTATATTCAACGGGAACAGGGTACAGGGAAGCTTAAAGACAAAATAAGGATTGCATAAGTGATTTTGAAACAGTGATCCTTCACCAGAGGGATTAACAACAAGGTACTGTCAGCCTGAGGTTGGTTGGGCAGTTGTTCAGCAGAAACCTGTGGAAGTGTGGTTGCAGCACTTTTTGTGCAAGGTTATGGTTCTGGGAGAATTTTTGGTTGATAGTTCTTGTTACTAGGCATTTGAGAGTATTTCAAAATGTCTGCGGAAAAAGGTGGAATAAGTTTAGGTTGGTTTCAAAACCTTGAAATCCATGCATAGTTTTTTCATAATATACATCTCTCATGAACTGCTTGAAGACTTCATAATCATGGATTTCAAACATTTTTGGCGCCAAAATCAACTTGTCTTTTAATTCCATTTTCCACGAATCTTTTGAAGTACCATTATATACAGGAGGTCCCCTTTATCATAATCTCCTAACTTACTTAATGTTTGGCCTGGACTTGACATAGCAACTCCATTTTGATTAACAACTTTCACAAGATAAATGAATGGGGTGGGTTTATGGACTTGAGCAAGGAACGTCAGAATGATACTGCAGAAGTCCAAACAGAAAAATCTGCACTTTATTCAGCACGAGGTACAGAGGGACAAGGCCAGGCCAGCACATCTGAGAACAGGATGTTCATATGGGGTGCTGGTATTGAAGGCAGTAGCTTAATCTGCTGTGCCACAATGCCGGCTCCAGTTTCTCTTTTTTTAATGCTTATTTGTTTTTTATTTATTTGAAAGAGTTGCAGATCTGTTGGTTCATTCCCCAAACACCCTCAACAGCCAGGAGTGGGCCAAGCTGAAGCCAAGATCCTGGAATTCAATCTAAGTCTCCCATATGGGTGGCAGAAACCCAAGGACTTGAGGCATCTTCCACTGCTTTCCCAGGCATATTAGCAGGAAGCCAGATCGGAAGTGGAGGAACCAGGACTCAAACTAGCAGGACTCAAGCTAGCACATCAAATATGGATGTGGAAATCCCAAGCAGTGGCTAAGCATCTTGTGACACAGCCGCCCCTGTAATCAGTTTCTGTGAATCCATCTTTCAATCCATTCTCCACCTTTGTGTCTTTTTTTTTTTTTTTTTTTTTTTTTTTTTTACAGGCAGAGTGGACAGTGAGAGAGAGAGACAGACAGAGAGAAAGGTCTTCCTTTTGCAGTTGGTTCACCCTCCAATGGCTGCTGCGGCCGGCGCACCGCGCTGATCTGATGGCAGGAGCCAGGTGCTTCTCCTGGTCTCCCATGGGGTGCAGGGCCCAAGGACCTGGGCCATCCTCCACTGCACCCCCCGGGCCACAGCAGAGAGCTGGCCTGGAAGAGGGGCAACCGGGACAGAATCCGGCGCCCCGACCGGGACTAGAACCCGGTGTGCCGGCGCCACAAGGTGGAGGATTAGCCTAGTGAGCCGCGGCGCCGGCCCACCTATGTGTCTTTTTATCATATGTAATTTAAACACCTAATCCTAAGAATATACCTTTAATATAAAAAAAAAGTATGAATGGGGCTGACACTGTGGCGCAGTGGGTTAAAGCCCTGGCCTGCAGTGCTGGCATCACACATGGGTGCTGGTTCTAGTCCCAGCTGCTCCTCTTCCAATCCAGCTCTCTGCTATGGCCTGGGAGAGCAGTGGAAGATGGCCCAAGTGCTTGGGCCCCTGCATCCACGTGGGAGACCCAGAAGAAGCTCCTGGCTCCTGGCTTTGGATCGGCACAGCTCTAGCTGTGGAAGTTGGAAGACCTCTCTCTCTGTCTCTACCTCTCTCTGTAACTCTGTCTTTCAAATAAAAATTAAAAAAAAAAAAGTATGTAACTTTCTTATTAGTGACTTCAGTATAACATATTAAGATCCCTAAAGCTGAAAGAAAACTTAGAAACCAACTCTTTGATTTCAAGTGTGAGGGGAAAAAACCTCATAGAAGCTAAATAAGTTGCTTAAGGGCATTCAGATCAGTAAGCGGCGTAAGACAGACAGGACTACTAAACCTGGTGATCTTCTTACTCGTCACGTTACCATTCACTAGGGAAAACATTATAATAATAATAGATTATAATTTTGTAACCTGTATTTATATTTTCCAAAAAGCTTCACTTATTTAAAATCTGATTTTATCCATACAACAACCCTGTGAAGTAGGCTGGGGGAGATGGTTATCCTCTGAGACCGAGAGGCTTGGTCACTTGTCCAAGGCTGTAAGTGGTTAGCAGTATGACTGGACCTAAGAAAAATGGTCTTCAGGCTTCCCCTTCAGGGCCTTTTTGTTTGAGTGTTTCATTGTAAATTTTTTTTCTCTTACCAAAGAAATATAAAATAAAAACTTTTTTTCTCAGTATCACTTTTATTTAACACGCACTACATGCACAGGATATGAGTGGGGGAAAGGCTTAGAAATCAAAGCAGTAAAGACAAGGTAGACTGACACTGTTACCAGATGTGCAGTGGCTGATTAAGATGTTCCTCAAAGCTCTTTATATTGAAGGGTTCCCACGAAACTAAGTGTGGAAGCAGAAGTGTGTACACACCCCAACACATCCTCTGACTGCTGGTTTCCTGAGCTGCCTTGGCATTGTTTTTTGTTTTTTATGCTTTTATTTGCCCGATGTCATTGTCATACAGTTAGTATGTAATAAAACTTTCTTTCTCTGTCTCATTCATTCTCTGTCTCCCTTAAACAAATTTTAAAAAATTATTTTAGGGGCCAGCGTTGTGATATAATGGGTTAAGCCTCCACTTGCAACATCGGCATACCATGTGGGTGTTGGTTCCAGTGCAAGCTGCTCCTCTTCTGATCCAGCTGCTTGCTAATGTGTGTGGGAAAGGAGTGGAAGAAACCCCAAGTCTTTGGACCCCTGCACCCACATGGGAGACCTCGATGAAACTCCTGGCTCATGACTTCAGCCCAGCCCAGCCCTGGCCATTGCAGCTATTTAGACTGAACCAATGGATGGAAGATCTCTTGTTCTCACTCTCTCCCTGTCTGTTCCTAGAACTCTGCCTCTCAAATAAATAAAATAAATCTTAAAAAATTACTTTAAAACAAGGGAGTATTGAGTACTTAACCTCCAGGTTAAGTTGCTGGCTAAGACACCTGTGGCCTACATCTGGTTTCTGACTCCAGCTCCCTGACAATGCAGACGCATCGGAGGCAGTGGTCATAGTTTAAGTAATTGGTTTCCTGCCACCCACACAGGAGAACTAGATTGAGTTCCTGACTCCAAAGCCCAGCCACATCCATTACAGACATCTGGGGAGGGAATCAGCAGATAGACGCTCACTTGCTCTCTGTCCCTGCCTCTCAAATAAAATAAATAACTATATAAAAATAAAAGCTGTGAAGTTTCTTTAAACTCTGATAATGTCTTTCTCCAACGGCCATCCTGATGGGTACAGTTCAATAATGCAATTGTAATGGCTTGAGTAGACGAAAACATTATTTTCTGCAGAGCAAAAAATTACCTTGTCCAGTCTGGAGTCCTGAACCACGGAGCCTGCTGGTTCCCTGGTTGCTGCTTAAAAAAAGAAGAGCATTGGATGACACTCCAGCACACAGGAGACATCAAAAACTCTTCTCAGGCCTTGTAGGACCACAGCAGGTTCTTGAGGGGCCGACACCTTATTAAACAAGAAAAACAATGGGAAATGGAGGCACTATAAGGGAAAAGAGATAATTAACTACTTAAAATAAGTTCAGATACTGGGCCGGCACTGTGGCATAGCAGGTAAAGCCGTTGCCAACAGTGCTGGTATCTTTCAGATAAATTTTTTTTTTAAGTTAAGATACCATAAGTGAAGTTTAAAAACTAAATGAATGCACAGAGACATGATTCCAGCACATATAACCGATAAAGAACATCTCCAAGAAAAAGAAGCAGACCAATAGGAAATAGGCAAACTTCATAAAAGAGAAATACCATGTATCCAATAAACATACAAAAAGGTGTTAGTAGTCAAGAAATTAGAAATTCATAATGATACATCATTTTTTTCACACATAAGATTGGTAAAAGTTATAATATTCAGGGACTGAAAAGATGAAAGAAAAAGGTACATTTGTATTTTTCTGGTTGGGACATAAATTACTGTAATTTTTTCAAGTAATCTGGCACTATATCCTGCAAATAGAAATACCCATTCTCTTTTGCCAGATAACTGCACTTTTAAGAATCTAGCCTAGAGAAATAAAACAAGTGTACACAGATGTTTATTACAACACTGCTGGCAAAAGGGGAAGGTGAGTGTCCAAACCTGTAGTCCAGCTGTACTCTGGAATCCCAGGCAGCTACTTAAAGAATGAGAGACATGTACACTGTGTGGTTCTATTTGAATATTTCTGATTCCTTTTGACGATCGAGTCTCTGAACCAACTGCCAGTGTTTGGAGGGTCTCCCTCTGTCATGTAAGATAGAGCTTTCCCCTATAAACTCCCAGATTCTCTCTCCAGCTCTTGTAGCTGGAACTGGCAGCAGGTGAGGGGAGTAAGCAGCGAAGGCACAGAATCCACTCTGGTGAGGGGTACGGCAACAGGCAAGCCTTCAGCCAGTTTGTAGAGATGGCAGTGACAAAATTGTATGTATTATTTGTTTGAAGACAAAGGAGTTCTGTCTGTTGGTTCACTCCCCAAATGGCCACAACAGGCAGGTCTGGACAAGGCTGAAACTGGATCTCTTTTGGGGCCTCCCACGGTGGTGGCAGGGACCCAAGTGCTTGGAGCCATGATGCCCTGCCTGTCAGGGTTTACACAAGCAGAACGCTGAATCAAAGTGGAGGAGGAAGGGCTTGAAACAGTCACTCAGGGGATGTGGCCGGCCCAAGCAGAGTCTCACACATTGTTACTTTAGGAATTCTTGCAGCCAGCATATCTGGGGAAAGATTTTCCTGTACTTTATCAGCTCTATTTTTTTTTCTTGCAGTTTTTCAATCTGTCTAGAAATTCGTATTTAAAAAAAAAAATTATTTGAAAGGTAGAGTTACAGAGACAGGGAGAGAGCTTTTCCAGATTCACTCCTTGGAGTTTTCTTCTGCCCTTCCATCTGCTGGTTCACTCCCCAGGAGCCAGAAACTAGGATGTTATTCCGGGTCTCCCATCCCAGGCCTTAAGCAGAGAGCTGGATCAAAGGTGGAGCAGCTGGGATTTGAACCGACGTGTGTGTGGGATGGCTTGCAGGCAGCCTCTATGCCACAGCTCAGCCCCAGAAATCCACATCTTAAAGGGAGGAAGTGAAGGCAAGACAATGCAGTTGTGATGGGAGGTCATCACACAGTGAGACAGGGAATGGGGAAGAACTGGGTGTACCTTTAGAAACCAGACCCATGTTGGGAAAGAGTCCACTCTGAACACTTGCCTGCTCAGGGGTTCTCCACTGAGTAATTTCCACACTGAGGTCATGAGAGACTTGGGGTAGCCCGGGACCCCAGGAGCCTCCCCTGCTGCCTCAAAAACCACTTCGTGGGCAGGGCAGTGCCTGTCCCTACTGGGAAGTGGCGTGGCTGTGGCCGTCCCTCCGTCCTCCCCCGCCGCCAGCCGCCGGGGAAGGCTGCGCTTCCCCGCGTCTGCCCTCTCTGAGGGCACGGGATCCCCGCAGTCACCCCCGCAGTCGCCCGCTTTCTCCCTAAGCTGGAGCCGCATGGGCAGCGAGCCCCGCCCAGTGCACGGTGACGTCAGCACGTTAGTCACCTTCTGGGCAGAGGTGCTGGGGATTTTTTTTTTTTTTTTTTTTAATCAACATGAAGCTGAAGTTCTTTCTCCACTCTGAGTTGAATGACTCAAATCCTCTTGGCTCTTAGAGCTCCTCCCCCCACACACTTCTTTCTAAAACGTAACGCCCTTCCTGGGCTCTCCCAGTGCTGGGGTCTCCCACCAATCCTTCTGACTACTCTCTGTGTCATTTAGGGGACATGGCAGCAAAGGGATTCTGCCTTTGTGGGGTCTGGCATGGGGGACTCGCTGGAAAACCAGTCTACGCTAGAGGAAGACTGATCCTCAAGGAAAAATACCCCAGAAAACAACTGGCTGTGAAATTTGCCAGGTTGAAAGTAGAGATGCTAACTTGTTTATAGAGCTTTTGTATTGAAGCCAACTATCTCTTAAAAAGTCTTTTTGTTGTGGAAATATAGAGCATTTATCTTTTTTAAATTTTAGGGGTTGCTTTTTTGACTTCATTTTGTTTATAATTGTGTAAGATACCTACATAATTGCACAATCAACTCGGAAGAGCAAAACATGTTGAAAGAAGTTTATCTTCTACCTCTGGCCCTTCTGCCTCATTTCTTCTCTCCCTAAAGTCATGCCATTTTTAATCATACAGTGTATATTTTTTCATTTTTACAAAGGAAGCATATATATCCATATCTCCTTTTTAAAGATAAACAGTACACTAGTCAGATATTCTATACTTTATCACTTAAAAGTATTTTTTGTTCATCATTCCCTAGCAGCATATAAAGATTTTCCTCATTTTTTTTTTCCAAGATTGATTTATTTATTTGAAAGGAAGAGTGACAGAGAGAAAGGGAGAGAGAAGATCTTCCATCCACTGATTTACATCCCCAGATGTCCGCAACTAGCCGGGTCTCCCCTGTGGGTGGCGGGTCCCAAGGACTTGGGCCATCCTCCACTGCCCCCAGGCACACTGGCAGGGAGCTGGACCACAAGCAGAGCAGCCAAGGAGCCTTGTGCAAACTTTATTTCATATTTTCATGAGAGTATCTTTAACATAGATTCATAGAAGTAAAATCACTTAATCAACAGGCATCACTAATTGTGCTAGCTAGATATTGCCAAATTCCCCATCACAGAAGTTGTCCATATTAGGGTATTTCTTCCTTACCACCCGACTGACAGTGTTCTCAACGTTTTGGATTCATGCCAATCTCATGGGTGACATATGGTATCTGCAGATTTTTTTTTAAATCTAGAGCAATGTTGAATACTTTTTCACATGGTTAACAGCAAATATACTTCTTTCTCTTGTGGAATGTCTGTGTAGTTCTCCAGCCCAGTTTTCAATAGGGCTATTAGAATTTGTCTTCGCTAGTTTTAAGTAAAAGACATTAATCTTTATGTAATATAATTTGTAAGTGATTTTTCCAAGCTGTCTTTTTACTTAGATTTTTATTGTTATTATGTAATAAAACTTAGCAATCTGCATCTATGGAGATGATTGTACATTTTTTTCCCTTAGATCTCTTAAGATGATTGATTATATTTGTGGGCTTCTGACTAATGGGTTATCTATGCTTGCATTTAAGGTATATCGTCCATTTTGTCTTGATCAATATTCTTTTAACACGCTGCTTGCTGATGTTGTATATAAGATTTTTGCATCAGTATTAATAAGCAAAATCAATCCATAGTAGTCTTTGCTGTCGAGATCTGTGTCATGTCTCCAAAATTCAAGTTTGAGAATCAGTGTCACCTTCCCTTTATAAAATCATTTCAGGAATTTTCCTTCTTTTGCCATGCTCCAGAACAGTTTAAGAGGCGAAGGATTTAGCTTTTAAGGTTTGGTAGCATTCTCTATGAAATTAACTGGGCCTGTTTTGTTTTATAGGAAAATTCTGATTTCTAGAATTTTATGTTGATTGGTCTGTTTAGACTCATTTCCATATGAGCCAGTTTTGCTCATTTGATTTTCTGTTATTTTCTACATTTGAGAAAATACCCGTTACAATAAATATTTGAAAGGCAGAATTACAGAGAGGCAGAGGCAGAAAGAGAGATCTCTTCCATCTGCTGGTTCACTCCCCAGGTGGCCACAATGGTCAGAGCTGCACCAGTCCGAAGCCAGGAGCCAGGAGCTTCTTCCAGTTCCCCCAGGCCAGTGCAGGGGCCTAAGGACTTGGGCCATAGCAGGGAGCTGGATCCGAAGTGGAGCAGCTGGGACTCAAACTGGCGCCCATATTGGATGCTGGCATTTCAGGTGGTGACTTTACCCGCTACACCACAGCGCTTACCCCTTCCCTCCCTTTTTAAACACATCTTCAGTATTTAGAAAGAGTTTGTATTTTGTACTAATGAGTACCTTTATGCTAACATTTTCACTCAACACATAAGTTCTCTTGGATATTGTTTATGTGACTTATCTAGCAATATTATTGTCTCTAGCATCTCTTTGAGGAAAAATTCCTTTATTCTTAGTTAATAATATGATGACAAGAGAACTCACTGTATTCTCACATACTCTCCATGAACTGTCCTCATTGACAGCTGTACTAAGTCTATAGGGCTGCCAGGGAATATAAGAACATAAATGAGTATCTAACAGTGGTTTGTTGGTATTATATTCCAATACATGATGAAATAATACTATTTCTAGCCTGTATAGACACTCTTATGTTGTCAAAAACACATAGCTTGGGGTCGGGGCTGTGGCGAGCAGGTTAACGCGCCGGCATCCTGTATGGGCACCAGTTCAAGTCCCGGCTGCTCCACTTCCCATCCAGCTCTCTGCTATGGCCTGGGAAAGCAGTAGAAGATGGCCCAACTCCTTGGGCCCCTGCATCCGCATGGGAGACGTGGAAGAAGCTCCTGGCTCCTGGCTCTGGCCGTTGTGGCCAATTGAGGAATGAATCATCGGATGGAAGACCTCTCTCTCTCTCTCTCTCTCTCTCTCTCTCTCTCTCTCTCTCCCCACCTCTCCTCCCTCTGTGTAACTCTGACTTTCAAATAAATCTTTAAACACACACACACACACACATAGCTATCACATACTACACTGCTTCCATGATAGCCTTTATTTATTCTGGGTTATTCAAGCAAGCATAAATTTAATTCTCACCATAGTAGTAGATGTCTCAGATCTGATGTCTCAGATAATTTTGGTTATTAAAGCCATATAGGGAAGGATTCTTATTATTCTTTGGGGGATATTTTATGGGATTTGTGGAGGGATATAACAGCAGTCTCCAATAGAGGGAGCCAGAGTTTCAGGAAAGAAAATTGAATCAGCTAATTTGCGCTCTACAGAGAAGTTGGCAGGCATGCAGCTCTTCAGAGCTCACTGTATTACAAAACTGTTTTCAGTTCCCATAGAGAAAATACAGAAAGTACACACAAGCAAGGGGTTTGAATAGTTCAAAACCGGCCCAGTAGCTTGGTGGGGTAAAATCCTGTCAACCTAGGAAAACAGGCAAAAGCCATATTACCAGTCCAAGATCCCTCAGCACCTGCCTGCGTGAGGTCCTGTGGGGGGCCCCTCGGAGTTGCAATTTTGGAGAGCTGATCATATGGCTAGTGACACTGTGCAACAGATGAGAGAGATGCCCAAGTGTTTACTAAACATTGGGTGCTAATCATTTTTATGGTTTTTAAAGTTGCCATGAGAAGAAGATACATCAAGTTGCTAACATTTAGCAGTGATAAATTAAAAAGCATAAATGAGATAGTTTATCTAACAATGCGAATTTTTGAGGGAGAAGTTGCTGTGAATCCTATTACTATCTAGGAAGTGATATGGGATGAAAGCGAAAAACCTGGGGCTGGCATTGTGGCAGAGGAGGTTGAGCCGTCACCTGCGACACCAGCATCCCTTATGGGCTCTGGTTCAAGTCCCAGCTTCTTCACTTACCATCCAGCTCTCTGCTATGGCCAGGGAAAGCAGTGGAAGATGGCCCTGCACCTGCTTGGGTCCCTGAACCCACGTGGGAGACCCAGAAAGAAGCTCCTGGCTTCAGATTGGCCCAGAGCTGGCTGTTGAGGCTATTTGGGGAATGAACCAGCAGATGGAAGACCTCTGTCTCTCCCCCTCTGTCTCTTTGTAACTCTTTCAAATAAATAAAATAAACCTTTAATTAAAAAAAAAAAAAAGGGTGGGGGTATAACCTCTGTGGAGGGCAATGGGCCAGTATCTATCAGAATACAGATACCCTTGGACTTCATAATTTCATTTCTATAAATTTATGCTACAAATATACTCAAACATATGCAAAATAACACATGAATAGTTACTCATTGCCACATTGTTGTAATAGCAAGTACTTCAAACAGCCTAACAGTTCAACAAGGAGAAACTAAATAATCATAATATAATATCAATGTAGTACTGTGTAGCTATAGAAAATAAGGAAGCTCTATATGCATTAAGATATAGTGATACCTAGAATATAAATTTTAATTTTTAAAAAGTAAATAATGGGGCTGGTGCTGTGGCGCAGTGGGTTAAAACCCTAGCCTGCGGCACCGGCATCCCATATGGGTGCCAGTTCGAGTCCCAGCTGCTGCTCTTCCAATCCAGCTCTTTGCTGTGGCCTGGGAAAGCAGTAGAAGATGGCCCAAGTGCTTGGGCCCCTGCATCCACGTGGGAGACCCAGAAAAAGCACCTGGATCCTGGCTTCGGATCAGCCCAGCTCTGGCCATTGCGGTCATTTGGGGAGTGAACCAGCAAATGGAGGATCTCTCTCTCTCTCTCTGGCTTTACCTCTGTCTTTAACTCTTATCTTTCAAATAAATAAAATAATATTTAAAAAATTAGTATGGTTGCTATAATTTCTATAATAGGTAATGTATAATGTATTTCTATTTTTCTTTTGTAATACACAAAATCTTTGAAAACTACACAAAAATGGACAGCTGAGAGAGTTGTTACCTTTTTTTTAAGAGCCACTAGGTGAAAGCAGAAGTAGGAGAACCTCATCTTCTGTGGTCTCTCCCCACTTACACTGACCAGCATTCTCTGTGTTCTCTTCATTCTCTCCTGTTACGTTAGTAAGACTCTCCTAGGTGTAGGAAAGCTACAAACCCAGATGGTCTTAAGACAGTGGTTCTCAGCCAGGGAGCAAATCCTGGTGGCCGCCTTGAAGAGAAATCAAAATAAAACACTACAATGAGAAACATAAACAATGGGAGAGGAAACAGTCACTCTGATCACATTGTGCCTTCCAGCAGCCTGGCCCTCAAGGCCCAAATGATACTTCCCACCTTTAGAGTCTATTAAATTCTCTTGTGGCTTATAATGCATTCCTCCCTTCTCTCTGCAAGATACCCTGAATAGGAGCTTCCTACTGGGCAGTATTTTGTTTTTAAATTAATTAATATATTTTTGTTCTTTTTAACTTTTAATTTTTAATTAGTTTTTAACATTCGATGTGATTTGTAGATTCAGTTCTAAGAACATGATGATAATCTCTTCCTTCCTCCCTCCTTCCCCTCTACGGGGCCGTCTTAAACCAGTGATAATGCTAAAATTACTGAGCACTCAGGGCTGATGTGGTGCAAGGGGGTTAAGCCACCACCTGCCCCATCTGGGTGCCCATATGGGCATCTGTTTGAGTCCCAGCTGCTCCATTTCTGATCCAGCTCAGCTAATGAGCCTGGCAAAGCTGTGGACGATGGTCCAAGTCCTTGGGCCTTGCCACTCATGTGGGAGACACAGATACAGCCCTGGCCATTGAGGCCATTTGGAGAGTGTACCAGCAGATGGACGAGCTCTCTCGTCTCTCTGTAACTCTGCCTTTCAAACAAATAATTCAACAAGCAAATAACTAAGTATTTCTAAAAACTTACTGAGAACTCACTGTGCATTGGTCACTCAACGTAGGCATGTTACATTTACTTAATGCTCACAACGAAGGCTATCCTCAGTGCGCATACAAGGACTGTGAAACTCAGAGAGATGCGATTTCTAAGGCCTCACATTTAGCTGAGCCAGAATTTAATCCAGGCAATTTGGCTGCAGCCCCCATGCTGGCAGTTTCCCTCACTGAGGTCCAGCTTGAACAACTGTGTTACTCACAGACTAAGGAAACATGCACTGGGGGCAAGCGTCTGGCTCAGGGGTTAAGTCGCTGCCTGGCTATCAGAGGGCCCAGCTTCAGTCCAGGTCCCCTGCTGCCAAGCCAGCTCTCTGCTCCTGTGCACCCTGGGAGGCAGGGGATGATTGCTCTAGTATTTGGGTCTCTGTGCACATGGAAGACCTGACTTGAGCTCTGGGCTCCTGGCTCTGGCCTGGCCCAGCCCTGGCTGGTAGGCATTTGAAGAGCGAAACAGCAGATGGAAAAATCCTCCCTCTCTCTCTCTTTCAAATACAATGAAAAAACAAACAAATGAAAAAAAACCAAAAAACCCCTTCACCCCAATAGCAGGTAATTTCAATCCAAACAAAAGATGTCCTAATGGCCTAATTTAAGTGAATGATAAAAATATCTTCAAGGCATATTCTGGAGGCTTTCTGAGCCCTTCCAACTTTGCAAGAGTTAAATTTGGACCTAGTAAAAGACTACCAGCTATACCTGAAGTCAACCAGTTCACCTACAGAAAGGTTAAAATTCAACACAAAGTTAGAAGCTTGAAACTCTACAGTACTGCTCCTGTTTCTGTTACCGTTTCCTAGGGTCTGTGGGATTTTAACTAGAAGAATTCACACAAGACAAGACAGGATTGCACCTGGGATTTCAGACTGAAGAGAGACAAATAACCTAAAATGGTTACCATTCTTCCCAGAACAATGGGATCTGGAAATAGATGCAAATATATTAGGGAATACAATAAATGTGGCATTTGAAACCAGTAGGGGGAAACCGGCTCATTTAATGAATAATGCCAAGGCAACTAGTTAGGCATCTGCAACCTGACCTCAATCTGTTCCCTAAATTTCAGCCGAAACAAAAACTCAGTGGGTGAATTATTTTTTATATATTAAAATTTATAAAAAGCCACTCAAGGCACACAGAAACAGAAAAAAATAACAAATTTGACTACGAAAATGCTAGAAACTTGTCCATGGCAAAAAAAAAAAAAAAAAAAAAGCCACAAACAAAATAAAAAACTAGGACAATGTATGCAACATATTTGGACAAAGGCTACTTTTCTTAATATATAAAGAGTTGAAACAGATTAATAAAAGTGATCAGTAGTCCAACAGTGAATGGTAAAGACACAAAAGGTCATTTTTCGGGGTAAAATTAAAGTAATAAAAAAGGCTCATATGGGGCTGGCACTCTGGTGTAATGGGTAAAGCCGCTGGCTGCAGTGCCGGCATCTCCTATGGCCGCCGGTTTGAGACCTGGCTGCTCCACTTCTGATCCAGCTCTCTGCTGTGGCCTGGGAAAGCAGTGGAAGATGGCCTACCCTGCACCCATGTGGGAGACCCGGAAGAAGCTCCTGGTTCCAGGCTTTGGATCAGCTCAGCTCTGACCGTTGCAGTCACTGGGGAGTGAACTAGGGGAAGGAAGACCTCTCTCTCTCTCTGCCTCTGCTCTCTCTGTGTAACTCTGACTTTCAAATAAAATAAATATGCAAAACTTAAAAAAAGAAAAAGAAATGCAAATTTGGATCTCTCTCTGTCACTCCCTCTTTGCCTATAATTCTGCCTGTCAAATAAGTAAAAATTGAAAAGGAAAGGAAAAGAGGCAGCAAGTCAAGCTGCTACCTGCTCTGCCCGCAGCCCATATGGGCGCTGGTTTAGTCCTATCTGTTCCTCTTCTGATCCAGCTCCCTGCTAATTACCAGGGAAAGCAGTGGAAGATGGCCCAAGTGGGAGACAAAGAAGAAACTCCTGGCTCCTGGCTTCTGACTGACCCAGCCCTGCTGGTTGCATCCATCAGAGATGAACCAGCAGATGGATGGAAGATCTCTCTCTTGCTCTGTCTCTCCTCCCCTCTAAGTGCTGCCTTTTGAATAAATTGGTTAAAAATGCCAGTTAGGGACAACCTGAAAGTTCTTGAGCAGGAGTAATTATGCTAGAGAAAAAGAGCTGCTGCTCTGCTTTTTTCATAAAATGAAAATGGACCAAAAAGCGGTGTGTGAGTGTGTGTGTGTGTGTGTGTGGTGGGCCAAGGCAGTGAACAATGGGCAGCCAGCCCCTGCTGCCTGGGAGGTCCACCCGGACAGCCTGGCTTCTGCAGTTGCCAGGCAACCAGTGTAAACACAGCAGGATCATGGCCACTAACTACAGTGCTAACCAGGTAAATTCTCTTTTTCTACTTCTTTAACTTGTGATTTTGTCTTTCAGTCTCTACCTTTGAATCGACCCCTACCATAGGGTTCTGGTCTTTGAGGAGCTGAGATAATGTTTCACCTCCTGAGAGTAGGAGGACGTAGAAATAGCAATGAGTGTCTGTGGATTAAAGGAACAGGGTGTAAACCAAAAGTCAGCAACCTTTCTCCGTAACCGGCCAGAGTAAATATGTGGGGTCTTCAAAAAGTTCATGGAAATTGTGTGTGATGAACAACCTATGTATGGATTTTAAAATGTTTTGTACCAAAATAAATTTCTCTTTTAATTCCTTTAATCCACAAAACTTTTTGAAATACCTTCCTGTTTTAGACGTTGTGGGCCGAGTGGTGAAGTCACAGATACCGCATAGGTACTTAAATAGTGACAGAAAACATGTTTCCGTAAAATTTTTGACCACATTCAAAATAATGCATTATTGAGGATGATAATTGTGACACAATGAAAACAATTGAATTCTTTTTGGGGGTAAAATATTTTGCTTAATTGGAATTCCAAGTTAGTGTTCCCTTTTGTCAAATCATTTGCAGGTGCTCAGCTATAAAAACCATCCTAAGCTCTCAGGCCATTTAAAAATGGGCATCAATATGAATTTAGCCCCTGAGTCACAATTTACCAGTCCCAATAAAAACAGTATGAGCTACAACTGTAATTTAAAATTTTCTAGTTGTTATGTAAAAAAAATTAAAATTAGTTTTAATGTTAACCCAAGAAACTCAGATTATAATTTCAACATTTAATCAGCATTTTAAATTATAATAAGATGTTTTACATTCTTTTTTTGTACTATCTTCAAAATCCAGTGCATTTAAAAATATTTATTTTCTTTTTATTTGAAAGGCAGAGAGAGAGAGAGAGAGATATCTTCTACCTGCTGGTTCATTCCCCAAACACCGAAAACAGCCAGGGTTGGGCCAGGCCAAAGCCAAAAGCCCGGAACTCAATGTGGGTCTTTCATGGACTTGAACCATCATCCACTGCCTCACAGGGTGCACATTAGCAGGAAGCTGGAGGGGGAGTGGAGAAGCTGGGACTTGAACCAGGCACTCTGATGTGGGATGCAGAAGTCGCAATGGGGTCCTAACTGCTGTGCCAAATGCCCACCCAGTCCAGTGCCAAGCACCTTGGTGTGGACTGGTTACACTCCAGGAACTCAAGAGCTCTGTGTGGTGACTGGCTCCCGTCGGACCGCACACACGCAGTCCATTAAGTGCCACCCTCGTTACAGTGAGTTAGGAACTATGTGATCATTCAGGTCTTGGGTTTTCAAATATAAAGAATTATGCCATTCATCATTCCTGGGGTGCGGGGCCTCCGAGCCTCACAGGGATTCTCACCTTTCTCTCCACAGTACGAAAAAGCTTTCTCACCGAAGTATCTGCAGAACTGGTCTCCTGCCAAGCCAACAAAAGAGGTATCTGCATATGTGGTTCCTAGTTCTGTTCATCACCCAATTCCTGTTAGCTTTCTCTAAACTCTACATCCTCCTCTCCCCACGCCCTTAACTCAAACCCCTTAGACATCCTCTCACTCACGAGCACTTCTCCCTCCCACCTCCACCTCAGAGAATCTCTTCCCATGAAGGCTACACCCAGATCATCGCCAACGATCGTGGTCATCTGTTGCCCTCAGTGCCCCGTTCCAAGGTGAGACACCCGTCGCCATCCCCACCAAGAGAGGTAAACTGAGGCATGGGACTGGGAGACTGCACCACTCTCTGGAAAACAGAAGTTCAGTCTCCTTCTTGTTTTACTGTGAATGCCCCCAAATGTCTAGCCAGCTCCTAGGACAGAATGGAGTTGTGTTCAGCACTCAGAAACCCTTACACTGAGGAAAGATCCATATGTAAGTCCTCGGGTACTGATGCTTACGCTGTGGGTGCGCTCTTGCCTCATTTCGCCTAAGAATGCAGAATTAGTTTTTAAAATTTATTTGAGGCCGGCGCCGTGGCTTAACAGGCTAATCCTCCGCCTTGCGGCGCCGGCACACCGGGTTCTAGTCCCGGCTGGGGCGCCGGATTCTATCCCGGTTGCGCCTCTTCCAGGCCAGCTCTCTGCTATGGCCCGGGAAGGCAGTGGAGGATGACCCAAGTGCTTGGGCCCTGCACCCGCATGGGAGACCAGGAGAAGCACCTGGCTCCTGCCATCGGACCAGCGCGATGAGCCGGCCGCAGCGGCCATTGGAGGGTGAACCAACGGCAAAAAGGAAGACCTTTCTCTCTCTCTCACTATCCACTCTGCCTGTCCAATAAATAAATAAATAAATAAATAAATAAAATAAAATTTATTTGAGAGAGCAACATAGAGAGTGGACACAGAGAAAAAGAGAACTTCCGGGGCCAGCTCTGTGGCATAGCGGGTAAAGCTGCAGTCCTGGCATCCTATATGAGCGCCAGTTCGACTCCTGGCTGCTCCACTTCCAATCCAGCTCTCTGCTATGGCCTGGGAAAGCAGTAGAAGATGGCCCAAGTCCTTGGGCTCTTGCACCCACATGGGAGATCTGGAAGAAGTTCCTGGTTCCTGGTTTCGTATTGGCGTAGCTCTGGCCAGTACAGCCATCTAGGAAGTGAACCAGCATATGGGAGACCTCTCTCCACCACTGCCTCTCTGTAGCTCTTTGAAATAAATAAATCTTAGAGAGAGAGGGAGGGAGGGAGAGAGAGAGAAGGAGAGAGAGAGAGAGAGGGACCTTCCATCTGCTGGTTCACTCCCCCAAACAGCTGCAATGGACGAGGCTAGGCCAAAGCCAGGAGCCCCGAACTCCATTGGGTCTCCCACATGGGTGCCAACGGCCCAAGCACTTAGGCCCTCATCTGCTGCTTCCCCAGGCTGTCAGCAGGGAGTGGGATCAGAAGCAGAGTATCCAGGACTGGAAGCAGTGCTCCAATATGGGATGCTGGTGCTGCAGGCAACAGCTTAACCTGGGGTTCTACAATGTAGGATTTGACAGAGGGGAGGGGCAGAACAAGAGGTAACCTAAACAGGGGAGGGGAGGATGAATGGGGAGATGGCGCTTTCAGTCTACTGTCATTATCATATATTCCCAAAGGTAAACAATGGAAGTAGGGCAAACACTGGTTCTGCCAATAGGTCAGCTATTGGGAGTGGAAATCCCAGTTTGAGAATCCCTTTTCCTTTTAGGCAAGTCCCTGGGGTTCCTTCCTGGGCACCTGGCAAATGCCTCTGAAGATACCCCCTGCTCGGGTGACCCTGACCTCCCGGACAGCGGCCGCCGCCGCCTCGCTCACCACGTGGATACAGAAAAACCCCGATTTACTCAAGGCATCTAATGGGCTGCGTCCTGAAATCTTTGGCAAGGTATCTCTTCCCATTTAACCCCAAACCCCGTTGGCTGCATTTCTTTACAACCTCAAAAAACTGTCTATTGCTACACCACCACTACCCCAGCAGAGGGAACCTCTAGCCAGTTCTTACCCAGCCGAGTCTCCGCCCTCTGAGGCCTGCACCAGTGAACTAAGGACATCTTCCCCTTCTAGTAGAAAATAACCTAATCCCAAGAGGAGTTTAGGGGAATCAGATTTAACTACTCTCACTGGAAACCTGATTTTCTGCCCATGTATGGGAGAGAAAGGGAGTCAGAGAATTCTGGGGTAGACTGGAAATAACCTGGGCCTGGCCAGGAACCTGATTCTCTTTCACTCTGCCCCTGCCAGCCCAACGATCCAGACAGTGAGAAGAAACGCAGGAAGAAGTGTGTCCCAAAGTCTGTACAGCAAGCGCCAAGTGCAACCGTGATTCCCAGCTCTCCAGCCGGCAACCTCGGGTCCCCGGATCAACCCCAAAGCTCACACCCCTCCGCAGGTCACACGCCAGGGCCCCAAAGCCAGGCCAGCTCGCCCAAGAGCCCACCTGGAAGCCCATGTCTGCTAGAACACTGATCTCGCCGAGATCCGGAAATGCAAGCTTGGAACTTCCAGAGACCAAGAGCCACACTGAATAAGCTGTCTGGAGACCGAGGGAAGTCAGACTTCCAGGCACGAATGTGGAACAGAGAAATCATGGGGCAAGAGGAGAGGCAAATTTGGAAAATAAACGTTTGCTGAATCCTTTAGCGATCCGTGCTTTCTGCGCTGGTTGTGTCTGCCTTATAACCCTTAAGAAGGAAAGGAGGGGAACGGAGTAGGGAAAAGTACACGGCAGGGGGGTGGCGTGGAACACATTTCAGTTATACGCCAAAAATGACAAAAACAAATCTGAATGAGCAAAAAGGCAGACCGTCACAGAGCCAGGCCCTCGCCTCTACCCCTGCAGTTTTCATTCGGAACATGCACATGTGACAGTTTGTTTTTTTTTTCTTAAAGATTTATTTATTTATTTGGAAGTCAGAGTTACAGAGAGAGGAGAGGCAGAGAGAGAGGTCTTCCATCCACTGGTTCACTTCCCAATTGGCCACAATGGCCGGAGCTGTACCGATCCAAAGCCAGGAGCCAGGAGCTTCCTCCAGGTCTTCCCACGTGGGTGCAGGGGCCCAAGGACTTGGGCCATCTTCTACTGCTTTCCCAGGCCAGAGCTGGATTGGAAGTAGAGCAGCCAGGACTAGAACCGATGCCCATATGGGATGCCAGCACGCAGGTGGCGGCTTTACCTGCTACACTACAGCACCGGCCCCAATGTGATGGTTTTAAAACTGGCAGTATTTAGTACTGTATGTGTATGTATGTTTCCCAAAGATGGGGAAGAAAAGCCAGGAAAGCCTAAGTAGACGATGCTGTTCTTGTTTGACTTTATATATAAATAAAAGTACATTACAAGAGCACAGAAAAAAAAAACAATTTAAAGGCGAGCATTGGGGTCAGTATTGGGGCAGGGGCAGGTGGAAGCCAGAAGTCTGGAATTCTTCTGGGTTGCCCATGGGTGGCAGGGGCCCAGGTAGTTGAGTCTTCATTTGTCGCCTCCTAGGATGCACATCAGCAGGAAGCTGGGTCAGAAGCAGAGCTGATGGGAAAATGGGAGGCAGGTGCAGGTGTCCCAAGCAGCATCTTTGTTTATTTGAAAGGCAGAGTTACAGAGAGAGGGAGAGAGAGAGAGAATCTTTCATCTGCTGGTTTGGTCCTCAAATGGCTGCAGTGGCCAGGGCTGTGCCAGGAGCCAGGAGCTTCCTCTGGGTCTCCTACATGAGTGCTTGGGCCCAGGTACTTGGGCCATCCTCTGCTGCTTTCTCAGGCACATTAGCAGGGAACTGGATTAGAAGTAGAGCAGCTGGGATTCGAACCGGTGCCATTATGGGATGCTGGCGCTGCAGGCTGTGACTTTACCCACTGCGCCATAGTGCCACTGCCACCACCCCCCCCCAGTAGCAACTTAACTGCTGTACTGAATGCCTGCCCCTATGCATAGTTTTTTTCATCATGTGTTTTTCACTAACAAAAAACTTCTTATATAGATTTCAAACAAGTTTTATACCAAAAATAAACATCTTTTATTCTATTTTTCAACAAGCTTTTGAAGTACCCCTATAAAGTTTGAAAACTGATAATCAAGAAGTGACTGAGCTCAACTGCTACCTACAGTGCCAGTATCCCAATTCAGAGTGCCATTTGGAGTCCCCTCCACTCTGCTTCTGTCCAGCTCCCTGCTAATGTGCCTGGGAAGGCAGAGGAAGATGGCTTAAGTACTTGGGCCTCTGTCACCCACATGGGAGACCCAGATGGAGCTTTGGGCTCCTGGCTTTAACTGGACCAGCCTTGGCTATTGAAGCCATTTGAAGAGTGAACCAAGGGATGGAAGATGTTTCTCTCTCCGTGTCTCTCTCTTTCCCTCCCTCCCTATTACTCTGCCTTTCAAATAAATAAAGCTTTTTTGGGGAAAAAAAAAAAAGTGGAAGACAAAGAAGAAAGAGAGGATGGTAAGAAGAAATTAAGAGAGTAACACAAGATGCTGTGCCACACTCCTTCATCCATCAATCACCAGAAAAGTCAAGAAGTTCCCTCTCTCTTGCTCAGCCCCCAACGTCTGTCCATCGTTGACCCCATTCTACATCTTCCTGGCACTGCCCTTGCCAGACCTTTCCCACTCCCAATGTCGAAGTGTACCTCGGGAACCCTTGTCCCTCACTCAAGGACAAGGGCAGCTGGTGTAAACTGGAGGAAGGTACCAGGACCTCGCAGGGCCAGTGTAGCAAGAGGGAGAAGGGATCGTACCCAAGACCAGACTATTCGAGGGCTGGAGGAAGACTGTCCAGGCAGCAGGTCCCCCATCTCAGCTTAGTAAGGTCTTCCCAGTCAAGTGGAACCAGCCAGAATCACTGTTAACTCCTTCTCATTTCAACCCATGGCTTTAACTAGTTGGCCAACAACTCAGAGTGACAAACTGGATCTCTTCTTATTCCAGTTTCCAAAGACTATCAAACCGGCACTCCTGCCAAGGGAATCAGAGACCCAAAGGCCTGGCCTGGATGGACTGCAAAAGCAGCAGGTTTTCCCAGTAGATTTTAAATTTTCGCTGGGTTTTCAATAATGCCCTCCCTCACCACACCCTTTAATCTCTACTTTCCTTTCTCCCCACACGACATTGCCTTAGCTGTTATCGCCACTGGTCGGGGTGACCCTCACTGGGTAATTTTTTGAACTGTCCCATGAAGCTTATAACCAGTCCTCAGTGGGACTCTGGAGCCTGCAATAGCCCAAGAGCTCTCCACGCCGAACTCCTTCCCTTTCTCCTTCTTTTTCTGAGACTTCTCTGTGATATTTAAGTCCCTGGCTACTTGGACAAGCAATTCATCCCCTGAAAACTTTTCCAGTGGTCAGCTTCCCTCCTGGGAAAGGTCAGACTGGGGGGTGTAAATGCCTGAGACCCGAGGGAAGGGGAGGAAACTGGCTCCTCAACAGCCATTCACTTGGTTTCTCTAGATTTCAAGGAGAGTCCAAAATAAAACGAGTGTTTTAATTCAGCTAGAGAAAAACATGGTACATGAACTTGGGTTTGAAAACATGGCATTAAGAGTTATGGTTTTCTGGAAATACAAGATAAAGAAATAATCTTTAATATATTCAACAGTAGTCTTCTGGGTCTTCCTTTTGTACCAAGATATATATCTTCTTCCCAAGAACCAACTCACCCATTTTATCTCCCTCTAGCTGGGACGGGCTAATTCCTCTCCACCTCCCATCTCTCAGTCACGCTGTGTGGGTGCAAAAGGCCCTGGGCTCTGACTAATGAACAGAATTGTCCTTTAAGCCAGCAACCCACAGGCAGTGGCACCCAAAACCTCAACCCCAGTCCGCAGAGCAGAGGCCACAGAGCTGGCATTGTTTCCACTGTTTCAGGAAGAAGGAGCCAAAAGCTGACCCTCAGCACATATCAAAGCCCAACACGGAGAGAGAATAAGGGCTCTTAGGCTCAGAGTAGGCTGCAAGCTGTGGGCAGGAAAAGCAAGGTTTTGCAGCTACTCCATCTTTAGAAATGGGGAAACTGGATCCTTTCCCACTGCTCTGGTTCCATAAGCTACTCTACCGCTACAGGGTTCCCAGGGGATCTGCAAGCACAGAGGGATCTGGCAAGTCAGGAGAGATCTGCCCTGGCTGGAGAGGAGAATGCAAACATGAATATAAATCAGTGTAATAATTTGTAGGAAGATCATGCTAGAAACTTCAGCTCTTCACATAGCGGCCAGCCCGACAGAGGACAACACAGTAAGAACCAAGACGGCCACTCCAGATTGGTATAGCTGGGGAATCTTCAGGCCTTTTCCCAGGTCCCACATCTGCAGAAAAAGAAAGAAGTCGGTAATCAGGACTCAGGTCCCACAGCCCCTCTGTCAGAAAGTAAACCTACCGACTAGAACGGGCACCTTCTCTCAGCAAGACTCTAGGGAAAAGCACTTCTAGCCTTAGGCTCCACCTTGACTCTTCTCAGAACCTAGGGTATGCCCCTCCCACCCACTTCTCCCAAAGACAGAAGAGCAAGTCCCTCTGTGTGGCAGTGGGTGGTACCGGGACTGTTCTTCAGACCACTTAAATAACTTATTAAAGTACACTGTACATCTATAAATAGGAGATATCATATGCATAGCTTTTTCATTTAAAATTTTTTGACATAGGCCGGTGCCGCGACTCACTAGGCTAATCCTCCGCCTTGCGGCGCCAGCACACCAGGTTCTAGTCCCGGTCGGGGCACCGGTTCTGTCCCGGTTGCCCCTCTTCCAGGCCAGCTCTCTGCTGTGGCCCAGGAAGGCAGTGGAGGATGGCCCAAGTGCTTGGGCCCTGCACCCCATGGGAGACCAGGAGAAGCACCTGGCTCCTGCCTTGGGATCAGCGCGGTGCGCCGGCCACAGCGTGCTGGCCACAGCGGCCATTGGAGGGTGAACCAACGGCAAAGGAAGACCTTTCTCTCTGTCTCTCTCTCTCACTGTCCACTCTGTCAAAAAAAAATTTAAAAAAAAATTTTTTTTGACATAAAAATTGTATGTAGTTATGATATACTATGTGATAATTTCTTAAATAAAGCCAATCCTTGTTTATAGATGGATCATGTATATCTCAGGACCAGTATTCTATAGAGTATTCTTTGGGATCCAGAATGATACTTCTCAATTTTGTTTTGATTATGACCCCCTAAGAAATATCTTTTAGGGGCAGGCATCTTCCTAGCAGTAAAGATGCCGCCTAGGACATCTATGTCCCATGTCAAAGGGCCTGGGTCGAATGCCCAGCTCTGGCTCCTGACTCTTGCTTCCTGCTAATGCAGACCCATGGTGGTAGTGGTGATATGGCTCAAGTAATTGGGTTCCTGTCCTGTTACCCATGTGCAAGACTTAGATTGAGTTCCAGGCTCAGGGCTTCAGCCCCACCTAGTCCCAGCCACTGTGGGCATTTGCGGAGCAAATCAGCAGATGAGAGCTCTCTATATAATTCACTGCCTCTCAAAAAAAATTATTTTTTAAAAAAGGAAACATCTTTTAAGTTGGAATACAGTAGATATGCAAGTATAACATAGCAAAAATTTATGAAATAGACAAACTTACTGCTTCTAATATGTGTTATATTCTATATTTCCTATTCTATTTAAATTTATTTTATTGTTGGGAGCAACCCACTAAATTGATTTTCTACCCAGTGGGTCAAAATCCACCTTTTAAAAACACTAGACTTGCTTGTGCCCTTGGAACACTGACATAGTACGTATTTTAAGTCAGAGTCTATAGGGCCAAATTAGAACCTTCAGGTCCCACCTGCCACACACACACACACACACACACACCCCACACACACCTACCGTCTAAATAAAACTAACTAGAGTCTAGAGAAGAGCTGGAGAGGGAAAAAAAATCAAATGAGAAGATGCCCCTGCCTCACACCCCAGACAGCTTCAGAGCTCAGATTAGGAGTCAAGCAGACTCCACCAAGAGCTGTTCTGCTCATGCGAGGACAGGCACAGTGGGGGGCGGGGCACGTCCCATCGAGAGGTGATGGTGTCAGGAGGACCTTCTCTAGAACGCTAGAAACGCTGGAACTTCCTGCTTTTACATCGAGGCCAGAGGCCAGAAACTACGGGCTCACAGGAAACGGGTGGAATCTCGACCTACACTCAGAGCCAGTCCTTGTTAGAAGAAAAAAAGTAAGCAGATTTCAGGGCTTAGAGCAAAGCATTAGGGGAAGCCTTTAGGCTCCTCACTGCTCTCAACACCAGCAGGAAGCAGGGCAGCAAGGCCCTGACCCAGTGCTGGGAGTTTAAAAACCTCTTTCCCTTCCCTCCCCCCATTCTGAGACAAAAGCAAATATCTGGCAAGTCCCTCCCCACCGCCACCCTCAGCAGGCTCTGGACACAGGAGCTAGCTGCTCAGCTGATTTTCTGTAGAGAGCTTTGTTCTGCAAATACTGTCCCTCTCCACCCCCTGCCCCTCAGCGAAGTGAAGTCATTTTAAAAGACACTGAACACTGTCCCAGGGAACAGCTGACTGATAAACTTAATTTAATAGATCACCGAGTCTCACGTCTTGTAGCCCATTAAACAGTCTATTGGAGCAGACTGAAACTCAGAAAGTGCTTGTCCCAAAGGCTCTGTGTGCAAGTTATAAAAGATCCAATTAAGGCAAAAGCACCCAGCGGACAGTTGGCTGAGGTTCAGAAGTAATGTAAAGAGTGGAATTTTAATTGTCTTCCCAAGGAAGGATGCAAGACTAGGGGTAGGGAGAGCACAAAACAGAAGATCTGCAGACGCTGGAAGAGGGACTGATGGCCTGTGGCAGGCTCGGTTCAGCTTCACTTCCTTCAGAAAGGGAAGAAAGACATCAGTTTAGAGCTGAGCTGACGGCAAGGCCAGGCAGGAGACAGTATGGACCGTTTTCAATCCACCCAAAGACCCCTAAATACAAGATTAAACCCGGGGATCCTTGGCACTCAGTTTCTATTAAAGTTCTAACCAAACACTCAAAACAAACAAAAACAGCTAAATTACAATCTGATGTCAAGATAGCAAAAGGTAATAAAGGGAGCCTGGCCAAACTTTTCAGAGTCAACAAGAATGTTATTTATTTATTTTTGTTGTTGCTACTGTCCTTTAGTTTTTGACAGGAGTGTTAGACTGACACTCCAGGCCCAGAGCAATACTTGACACCTAGTAGGTAACACTATTTCTCCAATAAGCATGCAGTCCAGGCCAGACCTGGGATCTGGTTTCAGAGGTCTGTTTGAATAACACCCCCTTAACATTGGAGCTCACATGGAGACCCTGCAGGTACCTGCCCGGCCCACCCCCACCGCTCAGCTGTACACCCAATGCCCGGGAAGTCTTGCTTAGCTTTCCCCAGGAGGATCTGGTAAAAAGGTCCAGTACAACTCACCTTAAAAACACCACTGAGCCCAGCGATCCAGCAAAGAATCCTCTCAGCCTCCCACCTCCCCTCTCCCCTCCCCTAGAAAATATAAAATCCACAATCGACTCACCAAGTGTCGGACGCCATTCCAGGTGTGATACATGAGAGGGAAGACAAGGGCAAACTTAGCCGTGTGGACCAGTGCAGGCCCCAGACTCAGGGACTTTACAAGCTCCAAATAGGACTCAAAGTTTCCCGGGAGCAACAGGGCTGACAAGCCAAAAAGAGAGACACCTGCGGAGAAAACCAAGTGCCCATCAGAGCTGCCCCTCCCCTGGCACAACCAGCACAATGCCCGACGCTGTTTTACCCCTCCCCCTGCCGCCTCATACAGTTCGAAACCATATTTTCAAAATAGAGAAAATTTAAACTCGTGTTCAAGTTTACGGTGAGAGTTTACTTGGGATCTGAGAGTAATGTAAATTTGCCATGTTTCAATACACACTGCTGCTTTCAGCAACCCTCGTTATGAAAACCTCACTGGCCAGTTTGGAGCAAACTTGCTACACGTACATCCTCATCTCAGTAAGAAAAAGTAAAACCAGGCCAGCGCTGTGGCTCACTAGGCTAATCCTTCGCCTGTGGCAGCACCGGCACCCCGAGTTCTAGTCCTGGTCGGGGCGCCGATTCTGTCTCGTTTGCTCCAGTCCAGCTCTCTGCTGTGGCCCGGCAGGGCAGTGGAGGATGGCCCAGGTGCTTGGGCCTTGCACCTGCATGGGGGACCAGAAGGAAGCACTGGCTCCTGGCTTTGGATTGGCGCAGCGCGCCGGCCATAACAGGCATTTGGGGGGGCGGGGTGAACCAACGGAAGGAAAAAAAAAAAAAAAAAAGTCCAGTGTAGAGAGTGGAAAAAAAAATTTCAAATCATTCATACTCTCTACCACACAAAAATCTGAATCAAAATAGATCAGACACCTAAGTGTTAGAGCTAAAATGATAAAACTCTTAGATGAAAAAACAGGAACAAATCTTCACAATCTTGGATTAGGCAGGGTTTCTTACTACACTTGATCTTAGCCAAAAGGCCGAGAAGCGACAGGCAGGGTTTCTTAAATGTGACAATGTGACAAACGAAGAGGTAAATTGGGCTTCATTAAGCTAAAAACCTTTGTGCTGCAAACAATAGGTTAAAAGACAATCTATAAGAACAGGAGAAAATATTTGCAAGTCATATGTCTGATAAAGGAATATATGAAGAACAACTCAACAACAAAAAGATTACTAGGGGGCAGATGTTTGTCCAGGGGCACATTTCGGAGTTCGCGGTTAGAGTCTTGACCACTCTGCTTCTGAGCCAGTTGGCTGCTAACGTGAATCTGGGAAGCAACAAACAATGGCAGAGACCCAGATGGAGTTCTGGGTTTCTGGCTCTGGCCTGGCACAGCCCCGGCTGTTGTGAGCATTTGGGGAGTAGACAGAAGAATTCTCTCTCTCTGACTTTCAAATAAAACGAAATAAATTCTTTAAAAGGATAAATAACCCAATTTTAAAATGGGAGCAGGCATTTAGCCTAATGGTTAAGACACATATCTCCCACATCATAGTGCCTGGGTCCAACACCCTATTCCTAACTCCTGTTTACCACCAATGCAGGCCCTGCATGCAACAGTGACAGCTCAAGTAACTGGATCCCTGCATCCCTTGTGACAGACCCGGATTTCATTCCCATTTCCTGGTTCCAGCCCCAGCCCAGTCCTGAACATTGCAGCATTTGGAAAGCAAAAAAGAGGATGGATTTTTTTTTTTTAAGATTTATTTATTTATTTGAAAGTCAGAATTACACAGAGAGAGAGGCAGAGAGAGAGAGAGAGAGGGAGGGAGAGAGAAAGGTCTTCTATCCAATGGTTCACCCCCAACTGGCCTCAATGGCTGGAGCTATGCCGATCCAAAGCCAGGAACCAGGAGCTTCTTCCAGGTCTCCCACGTGGGTGCAGGGGCCCAAATATTTGAGCCATCTTCTACTGCTTTCCCAGGCCATGGCAGAGAGCTAGATTGGAAGAGGGGCAGCTGGGACTAGAACCAGTGCCCATATGGGATGCTGGCACTTCAGGCCAGGGCATTAACCCGCTGTACCACAGCGCTGGCCCCAAGAGGATGAATTTTCTATCTCTCAAAATAAATAAAAACACATCAAAATGGCTAAAGGATCAAAACAGGCATCTCTCATGCATACACTCATGCATAGAAGGATCTTCCGGAAGTTCCCAGGAAATGGAGGTATTTCAAAACTTCTTCACTTTGGTAGGTTGTATGGAGAGTAGATGGTGCTGTCCTAGGGTGAGGCAGCCATATCAGAGTCTGGTCTTCTAATGGTTAGTACTGCTACGAGTGGCCATTCCTCTAAAAGTGAAACAATTTAAATTGGGAAGACAGAACCACTGAAGCTGTCCCATCTAATCACTAAGAAAAAAGTAAATGGTACTTGCGCTTGGTTGCCAAGAACAGCTCCTGATGGCCCAACTGCAAGTAAACGCTATATCCTGGACTGTGTAGACTCTCAGTAAGTTCTACTGCCACTCCCAGAAGCCATCAAAAGCCCTTTCGGACACTTCTTAGTAAGTCCCTGCGAAGTGACCGAACTGAGAGCCCCGGTGATGATTAAGACTCCTTGACAGCCTCTGATGCTCCCTCACCTCAGTGGCACGCTTGGCTCTCACCAGGAAGAACCCTGCCGTTCACTTCCCTGCAACCTCTCTTGGGGTCAGGAATACCCATGTACTGAGATAAAGTAAAGTGTTCCAGATAATTTTCTCTTCTGGACACAGTGTTCCCAAGTCATCCAATCTTGGTAATGTATGGACAAAGACATGACAGTCACAAACAAACAGGAAGGGCTGAGAGTGAGAATGTTAACTACAAATGATCAGCCATGTTCTGAGAGGTACAGTATTAACTGCTTCAATTGTTAGTGCAGTTAATGTCAGCACTCAGCCTGTGCTAGGAACTTCCTACAGCGTATTTAATTCTTATAATCCCAACTAGGCTTTTTTTTTTTTTTTTTTTTTTTTTTTTTTTTTTTTTGACAGGCAGAGTGGACAGTGAGAGAGAGACAGAGAGAAAGGTCTTCCTTTTGCCGTTGGTTCACTCTCCAATGGCCGCTGCAGCCGGCGCGCCGTGCTGATCCAAAGGCAGGAGCCAGGTACTTCTCCTGGTCTCCCATGCGGGTACAGGGCCCAAGGACTTGGGCCTTCCTCCACTGCACTCCTGGGTCACAGCAGAGAGCTGGCCTGGAAGAGGGGCAACCGGGACAGAACCGGCGCCCCGGCCGGGACTAGAACCTGGTGTGCCGGCGCCGCTAGGGGAGGATTAGCCTATTGAGCCGCGGCGCCGGCTGCCATTATTGTAAGTAGAAAAGGAAATGGTGATCTAACAGAAGAGAAGGTCTTCAACTTCTTTCAAGATCTCAAGAGGGGCTGGCAGTGCCAGCATTCCCTATATGGCTGAGTCCTGGCTGCTCCATTTCCAATCCAGCTCCCTGCTAATGCATCTGGGAAAGCAGCAGAGGATGGTCCAAGTCCTTAGGCCCCTGCACCCACGTGGGAGACCCAGAAAAAGCTCCTGGCTCCTGGCTTCAGATCAGCTCAGCTCCAGCCATTGCAGCCATCTGGGGAGTGAACCAACAGATAGAAGAGTCTCCCTCTCTATACTTCTGCCTCTCTGTAACTCTGCCTTTAAAAAAAATAAATAAATCTTAAATATATATATATATATATATATGTATATATATATATCTCAAGAGATCTCAAAGGTAACAAAAATTCTTGATGCATTTTCTACAGTTCAAAGCCTACCTGGTCTTTAGTCTTATCTCAATTACAAGAGACTGAAATAAAATAAAATAAGACTATAATAGGTTAATATACACTATAGGATATCTCTTCTGATAACAACAACAACAACAACAAAAACCAAGGCCCAGAAAGTGAAAATAAAAATTAGCAAATCAGAGGCCAACGTTGTGGCACAGCAGGTGAAGCAGTTCAAGTCCTGGCTGCTCAGCTTCAAGTTCAACTCCCTGCTAATATTGCCTAGGAAAGTGGTGGAAGAAGGCCCAAGTATGTGGGGCCCCTAACACCCACACACCACCCACATGGGAGACCTGGATGGAAGATCTTTCTCTTTCTTCCCCCTTTCCCCCCGCCAACTCTGTTACTCTGCTTTTCAAATAAGTAAGTTCTTAAAACAAAACAAAACAAACCCAGCAAATCAGAGCAAATGGTGGAAACAATTTTAAACAAAATGTCACCTGGGCCAAGATTAGGCCTGAGAAATCAGAGTCACCCGTGTGTACAAGATTATACTTCTCCATTGACTGAGTAATTTGTGTCTTCCAGGTTCAGTGTTTCTCTGCCCCAGACTCTTTAAAGAATAAAATACTCAACGTCTCAATCCTTGGCCTTCGTTTTTTCCCTTTTCCACCACTATCACCACTTCCCTCCCCAACCTTTATACCTCCCAATGGGCAGGCCAAACCCAAAATGCAGAAGCCACTCAGTTTTTGTTTGAATCAAGCATGGCACAAGGAAGTTAAGGCAATACAGACTAATGGAGTTCGTAAAGAATTGTTGAGGATGTGTGGGTGGGTATACATGTTTCATGTTTTAAAAAGTTGTATTCTTTCTGGAAATATCCTATACGTTACTGTTAACTATAGTCAGGCTGACCCTAAACTATGAAGCTTCTGAGAACACTTCATGACACTGGTCTGGGCAGGGATCTTTAAGGTAAGGCCTCAAAAGTACAGACAATAAAAGCAAAAACCATTGGGATTACATTAAAAAGCTTCAGGAAACAATCAGTAGAATGAAGAGACAACCTGCAGAACGGGAGACAATATCTGCAAACTATGTATCTGACAAGGGGTTAATACCCAGAACACACAAGGAACTCAAACAACTCAACAGCAAGAAAACAAATAATTCAATTTAAAAATGGGCAAAGGACCCTGAATTTTTCTTTTAATCACAGTACAACTAAACAAAATACATCTGTTAACCAAATATGGTCCATACGCTGCCAGTTTGTGCCCTGAAATAGAATATAATTCTGCTGACTGGATTTTTGCCTTAATTTCAATTACAATCTGTTCCTATGTCACTAAAACACAGAAAAACTGTACATACCTAATATATACATTTTGACAAACTCTTACTGATGTTTTGACTGTACATTATCCAGTGACACATCTATAAATTTCTTGGTTTGTTCCAACAGACAGCCAATCATACACATTGTGAAAGAATTTATATTAGAATTTATTTAGAAATTTTCATTGTTGCAATGGCTGTGGTGGGGCCAAACCAAAGCCAGTAGCCAGGAACTCCAACTGGGTCTCCCATGTTGGGGGCAGGGACCCAAGTCCTTGAGCCATCATCACTGGCTCCCAAAGTATTAGCAGGAAGCTGGAGTGGGGCAGATCCAGGTCTTCAATCCAGGCCCTCTGATATGGCATACAGGAATCCAAAGCAGCGGCTTAGCCCACTGCAATGTCACAGCACCCACTCCATACACAATTCTAATGCAACCAAACCTCGTGATCATTATCCAACTTCTCTGGGTGTTTTCTAATCCCTGTGACGCTGTACAAGAGAGCTTCCCTGCTGGACTCCTTCCCCACCTCCTCTTTACCCATTCTCCTAATTCTCCTTCTTCCAAGCTCTCCAATTCCTCCAGGGTATTTACTGGTCTCTCCTCTGGGATTCCATACCTCTTATTAAAAAGATATCACAGCGCATTACAAATATGTCTTATTTCTCTACCCTTGAGGGTAGAGGCTATGTATCTATTATTCCTAATTTATAATGCATAAGAAGAGATTAATTAGAAGGTAAAAGGGTGAACATTTCTGAAGTGACCATTATGAGCAAAATGATTTCCATAGTGTATTCATTTAGTACGTAAAGATTTACTAACATGTTCCTGAGTACTCGAGGGTATGAATGGTAAATAATAAGATGCAGTGCCCGCTCTGGGAGGAGGTTACAGTGTAATGAGACAGATCTATAAAAGGTTACCATGCGAAATAACTACAAACAGTTTAATAAAAGCTATGCAAGAAAGAACCAGTGCGATAATACTTGGGATGGAATAGCTCCGTGAAATAAAAAATTAACAAAGAAGCT
This sequence comes from Lepus europaeus, assembly GCF_033115175.1. Classification (NCBI taxonomy): domain Eukaryota; kingdom Metazoa; phylum Chordata; class Mammalia; order Lagomorpha; family Leporidae; genus Lepus; species Lepus europaeus. The sequence continues at coordinate 126,703,381 of NC_084831.1, read as the reverse complement.
ACTACTTCAGATATGGTGAAAAGCAAGGTAGTCTGAGTTGACAATCGGATGGAGATCTAAAGGACAGGAAGGAACCAATCACACAGTACAGCAGAGGGTCGGGAAGAGCATTCCAGACTGACAGGACAAAACCCGCAATGGCTCTGGGGTGGAAAGGTTTTTGCTTGTTCCAAGGGAGTGCAGCTGGAGCAGAGAGCAAGTGGAGGAATGGCACAAGTGAGTCAGGCGAGGGCCAGATCTGGCAAGGCAGAGGCTGTGGGGGAGATCTGAACTTGAATTGAGTCACTGAAGATTCCACACAAGGAAGTGACATGATTTCCATTTATTTTTCAAGAGACTGCTTCCTGCTATGTGAAAAAGAAAAGGTAAGAAGGCCACAAGAATGCCAAGATCACAGTAGCTGAAACGGACTACATTTCAGGCAAAATAATCCAGTTTCTCTCACCATTTGGTTCTGAAAACATCTTCTAAGAGTCTATTGCCATTAAATTTATCATACTTTTCCATCCTATTTCTATAAGCCAACATTCGGGGTATAAATTCAATTCTGACATAGGCATTATTAATATGCCTACTTTATAAGGAATAAACTGAATTTCAAAGAGTTATTATTTGCACAAGTCACCCACGTGGCTTTTTGCTAGTTTTGAAGAAGAGACCTTCGGCATCTGAAGGAAAAAAGGATAACTACCATCCTACAGAAAGCAGCTATGTTCTATCACAGAATTACTGAAGAAGGTTTGGGAAAATTAGGATACATGCTGATGATGCCAAGGCCATTCAAAGGGTGTTAGATAGAAAAAAGCAAGTAACTATCAAGCACAGCTGTGAAATGTTCAACTTTAGCCATATTTAGCAAATGAATATTTTTATAGTCTATGAAAGAATCAACATCCTTTTACTGTTCAGCAGTGACATAATACACTGACATAATAAGGAAAACTATAGTCTGATAAGCTGTTCTTGTTCCAGTAATTTTGAGGCTCAAATCTGTTTATTAATACCACTGAACCAAGCAGAAAACATCAATCTAAAAATTTCTTAATCAACCTAAAACTTTTTAAACAAGCAAAAATAAAAGTAATTATGAATTTACACCTAGAATGGCCTAATCTTGAAATTTATCAGTTCAGAGCAAGTAAGTTAAAAACCAGGAACTACACATGGATTCCTAGGCAACACCAATCATCTTTACACCTGGATTCCATCATCCCATGATAGCATAGGAATAGTGGCAACAGATCTTAGATAGGAATTCCTATCCTTACATGACTTTCAACTCTGTGTATGTATGTGCACGCATGTATCTGTTTGCAAACAGCACAGTTTTAGTTTCAGGTAATTCCTGCCAGTGCCTCAGCTACAACTCCCTAAATGTAGGATCCCTACACAAGAGCCACTAGCCAAACTGATGATCATTTCAGTAAAAACAGTCTTGAGGCTGGCGCTATGGGTAAGGGGTAAGGCCACCACCTGCGATACCAGTATCCCGTATGGGTGACAATTCATGTCCCAGATGCTCCACTTCCCATCAGCTCCCTGCTAATGCACCTGGGAAAAGCAGCAGAGGCTGACCCAAGTGCTTGGGCCCCTGCCGCCCACGTGGGAGACTCAGATGAAGCTCCTTGCTCCTGGCTTCAGCCTGGCACAGACCTGGCCATTGTGGACATCTGGGGAGTGAACGAGTGGATGGAAGATCTCTCTCTCTCTGTAATTTTGACTTTCAAATAAGTAACCCTTAAACAAACACAGTCTCCAGAAGCCTAGGAGAGGCCCTGAAAGACACGAAAAACATTTAGCCTAGGGGTTAAGATACCCACATCCTACATCAGTGTCTGGGTGTCACTCCCGGCTTCAGCTCCTGACTTCAGCTTCCCACCAGTGCAGACCCTAGGAAGCAGTGGTGATGGCTCAAGTAATTGGGTTCCTGCCTCCCACAGGGGAGACCTGGCTTGGGCTCCTGGCTCCAGCCCCAACCCAGTCCAGCCACAGCAGGCATATGGGTAGTGAACCAGCAGATGGGAGTTGTATTTTACTTTTTGTTCCTTTAACAAAAATATCTGAGAGGAGCAACTTAGGAGGAAGGTTTAATTTGGCTGACAGTTGGAGGATCAGAGTACAAGACCAGGTGGCCCCAGTAGTCTGGCATCTGGTAGAGGCGGGCAATGGTGAAACAGGTGCACAGGAATGATGGCATGATAAGCCAGGTAGCAGAGACAAAGGAAACACACTCTTCCTCCACGCCTCTGTGTGGCGTCTCCTTATCATGCCATCTTGATTCAGTCTTGGGCTCCACCCTAGCAGCCTAATCCAATCACTTCTCAAAGGCCCCGTCCTCAGATACCATGACTGAATCAAGTCTCTACCCTAATCCATCAGCTACTAGAACTGCTTAACATTAAGACTTTGGGGTTCAAATGTCCACATGAGCTTAAGGAAGCAAATCTAGTTCAATTTGTAATAGGAGCTCTCTCTTTTTGTCTGTCTCTCAAATAATAACAAAAGAAAAAAAGAAGTAACTGGAGCCAAGTGGAATTCTGGGATCATAGGCAGTGGCTTAATCTACTGCTCCATAACACCACCCCCTGCTCCATTTTTTTTTTTTTCAAAGATTTTATTTATTTGAAAGGCAGAGTAACAGAGAGAGACAGAAAGAGAGATCTTCTATCCATTGGTTCACTTCCCAAATGGCTGCAATGGCCAGGGCTAGGCCAGGCCAAAGACAGGAGCCAGGAGCTTTATTCACATCTTCCATTTGTGTGCAGGTGCCCAAGCACTTGGCCATCCTCCATGGCCTTTCCAAGCACATTAGCAGGGAGTTGGATCAGAAGTGGAACATCCAGGACTCAAACAAGCACCCGCACGGGATACCGGCATTGCAGATGGTGACTTAACCCATTACGCCACAATCTCAGCCCCCAACTCCATCTTCTATGCAGATCCCCATTAATGCACCTGGGACAGCAGCAAAAGATGGCCCAAGTTCTTGGGCCTCTACACCCACGTAGGAGACCTGGAAAAAGCTCCTGGCTCCTGGTTCCAGCTTGGCCTAGCTATGGCCATTGCGGCCATTTGGGAAGTGAATCAGCAAATAAAAGATCTCTCTGTCTCTCCCTCTCTATCGCTGTAACTGTTTTCAAATAAATCAATCAGATCATTAAAAAAGAAACAAAGTCCATGTTCAATACCACCACTACTTCACCAAAGCAAAAGTTAGAAGAGAAATCCCTCTCCTACCCCGACAACTCTAGCTGGCACCAAGTTTCTGAAGTACGAGCACACCACATGCTGGGACCCGAGGGCTGTCTTCTGCTCTACTCTGCTCAAGGGGCCACCTCCTGACAAGTTGGTCATGATGCCTGATGTGAATAAGGCTTTGCTCCCAGGCTGAAGTATCAAAAGCAAAGAAGTAGAGGGACTTGAAGTTTTACACCAGGTAAACAGTGGGGCTTGTGTCTCTCAGTATATGATTTCACACTGATTATAGGCAAGATATTTTCTATTATTCCCTAGGCCAAAGTCAAAGACTATTCATAGGAGAAAAGCATGAATGGATAGCAGGGATTTATATGATGTTCAAAGTCATGAGCTTATTCTCATTTGCCAGCAAAGGATCCAGTACTATCAGCTTGGAACAGAATGTGTGCTAGCTAGCAGCTCTTTTTTTTCTTTTCTTTTTTTTTTTTTTTTTTTTTTTAAGATTTATTTAGGGGCCAGCGCTGTAGTATAGCAAGTAAAGCCACCGCCTGCATTGCCAGCATCCCATATGGCTGCCGGCTTGAGTCTCAACTGCTCCACTTCTGATCCAGCTCTCTGCTATGGCTTGGGAAAGCAGTAGAGGATGGCCCAAGTCCTTGGGCCCCTGCACCCGCATGGGAGACCTGGAAGAAGCTCCTGGCTTCGGATCGGCGCAGCTCCGGCCACTGCAGCAAATTGGGGGGAGAACCAGCAGATTGAAGATCTCTCTCTCTCCACCTCTCCTTCTCTCTATATATAAGTCTCTTTTTTTTTTCTTAAAGATTTATTTGAAAGAGTTAGAGAAAGAAAGAGAGAGACAGACAGAGACAGAAAAATCTTCTATTGACTGGTTCACTCCCCAGATGGCCATAATGGCCAGAGCTGGGCCAGGGTGAAGCCAGAAGCCAGAAGCTTCTTCTAGGTCTCCCATATGGGTGGCAAGGGCCTACACATTTGGGCCATCTTCCGCCGCTTTCCCAGGCCATTAGCAGGGAGCTGGATGGGAAGTAGAGCTGCCAGGACTCCAACAGGCATGCATATGGAAGCCAACATCCCAGGCAGTGGCTTTAGCGACTGCCACAATGCTGGCCCCTAAAGCATTTCACCACTCTTGGTTTGCATCTGTTCTATGTGAGAGCACCACACATGTGCTGAATTACGTTTGCTAGAAGAGAGAACACAAGCTCACCAGGCATCTCAAGGAGACTTACAGAGAACAAACTCAGATTTGCCTATGCAGCTCTCTAATAATGCCTGATAATCTCTTCTCCCACTGAAAAGAGCAGATTTCAGCTAACTAGTAATCATACACACAGAAATAGCAGTACTGGAATACTAGTTAGGTAGTTGTTACAGTCAGGTGCAGGGGAGCAAAATAAGATATGGCCAGAGCCAGTTGGAAAACAAACACAAAAGGACATCAAAAGTTCATGGAAAATAGAAAAGATATTTATTTTGGTGCACAAATTTTTGAAACTCATGCTCAGTTTTTTTCATAATACATATTTCCCATGATCTTTTGAAGAAAAAGAGTTATTTGATAAAAATACTGATAGATGCAATCTAAGCCCTCACAGAACACACAATCCAGTAGAATGACAATGAACAAATTACAACCAGAATGCTTTGAGAGCATGTATCTAAGGGACCTGATCTAGTTGTTTTTTTCCCCCTTTTTGGTGGAGTGAGGAAATAATACCCTAAAGGCTAGAGGAAAGCTACAAAAGCAAAAATGTGCCCGTCTCTAGCATTGGCCAGAGGAAACTAAAGAATCTAGCCTATCGTCTTCTAAAGTATATGCTGTGAAGATACATCAAATCCCAGAAACCTGCTTATAATCCACATTTCATGGAATAAATGTTCCCACCTGAAAGGATGTACTAATTATGTAAGACCAATTCACTCTGCAGTTCTATTTCATATTATGCAAAAGAATGAACATGCACTCTTCTGTGTAAACCAAGATTTCAAGAAACTGGTTAGTAAATCTACTGGAGTCTAATCAATTTTAGGTGACAGAATGGTGCTGAAACTGACTTCCTGGAAGAATTTGGGTGATGACTGACCTGGGACTGCATTTCATCAGTGAGCAGCCAGCCAATCCATCTTTATTATATATCTGTTTCTGTTCTCTATACTTTCAAAAACTATAACGTCAGGAAGTACTAGGAAGTGAGTTAAAAATCTGCTAAGACAGGGTAGGTGCTTGGCGTAGCAACTGGGATGCTGCTCAGAATGTTCAGGTCCCAGCTTTGGTCCCCGATTCCAACTGCCTGCAAACGCATGCTCCAGCAGGCAACGGGTGATGGCTCAAGTACTTGGGTGCCTGCCACCCACGTGGAAGACATAAGTTGAGTTCTTGGTTCTTGGCCCAGCCCTGGCTGTTAAGGTTAAGGGCATTTGGGGAGTGAATTGGTAGATGGGAAATCCATATCTGTCTCTCTGCCTTTCAAATACTTTTTTTTAAAAAAGATTCATTTATTTGAAAGTCAGCGTTACACAGAGAGAGGAGAGGCAGAGAGAGAGAGAGGTCCTCCACCCGCTAGTTCACTCCCCAATTGGTCACTGTGCCGATCTGAAGCCAGGAGCCGGGAGCTTCTTCCAGGTCTCCCACATGGGTGCAGGGGCCCAAGGACTTGGGCCATCTTTCACTGCTTTCGCAGGCCATAGCAGAGAGCTGGATCAGAAGTGGAGCCCCCGGGTCTCAAACTAGTGCCCATATAAGATGCTGGCACTTCAGGCCATGGCGTTAACCTGCCGCACCACAGCGCTGGCCCCTCAAATACATTTTTTAAAATAAAAATCTGCTAAGAGAAGCTGAACATAGTGGGAACTCAATTAATTATTAAGCAAGTGAATGAATAAATGAATAAAAGGACCATCATTCACTCTAATTTAAGCTGCTGAGTTGCAAAGGGGGCAGTGATAAGAGTCACAGAAATAGCAAAATTCTTCAAAGAAACATGAGTGTGAGCGTGTGTATAAAAGTACACATACAGGGGCTGGCGCTGTGGCATAGCAGGTTAAGCTGCCACCTGCAGTGCCAGCATCCCATGTGGACATCGGTTCGTGTCCCGGCTGCTCTACTTCCAATCCAGCTCTCTGCTATGGCCTGAGAAAGCAGTAGAAGATGGCCCAACCCTTGGGCCCCTGCACCGGTGTGGGAGACCTGGAGGAAGCTCCTGGCTCCTGGCTTCGGATCGGCACAACTCCAGCCATTGCAGCCAATTGGGGAGTGAACCAGCGGATGGAACACCTCTCTCTCTCTCTGCCTCTCCTTCTCTTTGCATGTAACTCTGACTTTCAAGTAAATAAATAAATCTTAAAAAAAGAAAAAAAGAAAAAAGTACACATACAAGGGGCTGGTGCTGTGGCATAGCGGATAAAGCCACCGCCTACAGCGCCAGCATCCCATATAAGCGCCAGTTTGAGTCCCAGATGCTCCACTTCTGATCCAGCTCTCTGCCATGGCCTGGGAAAGCAGTGAAAAATGGCACAGGTCCTTGGGCCCCTGCACCTGTGTGGGAGACATGGAAGAGGCTCCTGGCTCCTGGCTTTGGATAAGCACAGCTCCAGCCATTGTGGCCATCTGGGGAGTGAATCTGCAAATGAAGACCTCTCTCTGTCTCTCTGCCTCTGCCTCTCTGTAACTCTGCCTTTCAAATAAATAAATAAATAAATCTTTTTTTTTTTTTTTTTTTAAAAAGGACTCATACGTACCTGCACTCAAGGCAACACCGGTTCCACGATGGCAAATGGACATTGCCATGGGAAGAGACCAACTGCAAAGAAACACACGAAGACAATTTTAGAAAGGAAAAGATGACACCACAGTAGAGTCCATCTGGGCAAAAAGAATATAAACTAAGTCTGAAATAAGCACTATTTTCAGAAAAACAAAACAGTTCATATTCCTGGGTTTCCACTTTTTAAGATTTTATTTATTTATTTATTTGAAAGGCAGACTGACAGAAAGAGAGCAAGATCTTCCATCTGCTGGTTCACTCCCCAAATGCCCACAACAGCCAGGGCTGGGTCAGGCCAAAGCCAGGAGCCAGGAACTCCACTGGGGTCTCCCATGTGGGTAGCACCCAAGTACCAGGCCATTATCCACTGCATTAGCAGGAAGCTGAATTGGAAACAGAGTAGCCAGGACTCCAACCATCAGTCCCACATGGGATGCAGGTGTATCACACAGTGGCGTAACCCACTGTGCCACAACGCCCACTGCAAGGACTCCACTTTCTAATATGAAAATAAGAAAACTGATTTACATAAAGGAATGTGCAATATGTTTTACCAGACTGCGTCAGACAAGCTGAGAAGAGGTAACAATTCTACAAACTCGTACAAGGAGAAGCAATGTTAGTCAAAGATGCCTATTAAAGTTGGTAAGTTGGAAAGTAATCACTGGAACACAGCCTCTGGGTCCCTGTGTTTCTCTAGTCATAACACCACAGTAGAAGACAACCTAAGTGAATTTTGTTTATCCACGGTTTCACATAATATGTAGTCACCCTTGATTTCTCCCTTATTGTACACCCCCAACTATCCGAACTGAACATCAATCCCACTTATTCCCAAATAAATTACCTATTCCATATTTTTACATCCAATTTTAGATGTAGTATATATTTCTTAATCCAGAGCAGTTCTGAACTACTTTGTCATCAAACCCCTTTATAAACCAGGAATCATCAATTTGCCAAAGTATCTCCATAGAAGGACAAGCAACACTGTTAGTTCTCCTGCTGAAGAGAGGACTTGTTGGTAAAATGGAAAGAACAGGAGTCTTTGGAGAAAGTTAACTTTCATCCTGAAATGTCAGTTTAAACATGGAATACTGAGCATAATCCGATAATACACTCAACACTCTTAAGGAGGAGAGATTGAAAAAGATCTCAAAAAGAAAAAGATACCACTCCGATTAACTCAGATTTAACAGGATAAATTCAAAAGGTGGGAGAAGAGCCATGCAACCAAAGACAAACAGAAAACAATGGCATAACTTGGTGAGAAGAATCAGGAAACCAATACCCAGCTGAGGCTTGCAAAAATATCCTGAACAAAAAGGGGCTTTTAAGATTGTATTCAGAAAAAGCAAGCCTCCTAACCCAGAGAAACAGTTTATGTTAATTGATGACAAAGTGCAGAACATATTGCTCAACTGTTTTGTTTGTCAAGGAGAATGATTATCAGACTGAGAAAAAACAAATATTGATTTGAAACAAACGAAACACTAAAAAGTAAGGAAACTTTAAGACATCACTTAGCATTCCAAATGCGTGTAGAGCTATTGGCACAGATGAACTAAATCCCATGAATGAAAGAGCTGGCTGAATTCAAATGCTACCACAAATTTTAAAAATGGTTTATATCATATTTGGTTTGCTTAGTAATGAGCAGGTACTAAGAGTGATAGAAGGAAGGGGAGAGGGGGGAAGGGAGGGAGGGAGGAAACAGGAGTGAAGAGAGAGAGAGAGAGGTCTTCCATCCACTGGTTCACTCCCCAAATGATCCCAACAGCTGGGGCTGGGCCAGGCAAAGACAACAGCCAGGAACTCAATCCGGGTCTCTCATGTGGTAGCAGGGACCTAAGTACTTGGGCCACCATCCACTGCCTCCCAGGCATGTTAGCAGGAAGTTAGATCAGAAACAGAGTCACCAGACTCAAACCGGAACTCCAATATGGGATGTGGGCATCTCAAGCAGAGCTTAACCCCAACGTGCCAAAACACCTGCCCCTAGATCTCTGTATTGATTCAGCTCCCAGTCTTTGTTTTCCAGGTAAGGGTCCAAATATCTTAGAACAGAGCCAAGTCATCCTCCCCACTCCCTGTGCAAACAACAGGTAAGAATCTAAAAATCAAGACTGCGTTAACAGCCGGTGCTATGGCTCAACAGGCTAATCCTCCGCCTAGCGGCGCTGGCACACAGGGTTCTAGTCCCAGTTGGGGCGCCGGATTCTGTCCCAGTTGCCCCCCTTCCAGGCCAGCTCTCTGCTATGGCCCAGGAGTGCAGTAGAGGATGGCCCAAGTGCTTGGGCCCTGCACCCGCATGGGAGACCAGGAGAAGCACCTGGCTCCTGCCTTCGGATCAGCACAGCGCGGCGGCCATTGGAGAGTGAACCAATGGCAAAGGAAGACCTTTCTCTCTGTCTCTCTCTCTCTCACTGTCCACTCTGCCTGTAAAAAAAAAAAAAAAAAAAAGGCCGGCGCCGCGGCTCAATAGGCTAATCCTCCGCCTTGTGGCGCCGGCACACCGGGTTCTAGTCCCGGTCGGGGCACCGATCCTGTCCCGGTTGCCCCTCTTCCAGGCCAGCTCTCTGCTGTGGCCAGGGAGTGCAGTGGAGGATGGCCCAAGTGCTTGGGCCCTGCACCCCATGGGAGACCAGGATAAGCACCTGGCTCCTGCCATCGGATCAGCGCGGTGCGCCAGCAGCAGCGCGCCTACCGCGGCGGCCGTTGGAGGGTGAACCAACGGCAAAAGGAAGACGTTTCTCTCTGTCTCTCTCTCACTGTCCACTCTGCCTGTCAAAAAAAAAAAAAAAAAAAAAAGACTGCGTTAACTAACTTAAAGAAAGGTGATCACTAGGGGGTCAGTAGGATTTTCCTTTAAGAAAAACAGTTTTTACAGGTAAGGCTGAGATCCTTTGACAAAGATTCTCTTAATTATCTCTACATTGCCAACTCCTAAAAGAGTACCAAGCACACTATGAGCAAAGAATTCTATTCATCTGAACTTATATTAATTTTAGTTCCTTTCTTTCCTTTAAGTTAACTTTTTATTTATTCATTTGAAAATCAGAGTTACAGAGAGGGAGATACAAATAAGAGAAATTTTCCATCCACGGATTCACTCCCTAGATGACCAAAATGGCCAGCACTGGGGCCAGGCCGAAGCCAAAAGAGTTAGGAGCTTCTTCTGAGTCTTCCAGGCTGGTGCAGGGGCCAAGCACTTGGGCCATCTTTCACTGCTTTCCAGGCCATTAGCCGGGAGGTAGATCGAAAAGGAGCAACTGGGGGACGGCCTGCAGCACCAGCATCCTGTACAGGTGCTGGTTCAAGGCCCAGCTGCTCCACCTTCAATCCAGCTCCCTGCTAATGTGCCTGAGAAAGCAGTGGAGGATGGTCCAGGTCCTTGGGCCCCTACATCCACATGGGAGACCCGGAAGGAGCTACTGGCTCCTGCCTTCAAATTGGCTCATTTCCTGCCATTTGCAAGCCATTTGGGGAGTGAAACAGAGGATGGAAGACCTCACTCTGTCTCTACCTCTCGCTTTATCTGTCTTTCAAGCAAGTAAAATAAATCTTGCAAAATAACAACAACAACAAAAGACAAAAAAACCAAGAGGAGCAACCAGGACTTGAACCGGCACGCATATGGGATGCTGGCCTCGCAGGTGGAGGCTTTACCCGCTATGCCACAATGCCAGCCCCTCCTTTTTTTTACTTCAACAGACTATTAATCAAAGGAATGCCAGAGGCATAGGATATATGAATTTCAGCAAGAGATCTAACAGCAAATAATACTGTCAAGAAAGTAAAAGCATTTCTCCAAAGAAGATATACAAATGGCCAATAAATAAATGAAAAGATGTTCAACATCACTAATCATTTATTTCCATGCCTCTTGCAAAAAACTCTAAAAGTTAATAATAGAAAATGCGGTTGCAGATATCTCAAACATCTTCCCTGACATATCACTGGAAATCACCCTATGTCCCCTGCTGTTTCTTTTTTCCACAAGTGTGTCTGGGGTTTCAAAAATAGAAGAGAAAACAAGGTAGCAAAAAGATTCAGTTTTTCCATCTACTAGTATTCTTTAGAAGACTTGTGAAGGGCTGGCACTGTGGCGTAATAGGCAAAGCCTCCGCCTGTGGCACCGGCATCCCATTTGGGTCCAGCTGCTCCACTTTTGATCCAATTCCCTGTTAATGCACCTGGGAAAACAGTGGAGGCTGGCTCGAAGTGCCTGGGCCCTGCACCCGTGTGGGAGACACAGAAGAGGCTCCTGGCTCCTGGATTCAGACTGGCCCAGCTCCAGCCGTTGCAGCCATTTGCGGAGTGAACCAGTGGATGGAAGATCTGTCTCTGTCCCTTCCTCTCTCTCATTCTCTCCCTCTCTCTCTCTGTAACTCTGCTTTTCAAATAAATAAATAAATCTTTTTTTTTTTTTTTTAAGAGACCTGTGAAAAAAGGTCAGGACTTAAATACAGATTCAGAATAATTTGGGAACCCTTCATCATTACAACCCTCCCCCAAATCTTTACTCTCTGGGAAAAAAGAAAATGTTCATCATGAAGAAGCAACAACTGAGATCACCTATCAGCTTTCTTCTGTTTTAGCAGAATATTCACTTTTTGCAATCAGAATTATCCCAGGAATCTGGGTTGGAAAAAAACTGAAGGGCTGTGGTATTTGTGGAGGTGGTTAAAAAATGGCCAGCCTCCCTGGAAGGAATCCAAGAAAACAGGGTAGGAGAGCTCAAGACACTTTGCTGGGTTAGCTTAAAAAAAAAAAAAAAAAACACTATGGAGATTTTTTTCCTTAGAAGACACAAGCAAAATCAGTTATTCACACCACTTCTGAGGACAACAGATAAACAGAGAGGTACACATTTATGTATATTCTTACATACACACGGATGTTGGGGGAGTGTTTGAGGCCATACAGATATAGATAGTGATTTTTTTCACAGGAATAAATATTTCTCAGATACTTATTTCACAAGATCCTTCCTGAAGAATGCCACTGGCCAAATATCAAATAATTTGAATATCAAAATAATGACAGTTATAGGGGCCTGTGCTGTGGCGCAGTGGGTAAAGCCGCTGTCTGCAGTGCTGGCACCCCATATGGGCACCGGTTCAAGTCCCAGCTGTTCCACTTTTGATCCAGCTCTCTGCTAGGCCTGGGAAAGCAGTAGAAGATGGCCCAAATGCTTGGGCCCCTGAGCTCCCGTGGGAGACCTGGAAGAAGCTCCTGGCTCCTAAATAACCCAGATGGGCCCAACAAAATGACACTGATCTTCAAAAGTGGAAGAAGCTGACAGAAAAGGAGATCCCGAAAAGACATGTAATGACAGGAACCGGGTCAACAGGAAGTGACCAGAAATCTCAACCCGCCATTGCTGGTTCTGCAAGTGGAAGGAGGCGGCGCTGAGCCGAGGAATTCAGGCAGACTGCAGAAGCTGGAAAATGACAGGAAATGGATTCTTCCCAGAGCTTCCAGACGGAAATGCAGCTCTGCCGATACCTTAATTTTAGCTCAGGGAGGCTTGTATCAAACTTCTGACCTACAGAACTTTTAGATAACAAATTTATGCTGCGTTAAGCCACCAAGTTTGCAGTATAGGTTTCCTGGTATTCTCACGGCATTGGTTCCAAGAACACCATGGATACCAAAATCCACAGGTGCTCAAATCCCTGATATAAAACGGCATAGTGTTTATACACAACTACACACACCCTCCCACATACTTCACATCATCAAGAATACCTAATACAGGAGGAGATGCTACGGCACAGTGGGTTAAGGCCAGCCTGTGATGCCCACATCCCATATCAGGGTGTGGGGTCAAGTCTCCAGCTTCCTGCTAATGCATTCTGGGATGCAGCACAAAATAGCTCAAGTGCTTGGGCCCCTGCCACCCACAGGAGAGATCCAGATTGAGTTCTGGGCTCCTGACTTGGACCTGGCCCAGCTCTGGCTGTTGTGTCTTTGGGAAGTGAACTAGGGGATGAAAGATATTTCTCTCTCTCTGTCACTCTGCCTTTCAAATAAATAAGTATTTTCTTTTTAAAAAAACCAGAATATCTAATACAATGCAAATACTATGTAAATATGTGTTACATTGTATTGTTTTGGGAATAAAGATAAACAGGTCCAGGGGCCGGTGTTGTGGCACAGCAGGTTAGTTGCTGCTTGCAGTGCCAGCATCCCATATTAGAGGCTGATTTGAGTCCCAACTACTCTGCTTCTAATCTAGTTTACAGCTAAGTGCACCTCGGTAGGCAGCAGAAAATGGCCCAAGTACTTGGGCTCCTGCCACCCACGTGGGAGACCAGGATGGAGTTCTTAGCTCCTGGCTTTGGCTTGGCCCAGCCCTGCTGTTGTGGCCATTTGGGGGTGATGGGGACAGATGGAAAATCTCATTCTCTCTGTCATGGTGCCTTTCAAATAAATAAATCTGAAGCAAGGAAGGAATGAAAGGAGGGAAGGAGAGAGGGATAAAGAAAGAGAGCAAGAAAAAGAAAGAGTGTACACATTCAGTAGAGACACAATTTTTTTTCCCCCAAATATTTTTACTCCTCAGTTCTGTTCATAGATCCATGGATACAGAACCTATGAAGGTGGTTGCTGGTTGTAACTTGTTGCAGGCAGCAAACAGAAAATAACAGACTGTGGTGCCTAGAAGTGCTGTTGTAATAAGTACCCCAAAATGTGGGAATGAATTTAAAATTGGGCAGTTCAAGATGCTGGGAGAATATTTAGGACCACAATTTAAAAAAAAAAAAAAGGGGGGGGGGGGGCTAAATTGCCCTAAAAAGACTACTGATAGAAAAATGGATGTTGGGGCTGGCACTGTGGCACAACGGGTTAAAGCCCTGGCCTGAAGCGCCGGCATCCCATATGGGCACCGGTTCTAGTCCTGGCTGCTCCTCTCCTATCCAGCTCTGCTGTGGCGTGGGAAAGTAGTGGAAGACGGTCCAAGTCCTTGGGTCCCTGCACCCATGTGGGAGACCCGGAAGAAGCTCCTGGCTCCTGGCTTCGGATCAGCACAGCTCTGGCTGTTATAGCCATCTGGGGAGTGAACCAGCAGATGGAAGACCTCTCTCTCTGTCTCTACCTCTCTCTGTAACTTTTTCAAATAAATAAAAATAAATCTTTTTTAAAAAATGGATGTTACATTGTGTTGTTAAAGATGTGGAAAAACTGGAACCCTCATGCTCTGCTGGTGGAAACGTAAAAGGATGCAGCCAAAACAGAATACAGTCTGGCAAATGTTCTCAAAATGCCAAACAGAATTATCACTCGATGCAGCAATTCTACCCTTACATATGTAATCAAAAGAAATGAAACATTAATTATGAATGGTCATAGAAACATTATTCATTGTAGCTAAAAAGCACAAACAACTCAAATGTGCACCAATAACTGAATGGGTAAATAAAATGGATTATGTCCATAAATTGGAATATTCTTTGGCCTACATAAAGGAATGGAGCACTGATACATGCTACAACACAGATGAGCTGTGAAAATGTCATGCTAAGTAAAACAAGGCAGTGACAAAGGAGCACATATGTGTGGTTATCTAGAAGGAAGATGAGGGATTGCTGGTGACAGCTAAAAGGTATGGGTTCCTTTGGGTGGTGATGAAAATACTCTAAAGTTGATTGTGGTAATGGTTATACAACTCTGCAAGTATCAAAAGTCACTGAATTTTACACTTTTAAATATGTGAATTATACGACATACCACAAAAAAAAAGCTGTTCAAAAAAATAAATGTGGATGCTAACAATTCAGCTAGTGAAGACTCAGAATGAAATGAGTAGTATGGTAGAGAAAGCACATATTGTCTTGGAAAATACCTACATTGTCAAGAACAAAGTGTGGGTAGAAATATGGATGTTGGGGGGGGCAGCATTGTAACATGGTGGGTTAAGCTACCGCCCACAACCTGGCACCCCATAAAAGCACAGGTTCAAGTCCCAGCTGCTCCACTTCCAATCCAGTTCCCTGCTAACATGCCTGGGAAAACAGCAGAAGATGGCCCATGTGCTTGGGACCCTGCCACCCATGTGGGAGACCCAGATGGAGTTCTGGGCTCCTGGCTTCAGCCTAGCCCAGTCCCAGCTGTTGCAGCCACTTGGGGAGTGAACCAGTGGATGAAAGATCTTTCTCTCTGACTCTCCCTCTCTCTGTAACTCTTTCAAAATAAAAGTAAGTAAATAAATACACCTTTTTTTAAGAAGTCACTTCATCTTAAAAAATATAGAGAGAGATGTTAAAAATACTACTGGTGAGAGTTCGAAATGAAGAACATGTTATTAAAAACTGGAAAAGGAATCCTTGTCACACTTGAACAGGGCAGAGAGCTTAGCAGAATTACGTCCTGCAGTGAAGTGGGAAGCAGAACTCCCTGAGGCTGCAGCTGGACTGTTTCCTGCTGCATAAAGTAAAACGTGAAAGGAAAAACACAGACTGATGGGAGAACTGGCAAACAAAAAGGAACCAGAGGGCAGGCATTTGGCCTGGCAGTTAAGATGCCTGTGGCCCACATCAGAGTCTTGATCTGGGCTTGAATCCCAGCTCTGGCTCCTGATTCCAGCTTCCTGTTAATGCAGATCCTCGGAGATAGAAGATGACGGCTCAAGTAGTTGGGTCCCTACCACCTACATGGGAGATTTGGACTGAGTTCTTGGTTCCTGGCTTCAGTTCAGCCCAGCCCCAGTTGTTGGGAGTATTTGAGGAAGGAACTGAGAGTACATTCTGTGTCTCTCTCTGCTTTTCAAAAAAAAAAAAAGGGGGTAGGCGGACAGGTGTTGTAGCACAGCACCTGAGCTGCTGCTTGGGACTCCTGCATCTGTACTAGAGTGCCTGGACCCAAGTCCTCCCTCACTTCCAATCCAGCTCCCTGCTGATGTGCACCCTGGGACGCAGCAGGTGCACCCATGAGGGAGACCTGGATGGAGTTCTAGACTTCTGGCTTTGTCCTGGTCCAGCCCCAGCGGTTGCAGGCATTTGGAGACTGAACCAGCAGATGGACAATCTCTCTCTGTATGGCTCTGTTTCTCTCCCTCTGTCACTCTGCCTTCCAGATAAAAATAATAAATAAATAAATAAATAATTAAATTTAAAAAAAGGATTCAGGGAATTCTCAGCCTTCACAGATAGAATTAAAAAAAAAAAAAAAGCATTCACTGTTGAGAGTCAAGAACGTGGCCACATACTTTTTTGTTAATACCTCACAAAGACCACGAGGCCAGATATTCAGTCACATAAAAGGCTGCACAGCATGACTGAACACATTACTAAAATATTCTCCAGATCTTCTCAGCAGATGACAAAAACACAGATGGGATTCGTCAGAAAAGACCCGCAAGGGGGTCTTGTCTAATGGAGTGAACTCCCACAACACACACAGGAAACCCACAAGGTTCTTCAGAATGTTATACCAATAGAAATACTGCCCACACCAACTAAAAGTGACTGAAGATGAAATGAAAGAGGGTTGTCATACTCTTAAAATTCCACAGACAAGAACCAGGTGACAAAACTACTCAGCTACAAACAATAAAAAGAATAAAACTACTCAACCATAAAAACATGTACCACCTTTCATGAAAAAGGGAGAACGGAAGGTGGAGCTAAAGCCCAGAGAGCAGAGCCAGAAGCCTCAAAGGATCACTCTTAGGCCCTGAAACCAAATGGAGCTTGCTTGGCCGAACCCCCAAGTTGCTTGGAACCACAGACTCCTTGTCTCCTTCCATTTTCTCACCCTTTGAATGGGAACATCTATAATCGGTATCCTATGTCTATCCCACCACTGCATCCTGGGAGCAGGTAACTTGCTTCTTGAGTTTCACAAATGAACAGGAATTGTGCCCCAGAAGGGATTATATCTAGAGCATCACCCATACTTAATTTAGATGGTAAGGTTTAGATGAAATTTTAAGATTTTTGAGTTGATGCTGAAATGGGTTGAAGGCTGTAGTGGGTTAAAGGCCAATGGGATGGGGTGAATTAATTTTGCACATGGTATATACATAACCTGTGAAGGGCCACGAGGAGGACTGTGGTAGGCAGAGTGATGTTACTGCCCCTCCTCCAAAGGCCTCAGTGTCTTAATCCCCAGAATCTGTGAATATTTTACCTTGTATATCACACAAGGAACTTTGTAGGTATGAGTAAATTAAGGACCTTGAGATAGGTGCATTGTCCTAGATTGTTTGGGTAGGTCCAAATGTAACCACAGGGTTCTCAAAAGTGGAAGAGGGAGGTAGAAAAGGTCAGAGTGATACAAAATGAGAAAGCCTCTACCACTGCCTGCTTTGAAGATGTAGGAAGACTGTAAGCTGAGGAATGTGGGTGGCCTCTAGAAACTGGAAAAGACAAAGAAAGCAAGTTTTCCCAAGAGCCTCCAGAAGAGAATGCAGCTCCTGCTAACATCTTAATTCTACCTCACACTTCCAAACTATGGAACTGGAAGACAGTAAGTGTACTATTTTAAACCACAAAGGTTCTTTGGTATAGCAGCAATTGGAAACTAATACGGGAGTAGTGGGGCATCATCTTTGTAACTTATTCTTTTTTATTTTTGGACAGCAGAGTAGACAGCGAGAGAGACAGAGAGAAAGGTCTTCCCTTTCCGCTGGTTCACCCCCCAATGGCCACTGCGGCCGGCACGCTGCGCCAATCCGAAGCCAGGAGCCAGGTGCTTCTCCTGGTCTCCCATGAGGGCGCAGGGCCCAAGGACTTGGGCCATCCTCCACTGCACTCCCGGGCCACAGCAGAGAGCTGGACTGGAAGAGGAGCAACGGGGACAGAATCCAGCGCCCCGACTGGGATTAGAACCCAGGGTCCCAGCGCCGCAGGCAGAGGATTAGCCTAGTGAGCTGCGGCACCAGCCTATTAACTTATTCTTAAATCATTCAGACATGTTAACAAGCTGGGAATCTGTGGGAAAGTTTTTATGGAAACTCTGGTTTATTTCTGCAATTCTTATGTGAATTTGAAATAGTTTCAAAAAATTTTTTTTAATTTATAGGAATTGCCTTTTGACTTACCAGAATTTTCTGAATGGTAATTTTACAGGATAGAGTATCCTTTAGAAGATAAAATGTAGTCATTTCCACATGAAAAAGACCTGATATAACCCTTAAGTTATTTCCCTCTATCCTGAGGAGTTCACCTCATACAGCAGTGATACCAAGTGAAAGTGAGGGCAATAACAAGGAGACTGAGAACCCATCTCGAGAACCCTCACTCACTACCTCTACAGTCTCCATTCCAAAGCCCTTACCTGTAGATAGTGATATGGGGCGATAAAGGACGGTTTGAACTCGTGTTCTTACTCCAGAAACGCTCCATCTCCTCTTTGGCTGTGGTTCCCAAAGGAACAGCACTAAAACAAAACAAGACAGTTTTGAAAGCATTGGTTTAATATTCTGCACAACAAGAAATTTTTTAAAAAGGTAAAGTGGGCTAGACAAATCCACAGTATTAGAAGAACATGTTCTTCCATTCACCGTATATCTAATCATTAGGAAACAATCAGACAAACCCAACTTGAGGAACACTACAAAACTCGCCTGTATTCTTCAAAAATGTCAATGTCATAAAAGATAAACACTAAAAAACAAGTCCATATTTAAAATATGAAAGAAAAACAAACCAAGTACAATATGCACATCTAGTTAGATGCTGGATGGGTGAAGAGGATTTGCATTTCTATAAATTACATTATTTGGGACAAATGGAAAATAGAAAAACCAACTACAGGGGCCGGCGCTGTGGCGTAGCAAGTAAAGCCACCAAGTGCAGTGCCAGCATTCCATATGGGTGCCAATTTGAGTCCCTGTTGCTCCACTTCCAATCCAGCTCTCTGCTATATCCTGGGAAAGCAGTAGAAGATGGCCCAAGTCCTTGGGTCCCTGCACCTGCATGGGATACCAGGAAGAAGCTCCTGGCTCTTGGCTCCTGGCTTTGGATCGGCACAGCTCCAGCCAGCACAGCTGACTGGGGAGTGAACCAGCGGATGGACGACCTGTCTCTCTCTCTGCCTCTCCTTCTTTCTCTGTAACTCTGACTTTCAAATAAATAAATAAATCTAAAAAACCCTATCTGTTAAATAAGAGTTCATCAACCTTAAATTTTCAAAATTTATTAATCAGGCTTATATAATTACATTACATATTTCCTTGTTCTTAGGATAAGTATTTAGAGGTAAAGGGTCATGATATTCACAGCTTATTCTTAAAAGACTCAATGCAAACAATAATTAAATATATTATCCCGATCTACATTAAATTATCAATGTTTGACCAGTTTTGATCTACAAAATAACATTTTCATATCTAGAGAGATAAGCAAACATAGCAAAATGTTAGCAATTGATGAATCTAGGTGAAAGCTACATAGAACTCCGCTGTACTTTTCTGGCAACTTTTCTGAACGTATAAAATATTTCTAAAATAAAAAGTTATGGAAAAAACTACAGTGACAATTGTTGAGGTCAACAGACTAGGAATTAATGTTTAACAGGAAAAAATATATTTAAAGACCACATTCTGAAACTGCTCAAAGTTTACAAGAGAAAAAAAGGATCAAGGGAAGAAAACCCAAACAGAAAATTCAATACCAAGGACAGAATAAAGAAGTCAGAGCAAATCCATAAAGTTAAAGATAGTAGAAAATCTGCAAGTGAGGAAAATCTAGAAGAAATAGCCTTCCTTCTGCTGTGAGCTGAGGAAAACAGTGACCAGGATTACTACGTCTTCAGTCAACTGTCTACATCTGCCTGCCTCCACACATATCCCCCAACTCTAACTCAACAATGACTGCTTTTCTCTGAGGGAAAAAAGTTAAATAATCATCTCCACAGACTTAGAAACTTACTTTCTGATACAGAGCTGAGGACTAAGGTGAGCTCGGAGGCAATGACGGCCAACGTGTCTGCAAGGTAAGAGAATCAAGAATTAACACACATTGAGAAATCAACCTCAGTACTTTAACATCTATTTTTAAAAAGCTTATCCAGTGGGGTCGAGGTTGTAGCATAGCAGGTTAAACCATCGCCTGCGTTGTGTGCTGGTTCGAGACCCGGCTGCTCTGCTTCTGATCCAGCTTTCTATTAATGCGTCTGGGAAGGCAGTGGAGGATGGCCCAAGTGCTTGGGCCTCTGCACCCGCATGGGAGACCAGGAGAAGCACCTGGCTCCTGGCTTCGGATCAGCGAGATGCGCCGGCCGCAGCGGCCATTAGAGGGTGAACCAACGGCAAAAGGAAGACCTTTCTCTCTGTCTCTCTCTCTCACTATCCACTCTGCCTGTCAAAAAAATAAAAATAAAAATAAAAGCCTCTCATACACCAGTGCAGAAAGTATGAGAAGGCAAAGATTTTTTTCTCCCAACCCATGGAAAAGCACTTAAAGAGGATATACAAGTTTACCACTAAAAAGCTGCTAATTTTGAAATGTATACATCAGTGTTATAATTGCTTTAATATTTGTTTTTATTTATTTGAAAGGCACATTTATACATACAGAGAGAGACAGAGAGATTTTCCATCTGCTGGTTCATTCCCCAAATGGCCATGATGGCCAGGGCTGGGCCAGACCGAAGCCAAGAGTTTTTTCCAGGTCTCCCACGTGTGTACAGGGACCCAAGCACTCGAGCCATCTTCCACTGCTTTTCCAGGCACATTAGCAGGGAGATGGATCATAAGTGCAGCAGCCTGGTCTCAAATCAACACCCATGTTGGATGCCAGCGAAGCAGGCAGTTTCCATTACACTATGACACTGGCCCCTTTAATTGCTTTCCAAATCAAAAACTAAGGTGTCACCAAGCATTTTACCTAAGGAACAAGTGTACACAGTATTATGAAAACCACACAACCACACAACCACTATACTCTTTGGTCACATCACTGTATCAAACCTTTCTGAAAGCACTGATGAAGGCAATGACAGTGAAATTCTGGGATTAAAAATTAAAAACATATTGATTCTATGAAAGCTTATTAGGTCTCCACTGTGTGAAAGCTATGTGATCCAATCATCTTCTAAAAGAGCTCATGATGCCCTCACAGCGTTGATACTAGATGCAGAAACACTTCAAGAGCCGTATGTTTTACACTAGCACACTAGAAGGGCCCGCTACTGGAAGGGAAAAATCCAACCAACAATTCCTTCTTCAGCCCTTCCCTCTTCGCAGCTTTGGAGGCAAGAGGTGAATACAGACATTGTGCACCCAGGGCTCCCCCAGAAAGAAAGAAGTGGGAACAAATCTCTCACAAATCAATTGAACTGTGACTCTCCAGTTGCAGGGCACGCATTCCTCACAGCAGGCTGGGCCCAGCCCGTCGGCTGTCCAGCAAGAGTTTGCAGATGTGGGTTGGAATCTACGGCGTGCTCTCTGTCTAGAGCTATTGTTTCTCAGACAAATACCAATGTAAACGTTCAACAAGGCCCTTACAGAAATTACTTGCACCAACTCCATAACCTTATGTGAAATATGTCAAAAGTAGATAATTAGCCTGGCTTTTCGTGTGAAATCAGGATCTCTGAAAAAATTTCTTTTCAAACTCATTTATCTTTACATTTAGGTGTATTTCTTGGTATGTGTACTGGATTTCCATAAAATGCTTTTAAAAAAAAGAAAATAAAAAGTTATTTTTCAACCTAAGAATGAAGTTGATTATAACTAGAAAGTGACAGTATTTTATTTTTAATTAATAAGTCAGAACTTATAATAATATCTAGTTAGTACTGTCCTCTTCCAAATATATATGTTTCTCCAAAAATATAATCACCATTCTATCATTTTAAAAACTCTTCTTTGGGGCCAGTGTCGTGGCACAGCAGGTGAAGCCACCACCTGTAATGCCAACATCCCATAAGAGCATGAGTTTGTATCCTAGCTGCTTTGCTTTCTGATCCAGCTCCCTGCTAATATACCTGGGAAAGCAGCAGCAGATGGCCCAAGCTTGGGCTCCTATACCCATGTGGGAGACCCAGATGGAGTTCTAGGTTCCTGGCTTCAGCCCAGCCCAGCCCAGCCCCAGCTGTTGCAGTCATTTGGGAAGTGAACCAGCAGATGGAACACTTCTTTGTCTCTCCTTGTCTTTCTGTAACTATGCCTGTCAAATAAATACATAAATCTTTAAGGGGGGGGGGGCAGCTCTGTGGTGTAGCCCACGACCTGCAGTGCTGGCATCCCATGTGGCTACCGGTTTGCGTCCCAGCTGCTCCACTTCTGATCCAGCTCTCTGCTATGGCCTGGGAAAGCAGTAGAAGATGGCCCGACTCCTTGGACCCCTGCACCTGCGTGGGAGACCTGGAAGAAGCTCCCGGCTTCAGATCAGTCATTGCAGTCATCTGGAGAGTGCACCAAGGATAGAAGACCCCTCCTCCCCCTTCTCTCTCTGCCTCCCTGTAACTCTGTCTTTCAAATTAATAAAATAAATCTAAAAAAACCCCTTTTCTCCAGATAGGAGCACCAACAGTATTACAATAAGAACACTGGAAACTAAAAAAGCCAGGTTAGAGTCTTAGGCCTGCAAGAAGTGTACAATTTGAGGGAGTCACCAAGCTTCAGGCTTTTCACTTATAAATGAGATTGATAATACCTGCCTAATTGCTTGGTGGGAGAAACGTACAGGAAAGCATTCTCTAAACTACAGTATATCACTTGTACAGATAAAATAAAATACTATTATTTCATTTTTCTCCCTGAGGTCATTAGAATTCTTATCAGATTTTTTTCAAAAAAGAAAGCCTTAGTGGTGACAAAAATATTCACCTGCTGAAAATGGATCTGACTTCTGGGGAAAAATAAAAGTTATTCAAAGCCAAGTCTATGTGAAATTGGATACTATTTTTAGTCCAAAACAAGATGTGACCATAATATGAGTTTCTGTTACATGACATCCAAACTCAGTCTAATGGAATCCCACAAAGTTCCATAAAATGTCTAGGTAACATCAACAATAAAACAGATATTTAACCTGAATGACACAATAAAAAGCAATCATTTGCACAAATAAGTTCTGTTTAATGATTATTACCATCCAAGTTATAACCTAAGTCATCCCTGATTTCTCCTTTTTTCTCATTCCCATAAACAAGGATACTTTTCAAAGTTCATGGAAAATGGAATTAAAGGTAAGTTTATTTCAGTGCAAAAATTTTGTGATCCATGTAGTTTTTTCACATTATACATTTCCATGAACTTTCTCAAAGATGGGATTTCAAATTTTTTTTTGCACCAAGTAAGCTTATCTTTTACCTCAATTTTCCATAAACTTTTTGAAGCACCCTCATATATATGCAGTTACCACTGACATCTAGGAAACCTCAGTCCACTGCTTTAGTCCACATCCTCTTTATTTCTCACAAGACTGTAACAAAAAGTCCTAAACTGACATTCCTAGCAACAATCTGTTCCCTGCCAATCAGTATCATCAATGGTAATGTCCTGAAAAATGAAGGTGATCTCATCACTCTTCTGCCTAAAAGTCTTTAACAGTTCGCCACTGCGACAGAGTAAGAGCCTAACAGTGGGCAAACAACGCACTTCGGGACAGGGCCAAACCCAACCTTCACAAATTCCCTTTCAGTCCTCTATCCTTCCGCCAAACTGAACACTACATTATGCTCAGATAAAGCAAGCCCCCCTTGATTACATGCCATTGCTCATACTATTTTCTAACTGGAACCGTCCTCACACCCCGATAAAGCAATCCTTCAAAACCCAACTCACAGGTGGCAAAAATCACTTCTTTAGCCTTGCTTGTTGCATCTGCTATGCAACCACACTACTTGTCCATCTCTCTTTGTAAACCTTTATTATGTTATTTAATAATTAATCTACTTATGTACCTCCCATGCAGACTTTGAACTCTTCAAGCATAAGACTGGATAAGACTGGAATACTTTGGATCTATTGCACCTATAATGTCTGACACATGGGAGAGGCTCAAAAAAAAAAAAAAAAAGGTTAGTGAATGAGTATGCTTATTTTTAAAAGCAGTCTCCTGAATTGTGAGTTAAGTCATATTATTAAGAGCAGCTTCACACATTACACTTAATATGATAACACTGGCCAGTGAATGACTCTTGGTGACTTTGTACACAGCTGAACATCAGGTAAGACACCCAGCTGCCTTTAGCTTAGTTCTGTCTCCTTCTTGGCTTTGGCAAGTCCTGGACTGAGTGCCAGGGAGTTTCTGTTACCTGGCTGGTAACTAATAAATTTTAATTAACCAAGTATTACTAACATTTAACCAAGGGTGGGAAAGGTTGGAGAGATGCTAGTCAAAGGACATAAAATCTCAGGAAGAATAAATTCAAGAGACCTACTGTACAACAAATTTACAGTTAATAACAATTTATTGTATACTTGATATTCACTGGGTAGACTTCAAGTGTTCTCACCACCAAAAAAACTAAGTGTGTGAGGGAACACATAAGCTAATGAGCTCCATCCAGCCCACAGTGTAGATACATTTAATATGGTAGACCACAAAAATATAGAATTGTCACTTAAAATTAAGTAAAATTTTAAAAAGTTTAACCCATGTTTCTCTTAAGCAGGCCCAAGATATTACTATTTTCAACTCACAAATGAGTTGAAATCATAATCATGGAATCAATGACCTCGACTCGACCAAAATAAATGGAATTAGTGATACTTCCAGAACTAGAAACCAGCTCCTCAAATGTCTCAGAGGGTATTTTCCTTTGAGATTAAGTCAGCACATTTTACACAGTTCCAAATCCCTTTAGCGAAAGGGAATCAGATTAGGAATTTCTGGGGCATAATGTTCTTAATCCCCTATTTCTCATAAAAAAAAAAAAAAGCATTTCTGAGACATGGAGGAAGAGGCACCCTTCCCATGAGAGCTTCAAATTACAACTAACAAAAAAGAAGTCTAGGCCGGCGCTGTGGCTCAATAGGTTAATCCTCCGCCTTGCAGCGCCGGCACACGGGGTTCTAGTCCCAGTCGGGTTCTAGTCCCAGTCAGGGTGCCGGATTGTGTCCCGGTTGCCCCTCTTCCAGGCCAGCTCTCTGCTTGGCCTGGGACGGCATGGAGGATGGCCCAAGTGCCTGGGCCCTGCACCCCATGGGAGAGACCAGGATAAGCACCTGGCTCCTGACTTCGGATCAGCGCGGTGCGCTGTCTACAGCGCACCAGCTGCGACAGCCATTGGAGGGTGAACCAACGGCAAAAGGAAGACCTTTGTCTCTCTCTAACTGTCCACTCTGCCTGTCAAAAAAAAAAAGAAGTCTATTTCTTGGCACTGAATCCTAGCCCACTGCTACACAATTCCAAATGACATTGTTTGGATACACTTAATTAGTACAGTCTTTCTTTGGTATCCAAGGGAGATTGGTTTCAAGACTCCCAGCAGATAGCAAAATCCGAAGATGCTCAAATCCTTTATATAAAATGGCACTGTTTGCATACAACCTACACATATCCTCCCATATGCTTTAACTCATGTCTAGATTACTTATATACCCAATACAATGTACCTGTTAATAGTTGGCACACTTTATTGTTTAGGGAATGACAAGTGTGCACATGTGCAATACAAACACAACCATCAACACAACAGGCCTAACTACATGGTACACAGAGACAGTAGGCAACGTTCAAATGAGTGCCAAAGAGAGACCATGGACCTGTGACATGGTGAGAAGCTACAGCAGTGTGCCTACACACAACTTCATTCACATGCATTCAGGCTAACACTCCTGGAAAATTTAAGTTTTGCTTTTTTGGAACTTTCTGGCATTTTTCCTTTTCTTTTTTTCTCTTTTTAATACACAGATGGTTGACTATGAGGATGCA
Source organism: Lepus europaeus (assembly GCF_033115175.1). NCBI lineage: Eukaryota > Metazoa > Chordata > Mammalia > Lagomorpha > Leporidae > Lepus > Lepus europaeus. Next base: position 126,677,559 of record NC_084831.1, on the reverse strand, counting down.
GAACCTGTGGATAGAGCGAGCTAACTGTGTAAGGATCCTCTACTTCTAGATATTCAGCCTGAAACTGTTACAATGAACTGTTTGTAACTAGTATGATCATTTCAAGCCAAATATTAATCCCATCAAAAGCCCCGAAAAGCTAACAAAATATGATATACCAAAGAATTCAAAAGCATTCAATTACTGTCAAATCATCTGAAATACAGAGCACAGCTCTAGCAAGACTGGCTTTGGCATGTTAGAAAAAAGAGACAGAGAGAAAATTAAGGATTAAAATAACTGATTTGGGCCAGCGCTGTGGAATAGCGGGTGAAGCCGCCGCCTGTAATGCAGGCATCCCATATGGCCACCAGTTCAAGTCCTGGCTGCTCCACTTCCCATCCAGCTCTCTGCTATGGCCTGGGAAAGCAGTAGAAGATGGCCCAAGTCCTTGGGCCCCTGCACCCATGTGGAAGACTTGGAAGAAGCTCCTGGCTCCTTCCTTCCGTCTGGCCCAGCTCTGGCCGTTGGGGTCATTTGGGGAGTGAACCAGGTGGATGGAAGACTCTCTCTCTGCCTCTCTGTAACTCTGCCTTTCAAATAAATACAGAAATCTTAAAAAAAAAAAAAAAAAAAACTGATTCAACTCCAATAATTATTTTGTCACAGAGAAAAATTAAACAAACTCCCTCTCTTCTTATATTGAGTGATTAAAGTGGAAAAAGCAATGAGAAGATATTTGGGGAAATCAAAATCTGAAATCCAAACATTAGCGAAGCTAACTTTCCATAACAAATAGCTTCCAAAAATAGAGCTGGCACAGAACTTGGCTGGGACTTGTACCAGAAGTGTCTTATAAGGCGCTGGTAGGTACTAGAAAGGCTCTGAGTAGAAACTGAGCCGGAGGCAGCGGAGAGTTCAGAAGGGAAGAAGTCTTTCAGAGAAACACGGGGGCCCTCATATACACACACCCCCCAACCCCAAGTGAAAAGATGAGCTAAAAATGAGCTCTCTGGGCTACTCTGGGAAGCCCAGCAGTATTCTGGGTGCACTTGCTAACCGCCAGGCCAGGAAGAATCCCGGCCTCCTTCACCCTCTGGCTGGGGCCCGTTAGGAACCCGGACAGCAGCTGCGGGTGCTCACAGGAGTTAGAAGCAAAGGCAGCAGACACCAAGAACTCTCTCTTCGAGGCGCAACCCATCAAGGAGATCTCGAAACTGTCGGCCCCTCATCCGCTGACGTTAAGTTAGAGCTACCGATGGCCTCCGGGCTCAATTCAGGGTGCGGTCCCCAGTGCAATTTTGGGAAGACGTATTCGAGGTGGGAGAAGTAAAGGGAGCGAGAACCGCGCAACTCCACGGTACCGAGTGACCCCCAGCCCTCCGGATCGGACGCGGGGGTGGGAAATGGGGGGGGGGGGTCCCTGTGACTCCAGAGCGCGTGTCCCCCACAACCACAGGTCCTTTCCCCGCCCAAGCACTGGGTAAACAGCAGTCGGTAAGACGTGAGGGGCCAGTTCAGGTCTCCCGAGAGCCGCGGGCACGGACTCCCAGCCCCACACTAAAGTCACCTCAGCAAGAGCGCAGCCATCTTGGGTTCCGGCGTGGACGGAAGTGACGCCAGGCGCGTCCCAGCCCGCAGAGGGCAGCGGCGGAGCGGGAGGGGGCGTGTCACGTGACCTCGCGGGAGGGCTCAGCTCCGGGTTTTTTTTTTTTTTTTTTTTTTTGCTGTTTCTGATGCCTTTGGCTCTTTCCCCGCCTCCCTCTGCTGACTTCTACCGGAATAAGCCCGGCTTTTGGCAGGCTCGCCCCTGGTTCATAACCTGACCGTGTCCGTTGCACCTGTGTGTATGTTCATTTTGCACCGCTTGCGGCGCAGCGGATTTGCCCAGATTCTTCACTGAGGACTTGGCAGTGTTGGCGTCACTCCCCTCCCTCCCACGGCCGCCTGAGAGCGTCGTGGCTGGCTGGCTGGCGGAGACACGCGGGGAAAAGGAGACTTTGGACTTTGCTCCAGGCTAGTGTGAAGGCTCCACGACCAAATCGCAGTGGTACACAAGTTGAGACCCAAGTTGAGGAGTGTGAGGAGGGGCCGCGAGAGGGCCCCTCAGAGCACCCCTCATCCCCAGGGACGAGAGCCGCCTCTGACCATCGCGATGGGGCCACAGAATTCCTGGGCTAGAGCTACCGCGTGAGTTCACGCCCACTAGCCAGAGACAGCCGCTCCCTTGTTCCTTGGTTCAGGGCTGTGTAGGTGACACCCACAGCCCGAAGATCCCGGGGTGAGGGGGAGAACCCACTTTGATTTATACATTGTATATAAACAGTTCTGAGCCACACAGGCGCAGCAATCATTTGAGAGCTAGTGAGAAAGCAGAACAGAGTGCAAAAGTTCTTAGCCCTTTGAGGGGCGTAGGGTGGGGAAGGGTGAAGGGGCTAGCCCCCAATAGACTAGCAATTCCTAGTCTATAATAAAACTTATCCAGCTGTATTAACATTCAGAGTCTATTTATATTTAGCACTCTTGCATTTTTGCTGTCTGGTTTAAATAGCACAAGCTCACTTATTTCTGCATCGAATGAATGCTATTTTGCATTTCTGTAATGCTTGACAAAGAAAGCACTTTCGTAGATTCTGAACTTGGAAGAGACCTTAGAGGCTCTCAAGGACAAGTTTTTATCCAGTGCAGGGATTTTCTCTGTGGTATGAACGCCTGCTGATCTTTGAGACTCTGCTGCAACACATTCTGTGATCTGTACCCCAAAAACAAGTTTCATTTACTGAACAGCTTAATCACTAGAAAGCTGTTATCTTAAAAAACAGTTTTCTGATATTGGACTTCCAGACACTGATCCTTCTTTGGACCTTTGGAGCGTTACATTAATATCCAATGAATGCCTCTTTCACTTAGCTCATTAAATAATTTCACCTAACGTATATGTACCACTAGCTTTCTGCCAGAGTCTGTGAAAGGTGCTGTAAGGGCTTCAGAGATGCAGCCACGTATATTGTCTTCTAGAAGACTATAGCCCTAGCGGGATCAATCAACAGAACCACAGCAGGGGCGGGCACTGTGGCGTAGTAGGCTAAGCCTCTGCCTATGGCGCCAGCACCCCATATGGGCACAGGTTGGTGTCCCAGCTGCTCCTGTTCCAATCCAGCTCTCTGCTTATTGCCTGGGAAAGCAGTAGAAGATGGTCCAAGTGCTTGGGACCTTGAACCCATGTGAGAGACCCAGAAGAAGCTCCTGGCTCCTGGCTTCTGAATGGCTCAGCTCCAGCAGTTGCAGTCATTTGGGCAATGAACCAGAGGATGGATGATCTCTCTCTCTCTCTCTCTCTCTCTGTGTAATCCAACCACTCAAATAAATAAGTAAAATGTATTTTTAAAAAAGAACCAAACAAAGAAAATAGCAACTCCATAAAAAGAGTAGCCAAAAAAGGAGAAAGTGGTTAGTTACAACTGAGGAGCTGGGATGTTGACTTTGCCTGTGGAATTTATGATCAAACCTAATATTTAGAGCTCTATAATCTAAATCTAATACTAATCCCTGGACCTATCAGATCTGTGGTCTGTGATGCCAAGAAGGTGCCAGGTGACTGTGGCTTTACATGGATGAGCCAGTCGTAGTCTCACAGGTGGAGCAGTGACCTCTCCACTCAGATTAATCTGCACAGGAAACAGATCACGTTGAAATTCAGACCAAACATCCATTAAGTCAAAATCCATATCATCAGAACTTATCTTAAAAGAAAGCAGGAGGAAAAGCAGTCTCTAGCCAAGGCTTGTGGTGAGAGAAAGGATGGAGAAGGATGAATTGAAAGGAATTCCAATTGAGAGAGATAGGAGGTTCGGCAAAATGGCAAAATCTGCAAAAGTAGAGATGAAGGAGGTTCACAATCAGGAGGGCTCTGTCTAAAGGACTTTTCTGGCCAGATGTGTCTTAAAGCCTGACTCTGGTCATGGAAACATTCGCATCCATAAATTCACCCTAAAACCTTCAAGAAACTTAGATGATGTATCAAATTAAGTTCCCCCTCCCAGTGTATCATTTAAGGACTTTCACAAACTGGCCTCAACTTTCCTGTCCATAGGATTCCCCCAGATCACCAAATCACAGTGAATGGCACATGTTTATACCTCATCCCTTTGTTCTTGCTTTTGCTGTCGTGTCTGGTTACCCTCCCTACCCATCTCTCCTTTTCAAAATGGCACTCATCCTTCCAGGTTGGTCAGTTTCTAACATTGCCCCCTAGACAAGACGACCTCTTCCTCTGAGCCTCTTTATTAAATAAGATTTATTTTCAAGTTTCGTTTGTTTGTTTATTTGAGAGAGAGAGAGAGAGAGATCTTCCATTCTCTGGTTCCCTCCCCAAATGCCCACAACCGCTAGGGTTGGGCCAGGCCAAAGCCAGGAGCCAGGAACTCCATCTGGGTCTCCCATGTACATGGCGGGACCCTGTGTACTTTGGTCATCATCTGCTGTCTGTCAGATGCATTCACAGGAAGCTGGGTAGGAAATGCAGATAGCCCTATCTCAAACCCAGCACCCCAATATGGTATGCTGGCATCCCAACAGCAGCCCCTGTTTTTACTTTTAACCTCTCACATGCTTTTACTCAATCTTCCTGATATTGAACACTGTGTTCCTTTCTTTGTACCCTGTACATTTCACTTATTACTAAAGCACACGTCATGGTTTGTTATAGTTGATTCCTGATGGGGTTGTCTTCTGATCCTCCTCTAATTCCTTAAATGAGATTTTGAACTTGGAAGGGGCACTTGATTCTTCTCCTTTCTATTGCCTGCATTCCCATTCTCTCCCTTTAGCTGTTGCCTTGTTCTGAATTGAAATGGTCTTAAACTGCAGCATAAGACACTGAAGGACTTCTTGATGGGGAAAGTCAAGGGCTTTCTCCCCTGGATGTCCCAGTGGAGAAGAACTTTGAGCTGAAAGAATCACCTGGGAGGCAGCAGGTGACAGCCTAAGCAGTTGGGTCCCTGACACCCATGTGTGAGACCTGTGTTGAGTTCTCCTCTCCCACCTTCAGCCTGGCCCAATCCAACCGTTGCAGGCATTTGGGGGAATGAACCAGCAGTTGGAAGGTCTTTGTCTCTCTACCTTTCAAATAAATACATAAATACTTAAAAAAAAAAAAAGAATCTGTGACATAGTCCAAGTTAACATGGGAGATCCTATTTTCAGAGTTCTCTGGGGGAAACCCATCTCAGGCTTCTAGGTCTCTGGGGAAGCCACTCTTAGGCAAGGAGACCAAGAAGGAATCCGTTTTCATGGCTTTTGGCTTCAGGTTCCCTGCCCATCTATCTCTCAGAGAAGTGTGTCTGTGTCCCTTTTTCTGTCCTTTTCCCTCACCCCCCCCCCAACATTCCAGCCTGGGGTAGGGGGAGGCCAGTAGACACAAAGCCCTCTGTGTATGGGGTGGTATGTGTCCCCCACCCCTCCACCAAGAGTATACAATGCCCCTTCTGCTTCCTGCACTCTTCCCCCCTCCCCACCACCTCTCAACTGCACATGCCAGGCTGCCATTGGTTACTGGCTCAGGACAGCCCCCTCATACTGGGGCCCCGGGGGATTTTAAGCGGGTTCCAGAAACCCCCGCTCAGTTCCTGGTCCCCCACTCTCCCCACCCCGCAGCTGTGCTGGGCCCTAGCCCCTGCCCCAGCTATGGCTGCTGGGGCTCCCTCATCCAGCCCCAGCCCTGTCCTGGCTGTACTGCTCTTCTCTTCTGTGGGTAAGTGGAGCCGCCCCAGTCTGGGAACCCTGGGATTCAGGTTGTCAACAGCCTCCCCCTTTGTGGCATTCCGCACTGCGATTGAAAAAGAGTGAGCAGGAGCAGGAAGATGATGTTATACTCAGGCTGGGGGTAGGGTTGGGGAGGGGTGTTATTTGGAGGAAAGCAGTAAAGTTATTCTATGAAGGCAAATGGTAAAAGAGGGTGTAGACAACTTCCCTGAATGGACATGGCTGGACCCACCCAGCTTAGAAACGTGTCCCCAAAGCCATGCCAAGAGCCTGGTAGGAAGCAGTGTTAGAGCGTGGGACAGAGCCTGATTGAACATCAGGTCTGGTCTCCATTTGACCCCTCTGAGTTCAGGCTTAGTTTCCCAAAAGAGAAAAAGCAATGAGCCAAGGAGGGAGCCCAAGGTCTGTGGTTTCAGCTGCTCTGATCATTTGTTTTTTGTGCCTCAGTTTCTCTCTGTGGCTCCTTGTCTATCTTGTGGGTGAATGGAATGGAAGGGGAGGTTTATGAGACTCTAGGATCTCACAGCGTTAAAGCAGACACCCTTCATAAGCTGATCAGCCCCTTCCTTGCCCCCTGACAGATGTTGGGTGATCCAGACAAGGTCAAAGGAGGCTTGGATCCTTCAGTGACTCCTTCCCTTTTCTGAACTGGCCTGAATCTTAGTGCCATGGGTGAATATCAGCCAAGCTGCAAGCTGCAAGCTGCAATGGGGTGGGGAGGTCAGACTGTCCAGGATTCTCTGCTGTCGGCGCGTTGCATCCTAAGCCCCAAACCTAGACTCTTCCAGGCTGTACCGGACTATTCTGAAGTACCCTGAGAAAATGTTAAGGATAGAAAGTTGGAAAAGGGCATATGAGGGAAACAGGAGCAGGAAGGAATCTTGAAGTATGGAGAGGGAGAGTTCTGACCCAAGCCACTGCGCAGAACTGAGGGGGGCAATGACTCATAGAACAGGAGAAGTAGACATTAGAAACAATGAACAACTTCCCTTGGTACACTGGGGATTCCCAAGAAGCTTCCAAGGTGGAAGTCCCAGGAGGTGAGTGATGACACTGCATGCTGAGATGGAAGACAGGACTGTGGGGGCGAGGGTAGGGGTGGCATGAGTCCCCAACATTGGCCAGACAATGAGACTTTGTTTGCTTGGTTGCCTCCTCCCCCTCCTGTAGAACAAAAGGGTCTACAGTTGCCCCCACCAAGGGCCAGCCCACATACATAGTCTCCCAGGAATGGCCTGGCTTGCGTGGGTGAGTCTGGGGGGTGGCACTGGGCCAGAATGGCCAAGAGGAGGGTGAGGACAGTCAAACCACAGAGGCTCACATGCAGTCATGTGAGAATTGGCCTTAAGGGCTTGCTCTGTATTCAGCTTCCCCTGAGAGGGATGTGGGGCTTCCACTAGGGAAGCAGTTTGCCATTGTCTAGTTATTTTCATGGTTTTTCTGCAAAATTTTGAATTCCTTAGACCATGAAATACTATGCAGCTGTTAAAAATAAGACTGATGCCTATGAATCACCATAGAAAACTCCTCCAACTATACGCATACAGACATATATATATATATACATATGTTCTTAACTTAAAAAATATGTATGTATATGTAATATGTGTAAAATATAAATATATATTTATATATATGAATATATATAATATGTGTAAAAAAGGAAAGCAAAACAAAATTATTTGTTATAAATACACATGTATCTTGAGTTTATTGAGTTGATAGCAGGAAAAGCACACCCATTAGAGTGGTAACAGCGGTTATATCTGGGTGGGGACTGCAGGAAAGGACCTGGCTAGGGAGGGTATCAAGGGAGATGTTAGTTTTATCTCTAGCATTATAATAGTTGATAGGAAGAATATGATATCTATAACCTGTATAATTTATAAAAATTTTAAAACATTTAAATTCCTACATTCTAACCCAAAGCGAAAGTGAGACTTGGAGACAACCCAACTTCCGGAAGTTCTCCAGCACATTCTGTCTCTGCTGCAGACACGATGAAGAGCTTGAACAGACGTAGCATGTACATGCCCGGACTCAGTTAGGCCAGGGGGACTGGGGCCCCAGCACGTGGTGTTTCTGTCTCAGTCTTTGCCGTCACTGCTGAGCATTGGCTGCCTAGCGCTCTCCCCTTCTCTGGATGCCTCACGGGGGGAGGGGGGGGCCGCATCTGCATCTGGTTCCCCCTCTGTGCTTGCAGTGCTATCCCCAGCGCAGGCCATTGTGGTTTACACGGACAGGGAGGTCCATGGTGCTGTGGGCTCCCGGGTGACCCTGCACTGCTCCTTCTGGTCCAGTGAGTGGGTCTCAGATGACATCTCCTTCACCTGGCGCTACCAGCCCGAAGGGGGCCGAGATGCCATTTCGGTGAGTGCCTGGGGGCAATCCTGGGGTCGGCTAACTCAAAGCGTGCTTCAAAAACAGAAACGAGAAATTCGGCTAAGGAGGAGGACATCCTCTATGAGCCATAACCCTGACTTTGGTGAGGTAGGTGGCAATCTTTGTCACCCTGATGGGGGCCTGTGTGCACTGTCTTTCCTTTTCAAGTACCCCCCCTCCCACCTGGGGCTCCCCCACCTTGAGGCTGGAGCTAAGCTTTGACTGCTCTGTTCTCACTTGGTTCCTCTCACACAGATCTTCCACTATGCCAAGGGACAGCCCTACATCGACGAGGTGGGGACCTTCAAAGAGCGCATCCAGTGGGTAGGGGACCCTCGCTGGAAGGATGGCTCCATTGTCATTCACAATCTAGATTACAGTGACAACGGCACTTTCACTTGTGATGTCAAAAACCCACCCGACATAGTGGGCAAGACCTCTCAGGTCACACTCTATGTCTTTGAAAAAGGTGTGAGGGGGCACAGGGGCTGGGTGTCTGGGAGGCCATCCTGGGAGGGGACCAGGGAGGATGGGTAGACTGGGAAGAGGCAATGCGCATCACCCCGGGGAGGGTGGGCAGAAGGTAGCCTAACCCCAGGGAATAGGTGTGGGGCTGGCAACCACAGACGGGTCTCCACTCACTGTCCTGCTTCTTTGCCCTCCCCGGCTAGTGCCAACTAGGTACGGGGTGGTGCTGGGAGCCGTGATCGGGGGCGTCCTTGGGGTGGTGCTGCTGGTGCTACTGCTGGTCTACCTGGTTCGGTACTGCTGGCTGCGCAGGCAGGCGGCCCTGCAGAGGAGGCTCAGGTAAGGGGCGGAGTCTGAGGTCCCTCCACCTAACGCATTTTCCCCCACCCGAGCAGAGACTCCTGGGGGGGGGGGGGACGGCGGGGAGGGGCAAAGGAAAGAGCAAGCAGGGATCGTTGTGCAAGGGGCTCTGGCGGGGCCCAACCCACAGCACCCTGTTCTCCTGCAGTGCCATGGAGAAGGGGAAATTGCACAAGGCTGCGAAGGACTCTTCGAAACGCGGGCGTCAGGTGAGCGGGACCTGGGGCCTGGACCAGCCGGGGAGGAGAGCATAGCGGGAACCGGGAGGCGCGGGGCAGCGGGGAGGGGTGGGTGTAGCCCAGCAGTGCGAGAGTTGATGCGCGCGCCCTTCCCCGGCAGACGCCCGTGCTGTACGCCATGCTGGACCACAGCAGAAGCACCAAAGCTGCCAGTGAGAAGAAGTCCAAAGGGCTGGGGGAGTCTCGCAAGGATAAGAAATAGCGGTTAGCGGGCCGGGCGGGGGGGCGGGGGCCAGGGCCGGAGGCCTCCAAAGGCGCTCAGGTGGTGGTCATCGAGATGGAGCTACGGAAGGACGAGCCAGGCTCGGAGCTCCGGCCCGCTGTCAAGTCCCCCAGCAGAACCAGCCTCAAGAACGCCCTCAAGAACATGATGGGCCTGGACTCGGACAAGTGACCTCCACCCCCAGGCCCTGCCAGAGCAGGGGGACCTAGGCTCCTCCCCTCACCCGTCTAGGTGCTTTCCTCCCTTGCTCCCCAGCCCTGGCCTGTCCTCGCCTACCTTGGAGATGTAAGTTTCATTCCAGAATTCGTTCCTCCCCCACCGTCACGCCCTCCTCCCCGCCCTGGGCTTTCTGGGAGCCTAGGGGCTGATCCTACCCCTCACCTGCCCCAAGGGCTGTGTGTTTGGTGTCTGTCCCTCGGCACCGGCACCGAGAAGAAAGGGACCTTGATCACTCAGCCTCAATTCTAAGCCACCAGACCTCCCAATCCGCTGCACACACCCCCCCCAACTCCTTCCTCTCCAGTCCCCTCCCCTCCATCAGGTGGTCCAGCTCCACCCTCTCTTCTTCCTGCTAACACCCACGTCACCCAGACCAGACTCTCCTTCAGGGGTTATTTAGATTGTTGATAATGTTTTTTTTTTTTAATCCATTCTTTTCTTTGTTTATCTATGCCCGTTCCGCCCTCACCCCCATGACTGAGGACCAATGACGTCATGTGGCTTTTGCAATTCCCCCACCCCTATTAAGTCCTTCACCAAGAGCCAGCCCAACCGGAGGGGCCCCTGATTCTCAAACCTCAGCTATGGGATTGGCACCCCCTGGCCACTTGGGAGCACCATTCTGAGACTCCAGGTCGTGAAGAAAGAGAGAGACAGAGACACAGAAAGAGAGGGAATGCATCCTCCTAGGTCAGAGGGTGGAGGAAGGGAAAATGACCATGAAGAGATGGCTTTTAAACAATCCAGCAGAAGGCTGGAGAAACAAATAGGAGATGGGGGGCGGGGGGAGGGAGTGGAGGAAGAGGCTGCACTCCTCACCATAGGAGATTCTTAGAATTTTTCTACATTCTGTATATTTCTTCTCAAAACCTCCAAATGTCCTTAAATGTTTAATAAACACTGACATTTCCAGAAGCCACTGCCTCCATCTTGCATTTCCTGTTTCTCATGGGAATAATCCCTGCCTCTTATCCCATCCCAAGCTCCCACAATTCCTCTGCTGGTCTGGGCTTGTATAATATATAGTAGAAGGAACTCAGGAATGGGCTCGCCAGGCACAACATACATTCAACAAATGTCCATTGAACTCACGCTGTGTCTGCATGGTGTCAGCCTCTACTTTTTCGTGAGTTAGGAAGCTCCATCTCTTCATGAACATCAGAATTTTCAAAGTATCCCAACACTCACCAGCTGTGTGACCAGGATGGTTGCTTGACTTCAGTAAGCTTGTTTATGCATTAATAAACAACCAAGATAATGATACCTACTCTGCTTCATTCCCAGGGTTTTGCAGGAATCCACTGAGATACTGTGTATGGAAACAGTGTAAACTATAAATTGATTTACAACTAACATATTAGGGTCAGTTCCTTAAAGATGTTTCTAGCTCTTGCCTAAAGGAGTAAACTTTCTAAACACGGATCTCATTCATCTCTCCAGAAGTACACACACAACTTGGTTTTGTTGATACGCTGTTTTAGGTGTGCTGTTAGCATAATTCATTAGCTGATTTGTTGATATGCCAATTTAGGAACAACCTTAATACCCTGGAACCCTTAAATTATAGTATATAAAAACAGACAAGTATGAGTATCATTGTCCCCTGGGGAGTGCTGTTGGCAAAATAGTCCCAAGACGCCCTCAGATCATTTCTTCTTAAGAAGCTAAAGATGTGGTTAACACCAGCTTTGCCAAATCACAAAGTGCTTCCATTTATCTGAAGGATGTTTTCTTCTTTTAGAAGAAAAAGTCATCCAAATTCATATTAAGATAAAAGTTAATAGGTTGTAGATAGCTTTTCAGGGAGTAGTAGAGGGAGCTTAGCAGCAGCTCAGTCAAGTTGGGAACATTTAAGCTAAAGATATCTTAGTAGTTAAGATACTAAAGGGATCAGTGTTGGCTAGATTGCTGCAGCTGGGTACTGCACTTAAACATCCCTGTTTGAGACTCAGATGAGACGTGTGTCACTTCTGAGATTCAGCACAGCCCAAGCTTCTCATTGCATTACACTTTCACTCTAAAAATGCTCAGCTTCCTGCATTTTATCAGCTCAGTTTCCCAATTTTTTTTTTATTTCATTTATGTGAAAGAGAAAGAAATAGGGAGGGAGGGACAGAGAGCAAGCTCCCATCTGCTGGTTCACTCCCCAAATGCCTGCAACAATCAGAGCCAGCCAGGCCCAAAGCCGAGAGATGGGAACCCAGTCTGGGTCTTCCACATGGGAAGCAGGGACACAAACACTTGAGCCATCACCTGCTGCCTCCCGGGGTGCACATGAGCAGGAAGCTGGAAGTGTGAACAGAACTGGCACTCAAAACTGGGTACTCCGATGTGGGATGTAGGCATCCCAAGCGGTGTTTTAACCCCTATGCCAAACGCCCACCCTAGATTGTTTTAGTATTCCTGATTCCATTGGGATTCCTGGTTCCCTGGAACTGCACTGTACGACCTGTTCACTATGCATTTTCACAAGTATTGCACACTTCCATGAGTTTACCCAAGACCGTGCCCATTTCTCACAATCCCCACAAATGAAAAGCACATATTTTCTCTCCTATATGCTAATGCATTACATAAGGCCTAGAATAATGACTCACATATAGGGAAATGGCATTATCATATGAGATACTTTGGATGCCATCTAACTGCTACTCTTCAATTAGTCATTTATGATACTCAGTGCATTATTAATAATACTAGTTTTCTCCAGACATATGAATGCTTTGAGAATAATTTAAAGTGTCTTTTAACGAAAACCTCAAAATAAAACTTATAACTCAATTTATGAATATATGTACAAAAGTGCAAATAAAATATTAGCAAATAGAACCTTATAGTGAGTTGATAAAATAGTAAATTATGAACATGAAGAATTAACTGGGAATGAAAGAATGTGTCAGTATTAGGAAATCTAACAAAATTAATTATGTTAACTTAGGGGGAAAGAAATAATTATATCAAAGAAGGATGCATTCCTGTTTTAAGTGGGGCAGGAGTTTGGCTCGGTGGTTAAGGTACTGGGAGGCCAGTGTTGTGGCCCAGCAGGTTAAACTGCAACCTGTGAAGCCAGCATCCCATACATGATATGGACATGAACCAGCGCCCATATGGGATGCCAGCATTGAAGGTGGTGGCTTTACCCACCACACCATAACACCAGCCCTGAAAAATATAAGATGACAAAGACAGAAAGGAAGAAACACAAAAAGAACTTCCATGTACTGGTTCATTCCCCATAGGCTGCAATGGCTGGGGCTGTGCCAGGCTGGAGCCAGGAGCCAAGAACTCTATTCAAGTCTCCCCTGTGGGTAGTAGGGACCATCATCCACTGCCTTCCCAGACACATTATCAGGGAACTGGATTGCAAATTGAGCAGCCAGGACTGGAACTAGTGCACCAGTATGGGATGCTGGTATCCCAGGCAGTGTTTTAACCAGCACCACAACGCTGGCTCTGATCTGAGAATACATTTTTAAATACATGTTTCATTCTACTAAAGAGGATGTAGTAGAACACAACTGTCTTCCATCATAAGTATCTTTAAAATATTCCCCAAGGGATTAGGGATGACGGTTCTTAAAGATTGAGGTTGGAACTGAGAGGTGCACATTCAGTTTGTGTCCAGAATACTGGGTGATCTGCAGTGTTGGTGACCCTCCTTCAACTGGTTGGCTGAATCGTGTCCTTTAGGGAATTTTGATAATAGCAAGGAGGGCTTCAGTCATTGTGGGGCTACATGCAGGTGGTAGTTGCTTTTTGTTCCAGGGCTGAAGTTCCTGGAAAAGAAACCCCTGGAGACAAGACTGAACAGGGAGATATTATCTGTTGGAGAAACAAGTGACCTCACGAGTTCTGTGATTAGAACCTTGTAAGGCCAGCTGCACCGCTCCCTCAATACAGTGAGTTAATTTTAGTAAGTGCTTGATTGGCCATCAAAAGGCAGGGCAAGGGCACTTCAACGTAACTCGGGGAGGCTGGGAGGCCGTGAGAGATTAGGATCGGATGGGCTCTAGCAAGCGTGTTCAAGGCTTGGTATGAGCGGCTTGGTTTCACCTCCAGATAATCCCCTGGTTTCCAGGATTGATCACACCAGTTGGCAAACTTAGTTATGGATTTAGGTCTTGGTTCAGGGGTGTACAGAACTCCAAATGGGCAGATGGCAGACTCAGTTTCCAATTAACAGGACCGCTGTAGAGATCACTGGTGGAAGCAGTCTCCTTCTGGGACTAAGTCCCCCAAACCAGCAGAACTTGACATTGCTGGGAAACAAAAATTCTGTCAGTGTGTTGTTAGGTATAGTGATGAAAGAGCCTCTTCCATTGCCACCCCCTGATTCCTGAAACCAGGTATTCTGATTATCTGACCCCCCAAAAACCAATGCAGGACTTCAGTTGTTATTGCTTTAACTTATTCAGTTGAGAAAGAAACAGAGAGAGACAGAGAGAAAAGAGATCTCCCATCTACTGCTTCACTCCCCAAAGGCCCACAACAAATAGGACTGGGCCAGGCTGAAGCCAGAATCCAGAAAAATCAATCTGGGTCCCCCACATTGGTGACAGTGACCCAACTACCCAAACCATCATCGCTGCCTCCCAAAGTGCAGTAGGAAGAAGCTAGAATCAGGAGCAGAGCTGGAGTACTCTGACAAGGGATGTGGCACTCCAAGTGGCATCCTAACAGCTACCTAATGCAGGATTTTAAACCCCAAAGTTGTAAAGCTAATGGTACTTAATGCAGGTACGGTGGTTTGAGGCGGGTCTAGTGTGAGGTCCTGAGGTCATTGGGAGGATGACCGCAGAAGGTGGGTCTCACCAGGGGTTGCTATAAAAGCCTGCATTTGGGTCCAGCCTCTCCCTCTGCTTCCTGACTTTCCATGTGATCTTTCATCCACATGTCTTCTCCCATTGCCATCCACTGCCCTCCATAGAGGCCAAAGCAACAGGGCCACCAACCTTAAACTTGAACCTCCACAACTGTGAGCTAAACAAGCCTTTTCTCTTTCTAGTTAGTTGCCTTAGGTTCTTCCTTGTGGGAACAAAACAAAACATCAGACCTTGAACGGACAAGGTGAGGTCCACCCACAATCTACTGGTTCAGACATTAATCTCACCCAGGAACACCCTCACCAACACTCGCAGAATAATGTGAAATCCCTGGTGGTCCAGTCCCCTTGACCCTTAAAGTTAACCATGACGCAATATGTTTTCCATTTCAGGATAAATTGCTGCTGTGGTTAAACAACACCCAGGTCCTGAGTGATCTGATATCATCTGATCTTTCCTTTCGGGGCTCACTCAAGGGCACTGGGTGTGCCACACTGGTCTCCAAGAAGACTCATATTCCTACCAGTTAATGTCTAAATTCAGGAGTCCAACAGGGAAGCATTAGGAGACAGAATAAAATACAAATTATGAAATCAAAAGCCCTGAACTTTTAACCCTGTTATTTAACCCCTCGGAATCTGTAAACTCAAGGTGATCCCATATAATTGCTCGTGAGAATCAAGGAATGTCATATTATCAGATTGGTGGAGCTGGAGTTGTGTTACAGCAGGTTAAATCCCCACTGCTGACGCTAGTTTGAGTCCTGGCTGCTCCACTTCGATCCAGCTCTCTGCTGATGTGCCTGGGAAAGCAGTGCAAGATGGATCAAATTCTTGGGTCCCTGTGCCTATGTAGGAGACCCAGAGGAAGCTCCTGCTTCCTGGATTTGGATTAGCCCAGCCCCAAATGTTGTGACCATTTGGGGAGTGAACCAGCAGATGGAAGATCTCTCTGTCTCTATCTTTTTTTTTTTTTTTTTTTTTTTTGGACTGGCAGAGTGGATAGTGAGAGCGAGAGACAGAGAGAAAGGTTTTCCTTTTTGCCGTTGGTTCACCCTCCAATGGCCGCTGCCATGCGCTGATCCTAAGCCAGGAGCCAGGTGCTTCTCCTGGTCTCCCATGCGGGTGCAGGGCCCAAGCACTTGGGCCATCCTCCACTGCCTTCCCGGGCCACAGCAGAGAGCTGGCCTGGAAGAGGAGCAACCGGGATAGAATCCTGCGCCCCAACCGGGACTAGAACCCGGTGTGCCGGCGCCGCAAGGCGGAGGATTAGCCTGTTAAGCCACAGCGCCGGCCTCTGTCTCTATCTCTAACTCTGTAACTCTGCCTTCCAAATAAATAAATAAATCTTAAATAAAAAAAAAAAGTTTCCTTGTTCAGAACGTGCTTTGGAGTCATCTAGAGTATTTTCAGTCATACTTAAATTTCTAGACCTAAAATCCTTCTACAATTCACTGTGTGATTGGTGAATTTTTCTCCTGGAAAAACAAAATTTAAAACATGACTGAGGCGCGCTCAGCCCTCTGCCTCTCTGCTGAGCCGCCCGCCTGGCCTGCCCAGGTATATTTTTTCCATTTAACTGGGTAACCTCGCTCTTCCCAGTCCGAGTGACTGGGCGCTCTCTCTCTGTCCCTTCCGATCTGATGGATGCCCTATCCCTAATAAAGCCTTATCACTCTGCTAAAAAAAAAAATGACTGAAAGAAGAAGCCATACAAAACCTGTGTTACACAGTCCTCCCCAGGACAGAGTTTCTGTGTATTGAAATCAACAGAACATGCAATGCTTGCAAAGTGACGGTGAGAAATTGCTGATAAAGAGAGGACCTTACCCAATGGGAAAGGCTCCGCTGAGACAGTGGAGTTTTCACTAAATTTCCTCCTACCCAGTTATCCCAGCTCAGGAGACAAAGGGTATTCAAACACCTTTCCCTGAGGAAGTAGTCACTTGGTCGTGGGCAAAGTCAAGCGCATAATCTTCCCTCACGAAAGCAGGGAGTCTGGGACTGAGCAGGTGTTCAACACACACACACATACACACATACATACACACACATGTGCACACGTGTGTATACACACATACACACATGCACGCACACAACACATACACACATGTATACACGTATACACCTGCACACATGCATATACACACATGCACACATATATACACATACACACGCAGAGGGGGGTGGGAAGCAGTGGAGGGGTTGATGCTAGTGTCCATAATATACAAATGTCTAATACTGCTTGCTTGAGGTGTAGAGTTAAAGTTCAACAGACTCTGATTCACTTGAATCTTCCTGCTGCTTATTTAAAAAGAGACAAGATTAGCCATGGTTTAGAAACTCACCCCTGTTTTTGGCAAGAGCTAAAACTAGGACCAAACCAGACCCATTTCAACATTTCAGTTCTTGCTGTAGCTTCCTCTGGATGCCCTAGGACAAACGACTTTTCTCCAGAACCTTGTATTTTATTAAGTTGATATCTTTTTGTAAGGTGTGTTTAAGAGAAGAAACAGGAGGATACACTAAAATACAAGATGTAAACCACGTCACTAAGGATAGCACTCGCTAATTCCTGGTCATCTTTTATTTCCTCTTTCAGTTCAATTCAAGGAAAGGGTGAAGCCACCCCCCCACACACTCAGGAATCAGGGCCTCGCTCACTGTCCGGTGGTCCAGCACTTCACTGCTCCATGATTCAGACCCCGTCACTACTCAGCTGCCCCACCATTTTGTACTGCAAAAGTCTTTCCTTTGGGAATGGGATTTGGCACAGTGATTAAGACCCCCCAACCTGGGGGTCCAGCACTGTGGGCTCCAGTTCAAGTCCTGGCTGCTCCACTTCCAATCCAGCTCTCTGCTATGGCCTGGGAGCAGTAGAAGATGGCCCAAGTCCTTCAGCCCCTGCAGCTGCATAGGAGACCCAGAAGAGGCTCCTGACTCCTGGCTTCAGATCAGCACAGCTCTAGCTGTTCTGGCCATCTGGGGAGTGAACCAACAGATGGAAGACCTCTCTCTCTGCTCTGCCTTTCAAATAAATAAATTAATTAAAACAATTTTCTTTAAAAAGACCCCATTTGGGATACCCACATCACATTTTGGGGAGTCTGGGTTTGAATCCTGCCTCCACTTCTGACTCCAGCTTCCAGATCTGCACTGGATTCCAGGCTCATGCTTCAGCCTTGACTGTGGCGGACACTTGAGAAATAAAGCAGGAGATGAAACAGCTCTATCTCAGTCTTTCTACCTTTCAGATCAATCAATCAATCAATCAACTCTGTGTGTGTGTGTGCGCGCACACACGCTTTCCTTTCTAGGCATTAAGTGTGATTCTCCCAGCACCTCCAGTGTCTATCTTTCAGTCCCTTCCTGAGTGTCCTGCACATGGTAATGACCTACAGCTTGGCAATGAGATTTGGAGGACTTTTTTTTAGAATAGAATAGAAGTGGAGGCAGGAGAGATACAGAATTCCTGAATCTTCAGGTTAGTGCTAGCCATGGCTTCCCAAAAGCCAAGGGTAATCCTCCTAGTTCCCTCAAATCCGGTGCCCTTTTTTACTATCCTAAAGTGTGTAATACAACCTTTATACTTAATTTCAAAAAGTAAATACGGGGGTCTGTGTTGTGGCACAGTAGGTAGAGTCACCTCCTGTGACACCAGGATCCCATATGGGTGCTAGTTCAAGTCCTGGCTACTCCACTTCCCATCCAGCTCCTTGCTAATGCACCTGGCAAAGCAGCAGAAGATGGCCCAAGTCCTTGAGCTCTTGCCACCCATGTGGGAGACCCAGATGACATTCCTGGCTTCAGCCTGGCCCAGCCCTCACCTTTGCAGCTATTTGGAGATTGAACCAATGGATGGAAGATCTCTCTTTCTTTCTCTCCCTTGCTGTAACTCTGCCTTTCAAATAAATACATAAAATTTTTTTGACAGGCAGAGTTAGACAGAGAGAGAGAGAGACAGAGAGAAAGGTCTTCCTTCCATTGGTTCACCCCCAAATGGCTGCTACAGCCGGTGCACTGCGCCGTCCCAAAGCCAGGAGCCAGGTGCTTCCTCCTGGTCTCCCATGCGGGTGCAGGGCCCAAGGACTTGGGCCATCCTCCACTACCTTCCCGGGCCACAGCAGAGAGCTGGACTGGAAGAGGAGCAACCGGGACAGAATTCGGCGCCCCAACCGGGACTAGAACCTGGGGTGCCGGCACCACAGGCGGAGGATTGGCCTAGTGAGCCACGGGGCCGACCCATAAAATTTTTTAAAAAGTAGATATAATATTATGTTTTTAAGGATTTATTTATTTGAAAGGCAGAGTTACAGAGAGGCAGAGGCAGAGAGAGAGAGAGGTCTTCCATCTGCTGGTTCACTCCCTAGATGGCTACAATGGCCAGAGAGGCGCTGATCCGAAGCCAGGAGCCAGGAGCTTTTTTTGTGTTTTCCATGCAGGCGCAGTGGCCCAAGGACTTGGGCCAACTTCTACTGCTTTCCCAGGCCATAGCAGAGAACTGGATCGGAAGTGGAGCAGCCAGGACTCAAATTGACGCCCATATGGGATGCTTGCACTGCAGGCAGCAGCTTTACCTGCTACACCACAACACTGGCCCCTAAAAATAATATTCCAATGATAGTATAAAGGTAAAATAAAGATGAAATTATAATGAAATTGTAAATATTTTTAAATGTAATGCTCAGGCATGACCACACTGGAAGTATATAATGAAGAAGCCATAGGCTCATATCTATATATGAAATCACTGTGAATGCAATGACAACACGTGCAAGCGGACGGCAGCATGGTTACCAATCCCTGAAATATCACAAGTTGCATTGTCATTAATGACACGCATTTCTGAAATGGTAAACAACTCTTTGTAAAGTTCTGAACAAACTATAATACTTTTTCAATCTTCACATGAGTTGCATTGCTGGGAAATTCAAAGTCTAAGATGTGATAAAAATTACTTTGCAAGGCCGGCGCCGTGGCTCACTTGGTTAATCCTCTGCCTGCGGCGCCGGCATCCCCTATGGGCGCCGGTTCTAGTCCCGGTTGCTCCTCTACCATCCAGCTCTCTGCTGTGGCCCGGGAAGGCAGTGGAGGATGGCTCAAGTGTTTGGGCCCTGCACCCAATGGGAGACCAGGAGAAGCACCTGGCTCCTGGCTTCAGATTGGCAAAGCTCCGGCAGTAGCAGCCATTTGAGGGGTGAACCAATGGAAGGAAGACATTTCTCTCTGTCTCTCTCCCCCAATAATTCTGTCAGATAAATAAATAAATAAAATTTTTTTAAAAAGTACTTTGCATTTATATCTAAAATGGAGTGTGGTGTTCAGTTCCCTCAGTTAATAGGAGGGCTTTCACCTACATTAATATGCAGCAGGACTTTTAAAAGTCATGCAACTTGTGGGACAATTCTTTTCTGTGACACACTGTCCTGCTCACTGCACTGCTATCCTACCAGAACCTGCACCACCAACGCCTCCATACAAACAGCAATCGGGATAACAATATCCCCCAGAGATTCCCAAGATATCCCCTAGAGGGCAGCACATCCTCCTGCTGAGAATTGATTCAGGGCAGTGAGACCGTGAGGAAACGAAGAATTTAGCTTTACTTCCGGATACCCACATCTGCTCACTATTCTATCCTAATGTGGGCCTTTAGACCTTTCTTTCCTTCAAGGGCCACACATCAGCCCTTGCACCCCAAGTTCTGAGCCACATTTCTCTATCTATCTCACTTCAAACCACGTTTAATTCCAGAGAACAAGGCTCTGATATACAATACTGCAGTAGCCAGGTAAAGCCAGGGTCCGGTGCTCACCTGCAAGAGTGCGGGACCAGAGAGGGTCCAGCTCTGGATTGTGAGGGACCAAGTAGACCCTGTCTGAGCTCAGCTGAGGGAAGTGCTGCCTGCTCTGCCCTCTAAGCTAAGTTGGACAACATCCTCCAAATGTCACTTCTCAAGTCTTATCTATCTATCTATCTATCTATCTATCTATCTAAAGTGGGGAAGAAACAAGGAGAAAGAGATAGAGAGAGAGAGAGAGAGAGAAATCTTCCATCTGCTGGTTTACTCCTCAAATGGCCACAACAGCCGGGGCTGGGCCAGGCTGAAGTCAGGACCTCCACTCCGGTTTCCCGTATGAGTGACAGGGTGCAAGTACTTGAACCATCCTTCGCTGCTTCTCTAGCACATTAGTAGGAAGCTGGATCAGAAGTGAGGCAGCTGGGAATCAAACTGGTGCTCCTGCAGGAACGCTTGAAGTGCATCTGGTTGGCCAGAAGTGCAGGTCACAGCCATGGACTTGTAGTTGACATTAACACCGGATAGTATCATAATTGATTTGTGGGACACCCAGTCAGTGTCTGGAAAGATGGAAAACTGCTTAATATCAAGGAGAAAGCCACACATTTGGTGTTTGAAATGTTAAATATAAGAATAACAGAGGTTTTTTTTTTCTTTTTAGCTTTCCTGTTTTTCTTTTTTAAAAAGTATTTATTTATTTATTTGACAGGCAGAGTTACAGAGAGGCAAAGAGAAAGAGAGAGAGAGAGAGGTCTTCCATCCATTGGTTTACTCCCCAAATGGCCACAAGAGTTGGAGCTGTGCCAATCCAAAGCCAGGAGCCAGGAGCTTCCACAGGGCCTCCCATGTAGGCACAGGGGCCCAAGGATTTGGGCCATCTTCCACTGCTTTCCCACTCCATAGCAGAGAGCTGGATGGGAATTGGAGCAGCCAGGACTTGAATCGGCACCCATATGGGATGCCAGTGCTGCAGGTGCCAGCTTTACCTGCTACACCACAGCGCCAGCCCCTTTTCTTTTCTTTGTTTCTTATGCTTGTCCCTTCTGCAAAACAATTTACAGCAGCATTCAGTTGCAGTTATTGCTGCACAAAAACAAAGCATTCAAGAATAATTCCTGGGCACCAGTTTGAGTCCCAACTGCTCCACTTCCGATCCAGCTCTTTACTATGGCCTGGGAAAGCAATGGAACATGGCCCAAGTCCTTGGGCCCCTGCACCCACGTGGGAGACCCGGAAGAAGCTCCTGGCTCCTGGCTTTGGATTGGCCCAGCGCCGGCCATTGCAGCCATTTGGAGAGTGAACCAGAAGATGGAAGACCTCTCTCTCTCTCTCTCTCTCTCTCTCTCTCTCTCTGCCTCTGCCTCTCTCTATATATATAACTCTGCCTGTCAAATAAATAAATAAATACTTTTTTTAAAAAAGGAATAATTCCCCTGTGATTATTACTAGAAGGTCATTTCTCTAGCATTAGGTCCTGAAGAGATAGGGAAGAAAAGCAGGGTTTTACAGCCACAAGGAAAAGATTCCAACTCAAGTCCAGGGCCTCAAGGAGGAGTTACAGGAATGCCAGAGACTGTATTTGAGTGCCCATGGTAGGATTACGCAGCCTACCAGAGAAAACCTTTACTGAGGACTACCATTGGTTCATCACATGATGCCTCAGTCTGCCTGGTCAGAACTATGTGTCCTAAAGCAAGGATTATGCTTCTGCTACCATGTGCCTCACTAAAAGTATCTCTGATGGCCGGCGCTGTGCCTCACTAGGCTAATCCTCCACCTGTGGCACCGGCACTCCGGGTTCTAGTCCTGGTTGGGGCGCCGGGTACTAGTCCTGGTTGCTCCTCTTCCAGTCCAGCTCTCTGCTGTGGCCCGGGAGTGTAGAGGAGGATGGCCCAAGTGCTTGGGTCCTGCACCCACATGGGAGACCAAGAGGAAGCACCTGGCTCCTGGCTTTGGATTAGCGCAGCGCCGGCCGTAGCGGCCATTTGGGGGGTGAACCAATGGAAGGAAGGTCTTTCTGTCTCTCTCTCTCTTTCACTGTCTAACTCTGCCTGTCAAAAAAAAAAAGTGTCTATGAGGACAAGCATAACACTGTTCTTGAGGGAAAAATCATTTTGGCACTATGCTCGGTGCAAAGCAATGCACAGCTCAGATCAGTGTGGCAGAATCCAAATCGGCAGACATTCTCCATGCAGCAGCGTCTCCAGGAGAGGGACCGGTGACAGAGAACTCAGCCATTGCCATAGCATCAGCCAACTCTCACAAGCCCACACACCAGGAACAAGGAGCCTATAGTACCTAAGTGTCCATGGGGAGGACCAACACCAGGCAGTTCTCACCTGGGGTCCATGGATGGAGTGAATAGGAAATACCCCTGCTTGTGTGGTGTAGGGTGTGTGAGTGTGTGTGTGTGTGTGTTTTAATTTTATTTAAGGTATACAAATTTCATGTATTTCATATATACAGATCTAGGAACATAGTGACACTTCCCACCCTACCCTCCTTCGTGCCTTTGCTCCCACCCTTCTTCCTCCTCCCTCTCCTATTCCCGTAGGGAATACTCTTGATTTATACGTTGGACACGTGCCAGGCATGGCAATGAGATTCTTTTATTTGTCTATGAGGCTGGGACTAGAGGCCTCTATCAGAACTATGCTGTGCTCAGAATAGATTCCAAATGTAAGAGTAAAGCTTCCTCCTCTTGCCTGGCATCAGGAGGAGGAAGTATTTCCTTTAACACAAGCCTTGCCCATGAATTACTTACTATTCAATTCTCCTTATGTCCTATAGCCATGGGATTGCTCTGCACAGATCAACTTTGGGATATAGATTGCCTTCCAGGGATCATGTCTCTTGTTTCTAGCCAGAGCTGCTACATGGTTTGCACTTGTGTGTTCTGGAACCAAGAAGCCAAGAGCAAAGGAGGTTGGGAGGGAGGAAGGAAAGTATCATTAGATTCTTAGGACTGTATTTATGAACTACAATGAATCTGTTCTTTGTATTAGCACATTAACATGAGAATTGTGTTGTAGTAATTATCATGCATTTGCTGTGACCCTGAGAATCTAATGAATTAATAAATCCCTTTTTAAAAAAGGGAAGGGCGGGCCGGCGCCGCAGCTCACTAGGCTAATCCTCCGCCTTGCGGCGCCGGCACACCGGGTTCTAGTCCCAGTCGGGGCACAGATCCCGTCCCGGTTGCCCCTCTTCCAGGCCAGCTCTCTGCAGTGGCCAGGGAGTGCAGTGGAGGATGGCCCAAGTCCTTGGGCCCTGCACCCCATGGGAGACCAGGAGAAGCACCTGGCTCCTGCTATCGGATCAGCGCGGTGCGCCGGCAGCAGCGCGCCTACCGCGGCGGCCATTGGAGGGTGAACCAACAGCAAAAGGAAGACCTTTCTCTCTGTCTCTCTCTCACTGTCCACTCTGTCTGTCAAAAAATTAAAAAAAAAAAAAAAAAAGGGAAGGGCGCGGAGCCGGCACACCGGGTTCTAGTCCCGGTCGGGGCGCCGGATTCTGTCCCAGTTATGCCTCTTCCAGGCCAGCTCTCTGCTATGGCCCGGGAGTGCAGTGGAGGATGGCCCAAGTGCTTGGGCCCTGCACCCCATGGGAGACCAGGAGAAGCACCTGGCTCCTGCCTTGGGATCAGCGCGGTGCGCCGGCCGCAGCGTGCTGGCCACAGCAGCCATTGGAGGGTGAACCAACGGCAAAGGAAGACCTTTCTCTCTGTCTGTCTCTCTCTCACTGTCCACTCTGCCTGTCAAAAATAAATAAATAAATAAATATGAAAAAAAGGGAAGGGCAAATATTAAGAAGTGAGTGGAAATCATAGAGGCAGAGAGTAGAAAGGTGGAAAAGTGGGGATGGGAGACTAGAAAGGATCCAAAGTCCCACTTTTATAAGAGGAATAGAGCTACAGGGACGAATAGTGGTGCTTGCAAACATGGAATGTATTTAATACTACTGAACCATAACCTTGAAAATGTTAAGATGGTAAATCTTGTTAGATATATTTTACCACAATAAAAAATTGGAGGGCCGGCGCTGTGGAGCAGTAGGTTAAGCCTCCACCTGTGGCGCCAGCATCCTATACAGGGGCTACTTTGTGTCCCAGCTGTTCCTATTCCATTCCAGCTCTCTGCTATGGCCAGGGAAAGCAGGAGAGGATGGCCCAAGTGCACCCACATAGGAGATCCAGAAAAAGCTCCTGGCCCCTGGCTTTGGATCAGCTCAGCACCGACCATTGGAGCCATCTGGGGAGTGAACCAGCAGATAGAAGACCTTTCTCTCTCTCTCTCTCCCTCTCTCTGTAACCCCACCTCTCAAATAAATAAATAAAATCATTTTTTAAAAATTGGAGGGGTCGGGACTGTGGCGCAGTGGGTTAAGTTGCTGCCTGCAGTGCCAGCATCCAATATGGGTGCTGGTTTGAGTCCCAACTGCTCCACTTCCTATCCAGCTCCCTACTAATGTTCCTGAGAAAGCAGCAGAAGGTGGCCCAAGCCCTTGGGCCCCTGCCACCCACTTAAGAGGCTGAGAAGAAGCTTCTAGCTCCTGGCTTCAGGCTGACCTAGCCTCGGCTGTTGAGGCCATTTGGGGCATGAACCAAGGGATGGATCTCTGTCTCTCTGTCTCTCTTTCTCTCTCTGTAACTCTGCCTTTCAAATAAATTTAAAAATATTTTTTAAAAAATTTTTTTATTTGACAGGTAGAGTTAGACAGTGAGGGAGAGAGAGACAGAGAGAAAGGTCTTCCTTCCATTGGTTCACCCCCCAAATGGCCGCTACGGCTGGCACTGTGCCGATCCAAAGCCAGGAGCCAGGTACTTCTTCCTGGTCTCCCATGTGGGTGCAGGGCCCAAGCACTTGGGCCATCCTCCACCCGCCCTCCTGCGCCACAGCAGAGAGCTGGACTGGAAGAGGAGCCACCGGGACTAGAACCTGGTGCTCATATGGGATGCCGGCGCCACAGGTGGAGGATTAACCAAGTGAGCCACGGCGCCGGCCCTAAAAATCTTTTTTAAAAACTGGAAAAAAATGAGGCAAATAGTGAAGTTTTTTTGGCTTCTAGTTTCAATATAAAGAGATATTTTCTCAGCAATGTAAGCTCATTTGAAAGCCATTGCTTTATTTAATTCATAGTTTAAAATATTTAATGTGGGGTGGACATTTGGTGTAGCAGTTAAAGCCAGCAGTTGGGACTCCATTCCGATAGTAGAGTACCCAAGTTTATTTATTTATTTTTTTAAAGATTTATTTTATTTATTTGAAAGACAGAGTTACAGAGAGAGGTAGAGCCATAGAGACAGAGGTCTTCCATTCCATTGGTTCAATCCCCAAATGACCGCAACAGCTGGAGCTACACCAATCCAAAGCCAAGAGCCAGGAGTGTCTTCGGGTCACCACACAAGTGCAGGGGCCCAAGCACTTGGGCCATCTTCTACTGCTTTACCAGGCCATAGCAGAGAGCTAGATCAGAAGTAGAGCAGCCGGGACTCGAACCAGCATCCATATGGGATGCTGGGACTGTAGGCTGGGGCTTTAACCTGCTATGCCACAGCCCGGGCCCTGGGTACCTAAGTTTAAGCCCCAGCTCCACTCCTGACTCCAACTTCCTGTTAAATTTCAGCAGGCAGCAGGTGATGGCTCAAGTAATTGGGTTCCTGTCACCCACCTGGGAGATTTGGAATGCGCTCCCAGCTTCAGCCCAGCTCAACCCCGGTTGTTGCAGGCATCTGGGGAGTGAAGCAGAGGGTAGGAGCTCGCTTGCTCTCTCTCAAATAAATAAATAAATCTAAATATATAATTTTTTAATGTTTTTAAACTCTTCAGCGTTCACAGTGTACTATTTAGAGACCAGAATTATCTTCTCCTTCCCTTCAGTTTGATACACGGTGCGAGGGGAGAGGAGACTACAGGAAGAAGCCAAAGCAGGAGGGAACTCTAAGATAGGGCATTTGGAATAGGTTTGCCTCCCGAGGGAAATGTACCAAGCACTCTGTCAGCTGGAAAGAGAAAGAGAAGATAAGCACACTTGAGGTGCACACTCTGGGTGGTGACAGCTGCAGAGACAGACGATGTGGGTGGCAGGTCAAGGTGAGAGCAAGGGCAGAGGGAGGAAGATCAGGTCGGCTGGCTTCTGCCTGCAATCGCTCAGGCATGGTTAATTCCCTGGGCCACCACAGAATCCACACAGTCGCTCCGCCACCCTCAGCTCGGCCTTACACGTGTACTCTTCCCAAGAAAAAAACATTCATAGAGGCTAAATGATCCCATTTGAGGTTTTTTTTTTTTTTTTTTAATTGTTACACTTATTAAACATGCTCAAGTCACAGAGTGGTTATTCCGCTTCTGCCCTGACTTCACCGTGGGCAGGTGGGAACTACAGGAGTCACCTTGTTTGTGTGGCTGCTGGGGATGGTAGACTTGGGGAGGGCGCTGGAGGTAGGCAGGTTAGCAAAGCCCCAAGAACCCTTCAGGTCGTGCATTTTACCAGCAGGAACTCTTGTGGCTTCCGAGATGTCCCCTTCATTTTTCTTTCCTCCCTAGAGCTCCATTACCTCTCATCTCCCTTCCTGTGGCCTCTGGAACTTGTCTGTCTCTGCCTCTTATGGTCCTAGGCTAAAACCCTTCCTTGCCTTAACCAGCCCCAGTCTCCTTTCCTAGGGACTGCTCTACTCAGCATGCATTACTGTGGTCAAGCTGCTTGGTTTGGGTCTGCTTAGGGGGAAAGGGAGGTTCAAGTCCCCACTGTGGCTTTGCTCATGGGTAGGAAGTGGGAGGTAATGGTGCAGAAAGAGTTGAAGGAGAAGGAACGTGTTACCTGAAGTGTGACTGTTGTAACTGGCAGAACAGCGCATGCGCCACCCAGGCACCCCACTCTGAAGACTCCCTCCTCCCCACCTTGTTGGAGGAGCCCCCATCTCAGCCTCAAAGCCTGTTTGTTATTCTTCAAACCCACAGGGCAGGGATAGATACTGATTAAGGAGCCTTATCCCGAGAAGAAACTGCCATTGGGCAAGTGGGTGTCAACTGAAGTCCTCATGTTCCGTACATTCTTTGTGCCTCTGCTGCTGTGATGGGCTAAGGGTGCCAGAGAAAATAACATATAAGAGCTGAACTTGCCTCACTGAGGGGCTACGGGGAGAAGGAGACAAAAATACATCGGACTCAGGGCTGTGGAGAAGAGGAGCGAAGGGAACAGGATGCAGGGCAAGGCTGGCCACTCAGGAACTGGGATCCTTTTTCCTTTTCTGGAATCGCCGGAACTTGCCCTGAATAGCAAGGGCAGCCTTCTCTGTCTCTGGTGCTGTCAGATCAATGTCAATCTCTTCTTCCTCTTCAGCTTTCTTGGCATGGCCAGCTTTCCCTGTAGATTGTTGGAAGACTCATTAGCAAGTTAACCTGACTTGAGGCAGGCAGGCCCTTTCTCCAGGCCCCAAATACAGCGGTGAAGGCCCATTTGAGGCTGGACTTCTACTCCTCGCTAGGACTACGAACGCCTAATAACACTCCTGGAAGTTCGAGTCAGGGCAGCTAGGCCGGGAGTTATCTTGTTACTCAGGGGAGCTTTGCTACTTTGGACCAGGAGATAAATGTCTTCTATCATCACTTATTCCTAAATCCTACAGTTCAGGCCCTAAAGTACACTCACCTTCCCTAGTTTCTTTCTATCTCAGATGGAGACAGTTGGGATTATCTAATAGGATTCTTCTTATCATTGTACCTGCTTCTCCAATCATTCCAGACCCAGTTTCTAAAATCGAGGAGTAAATACTGACAGGTTGGGGCTGGTGTTGTGGCGTAGCAGGTTAAGCCACCACCTGCATGCTGGTATCCCGTATGGGCAACCCAGCTGCTCCACTTCCCATCCAGCTCCCTGCTAATGGGCTGGGCAAAGCAGCAGAAGATGGCTCAAGTATCTGGACTCCTGCCACCCCTGTGGGAGACCTGGGTGAAGTTCCTGACTCCAGGCTTCAGCCTGGTCCAGCTTCAGCAGTTGTGGCCATTAGGGTGGTGAAGATGGAAGATTCTCCCTCTCTGTCTCTCCCTCTCGATCTGTAACTCTGCCTTTTAGATAAATAAACAAATCTTTTTTTAAAAAAATATACTGATATGTTTACTTCCCACCTTCCCCCTTTTTCAAAACTTTCCCTTTTCTTAAAAGGGAAAAGAAGTACATAGATAAAGTAATTCTAACCTACTTCTTTGTTTCACTTACCCACATTCTTATTCCTTTCACGTCTAACTTGAAGAGCTTTTAGACTTGTCTTCACATCCCTACATTCACCCAGTCTGCACACTGCCTCACCCAACCCCACTCACCTTTTTCCTCTGGGCCAGATGCCTGGTTGGTTGTTGGGGATGTTTTGGTGTTAAGCTAGAAAAAAAAAATCAGAATATTAGCTATCCATGGAAGTACTAAGGCACCATGCCCTTAGCCTCTTAGTCGTTCTCAAGCTCTCCTGTGACCTGGTACGTTCACTTGTCATTTGAAGAAGTGGATCTTGAGATCAGATAGCCGAATAAAAGTCATCTAAAAGCATTCAATAAATATTTAATTATGCTAGGGAAAGTGTTGAGGACAAAGTAAACAAACCCTGTCCCCACTGAACTTAAATTCTAGTTCATACACAGAAAAAGAAACAAGGGGCCAGCATTGTGATGCCGTGGGTTAAGCCACCAAGTATGCCAGCATCCCATATGGTGCCTGTTCAAGTCCTGCCCGTTTCACCTCCAATCCAGCTCCCTGCTAATGTGCCAGGGAATGCAGCAGATGATGACCCAAGTACTTGGACCCCTGCACACACATGGGAGACCAGGATGGAGTTCCGGGCTTCTGACTTTGGCCTGGCTGAGCCCTGGCTGTTGTGGCCAGGAGTGAATCTGCAGATAGATTATCTCTCTCTTTCTAACTCCGCCTGTTAGATTATATAAATAAAGAAAGGAATAAAGAAACAAATGAAATGTCTACCCTGATAGATGGTGATAAGTGCTATGGAGAAAAGGCATAGAAGGGAAGAGTGAGTGCTGGAGTAGAAATGGAGGAATACAGGGGCCAGCACTGTAGCATAGTAGGTTAAGCAACTGCCTGCGGTGCCAACATCCCATATGGGTACTGGTTTGAGTTCTAGGTGCTCCACTTCTGATCCAGCTCCCTCTAATGGCCTGGGAAAGCAGTAGAAGATGGCCCAAGTGCTTGGACCCCTAAACCCATGTGGGAAACCCAGAATAAGCTCCTGGCTCCTGGCTTTGGATTGGCCCAGCTCCAGCTGTGTTGGCCATTTGGGGAGTGAAAAAATGTGTGAAAGACCTCTGTCTCTCCCTCTGTCTTCCTGTAACTCTGCCTCTCAAGTAATTAAATAAATCTTAAGAAAAAAGAAATGGAGGAATGAAGGATGACATATGAGCAAAGAGCTGACAGAGATGAGCAAGTAAGGGTTGTGGATTCCTGGGGTAAGAGCTTCAAGGGCCCCAGGGTAGAAGTGTGACTAGCCTGTTTGGGGAATAGCAAAAGACCAATATAGCTTGAGTGAAGAGAGAAGGAGGAAAGATGGACAGAGATGAGATCAGAGCTAACGAGGGGTGGGGCATATTGTGTAGGGCCTCTGGAGTCTTTTCAAGGAATTTGACTTCTACTAGCAGTGAGTTGGAAAGCCACTGGAGACCTTTGATTTGCACAAAAGAGACATCAGGAGGTTATTGTAGAAATCCAAACAAGAGAGGATCATATCTTAAATTAGCATGGTGGCACAGGAGGTGGTAAGTGGTCAGATTCCAGATACATAAGTTTGATTTATTTTTTATTTGAAAGGCAGAGTTACAGAGAGAAGAGAGAGAGAGAGAATCTCCCATCTGCTGGTTCACTCCCCAAATGGCCACAGTGGCTGGAGTTTGGCCAGACTGAAGCCAGGAGCCAAGAGCTAGTAGCTTCTTCTAGGTCTCCCTTGTGGGTGCAAGGGCTCAAACTCTTGACCCATTCTCCACTACTTTCCCAGGTGCATTAGCAGGGAGCTGGATCAGAAGTGGAGCGAATCAGCACCTTTATGGGATGCTGGTGCTGCAGGTGGCTCCTTAATTCTCTATACCACAATGCCAGCTCCAGATTCTGGGTATATTTTCAAGCTATGGCCAACATGATTTGTTTGGATAAGTGATATTGTGAGGCGAGGAGTCATGGATAACTTCCAAGCATTGGCTTGAGAAACTGAATAAATGGAATTGCCATGTCCTGAGGTGGAAAATATAGCAGTGGGAACAGGTGATAGGTGGTAGCTTTGGGATCCGCAAGGAGAGAAGGCCTATACTTCTGGGAATGGAGAGTCCCTATTCGCACTTCCAGGAAAGAAAAGTCGTTGTCAAGGTCCCCGCGGGTGCCTAAAGGTCAACCAGTGAGGATCAGACCCGCCTCAACCTTTAACCCCCATGCCCTGAATCTATAAAAGGAGCCCTTCTAATCTCTGATGCGCGACTTCCCCAGCCCCCCGCTCTGTTGGGACTGGGGAACCTCGCCCTGGAGTGGAATCCCAATAAAAGCTTGTGAATTAATTGCCTGGGAAGATTTGTTATGCGCCGGACACCTTGCAATAGGAAGAGGATCAAGAGCTTTTTTTTTTTTTTTTTTTTTAAGATGTATTTATTTTACTTGAAAGGCAGAGGTACATAGACACAGGGAAAGACAGATCTTCCATCCCTGATTCATTCCCCAAATGGCTGCAACAGCAAGGGCTGAGCCAAGCCAAAGCCAGGAGTCAGGAACTCTATCTAGCTCTCCTCTGTGGGTGGCAGGGGCCCAAGTACTTGGGCCATCTTCTGCTGTTTTCCCAGCCACATTAGAAAGAAGCTGGGTTGGAAGTGGAGCACCCAGGACTCAACCATGTGTTTATATGGGATGCTGGCATCCCAGGCAGCAAGCTTAATCAGTTATGCTACAATGCCAGGGCCAGGGCCAGCCTCTTCTTTCTGGTGTACAGCCGTTAATGCCACCATGAGGTCCCGACCCTCATGACCTCAACTAATCCTAATTTCCTCCCAAAGGCCTCGCCTCCATAAACTATTAACACATGACTTTGGGGATCAGGTTTCCCACATGTGAATTACAGGGGACACACCAAAACCATAGCAGGGAGAGTGGAGTAGCTTTAGGGTATTATGACGTCACAAGGTTTTACTTAAGATGGTAGAAATTGCACAGTATTTATATTCTCATGGAAATGATCCAGCAGAGAAAGAAACTTCTGGAGAAAGAGAATTACTGCTGGGATGAAAAGGAAGGGGAGATCGAATGTACAAGCAGAGGAGCGGCCTTGAACAGGCACTGTGTAGAGCAGGTCATCCGGTTACATAGGGAAGCCAGAGCATATGGCTCCAGATGGGGGCAGCTGGGAGCATGTGGAAGGCCTACCATAACTGCCTCTGTGTTTGAAGTAAAATAAGTAACAAGGTCAAGGTCATCATCCAAGAGGATGAGCGGAGAGGTACTAAGGGAGAGAAGGGGGAAGGAGGGATGAAACGTTCTCCTAGGGGCTCTGAGTGGACGGACCAGGGAAGAGTCCTGTAATGCCTCTCACAAGGCAGCAGGTCATGAATTTGAAATGAGACTCATCAGCTGATATAAATGCTTTTTTTTCCAGCTTCCCTGCTCAGATGGAAAGTTAAACACAGTAGTAATTCCCTTTCCTTAGGAGTCTATTAATAGAACTGCTTCACAGAACATTCATCAGTTTCAAGGCACAATTCATCTCGAGACCCGGTCACTCCTACAGGCTACTTGGTGCCCTTGGAGTCTATTTATTCAGACTCCACAATCTTCTGAGCACTTAATACTTGGCAAGATACAGGAACTGAGTGCTTTCATAAATGTTTTCTCATTTAAGCTTTGGAACAGCTCAATGGAGTATACAGTATTAACCTCCATTTTACAAATGCAAATCTTTGTTGGATGACTGCCAGATGTGCAGGTTCTGCTTTAAGAAGCTGGTGGAATTCAGTTTATGTTCTTTTTTTAAAAAAAATATTTATTTATTTGAAAGGCTGAGTTACAAATAGAGAGAGGGAGGGGCCAGCACTGTGGCACAGTTGGTTAAAGCCCTGGCCTACATATGGGAACCGGTTCAAGTCCCAGCAGCTCTACTTCCATTCCAGCTCCCTGCTAATGTGCTTGGAAAAGCAGCAGAGGATGGCCCAACTGCTTGGGCCCCTGCCACCCACATAGGAGACCTGTTGGAAGCTCCTGGCTCCTGGCTTCAGATTGGTCTGGCTCTGGCCATTGCAGCCATTTGGAGAGAGAACTGGTGAATGGAAGATCTCTCTCTCTCTCTCTCTCTCTGTCTCTACCTCTCTGTCGCTTTGTCTTTCAAATAAATAAAATAAATCTTTAAAAAGGTAGGGGGGATGTAAAGAGAGATCTTCCATCTGCTGGTTCTCTCACCAAAAGGCTGCAACAGCCAGAAATGGGCCGATCTGAAGCCAGGAGCTGGGAGCTTCTTCCGGGTTTCCTATGTGGATGCAGGGGCCCAAGTACTTGGGCCATCCTCTTCTGCTTCCCCAGGCACATTAGCAGAGAGCTAGACAGGAAGTGGAACAGTCAGGATTCTAACTGGCACCCACATGGGTTGTTGGCACCACAGGCGGTGGTGACTTTACCTGCTATGCCACAATGCCAGCCCTTGGTTTATGTTTTTTAGATTATGCTACTTTCATCCAACTTTTTTTTTTTTTTGGACAAGGCATTCCTAGGTAGAACTTCTTAGAGAAATTTTTATTTACTTATTTTATTTATTTGAAAGGCAGAGAGAAAGACAGAGTTCTCCATTCACTGGTTTAATCCCCAAATGCCTATAACAACTGAGGCTCCAGGGTTGGGCCAAATGAAAGCTGGGAGTCAGGACTCAATCCATGTTTCCCACGTTGGTGCTAGGGACCTAAATACTTGCACCATCGCCAGCTGCCTGCCAGGGTGCACATTGACAGGAGGCTGGAATCAAGAGCAGAGCCAAGACTTGAACTCAGGCACTCCAATATGGGATACAGGTGTACGAGGTGAGGTCTCAAGTGCTATGCCAAACACCAGCCCCTTCATTCTATTCTTTTTTTAAAGATTTTATTTATTTATTTATTTGAGAGGTAGAGTTACAGAGTGAGAGGGAGAGACAGAGAGAAAGGTCTTTCACTTGCTGGTTCATTCCCCAAATGGCCTCAAAGGCCGGAGCTGTGCTGAGGCAAAGCCAGGAGCTAGGAGCTTCTTCCGGGTCTCCCACATGGGTGCAGGAGCCCAAGCACTTGAACCATATTCCACTGCTTTCCCAGGCCATAGCAGAGAGCTGGATTGGAAGTGGAACAGCCGGGACTAGAATCAGTGCCCATATGGGATACCGGTGCTGCAGGCAGAGGATCAAGCTACTGTGCCACAGCACCAGCCCCCTCCATCTTATTTTGATAAATATTTATTGAGCACTTACTTGTGTTCAGTACTGTTCTTTGCATTTGAAGAGTGTAGGTTCAAGAAATCAAAGGCTCATTTTACAGATATGTCAGCGCCTAATACCAAAGATTATTCTAGGCACTGGAGATGCAGAAGTAAGCAAGGGAAGAGTCCCTGCACTCATTAAACAAATATGTCAGTTAGTGACAAATACCATTAAAGAAAATAAAACAGAAGGTCTCTGAAGACTGATGTTTGAACGGAGGTTTGAGTGACGTACAAGACCGTGCCGGGTGAATAGAAGAGCCTCCTGGGCAGATGGAGTGGAAAGTCTCCAGGCAGGCTTGTGCCTGGTATGTTCAAGGAAGAATAAAAACCATCATGACTGGAGCTGAGTAAGGGAGAGAGCACAAGAAATGCGGTTGAGCTGATAGCCAGAATGCATGTCTTTGGAACAGGACAAAGACTGGATTTTTTTTTTTTTTTTTTCTGAATTGTTGTAAAGGCATCACAGGTTTTGGGGCAGAGGAAATGTTGTTCTGGCGTGCTTGGATCTCTACGTGAGAGAAGAACACATACAGAGATGATGACCTTCCCCCAAGGGTCAGCCTGTTATGTGTCAGGAGCCCCACTGGGCAAACATCAAGATGAAAGCCAGATGCAGGTGGTTAGAATAACTTACAGCAGGATTCTGAGTCAGTAGACATGGTCTGGGATGAGGTCCTCAAAGAACATGAAAGATTACCCTATCATGAGAGGATAGGTGGGACCCTGTTGCCCATGTTCCTTGTGGAGAATACCTCAAGAAAGTATCGGGGTGGGGCGGTGCTGTGGCATAGCAGGCAAAGCTGCTGCCTGCAATGCCGGCATCCCATATGGGCGCCGGTTCAAGTCCTGGCTGCTCCGTTTCTGATCCAACTCTCTGCTATGGCCTGGGAAAGCAGTAAAAGATGGCCCAAGTCCTTAGGCCCCTGCACCCACGTAGGAGACCCACAAGAAGCTCCTGGCTCTTGGCTTCAGATCGGCGCAGCTCCAGCTGTTGAAGCCAATTGGGGAGTGAACCAGTGGATGGAAGACCTCTCTCTCTCTCTCTCTCTCTCTCTCTCTCTCTCTCTGCCTCTCCTTCTCTCTCTGTGTAACTCTGACTTTGAAAGGAAGGAAGGAAGGGAGGGAGGGAGGGAGGAAGGATTGGGGACTGTGGGTAAAGATGCTAGGTCTTGTATTCCTAACTGTGAGAGTGAAAGAAATTCATGATCCGTAGGGCTTTCCTTTCGACCTGGGGAATGCTCTCAGTGTGGAAGAACTTGTCTAGTGGAGTCATTCTCCCACTGGACATCTTCCTCCAGTGTTCACACACACATGTCCATGCTTTAGGTTGGCTGGTGATTCAGAGATATCATAGCATAATGTTCAAGAAATATGGACTCCAGGCCAGTGCTGCGGCGTAGTAGGCTAAGCCTCAGCCTGTGGCACCAGCATCCTTAAGGGCTGCTCCACCTCTAATCCAGCTCCCTCCTAATGCACCTGGGAAAGCAGCAAATGATGTCCCAAGTGTTTAGGCCCCTGCCACCCACATGGGAGACCCAGATGGAGTTCTTAGCTCCTGGCTCTGGCCTGGCCCAGTCCTGACTGTTGTGGCTGCTTAGGGGGTGATCCAGATGATGGTGATTCTCTCTCTCTCTCTCTCTCTCTCTAACTCTGCCTTTCAAATAAATTAAAAAATATTCTAAAAAAGAGGTTAATTTTCTTGCCTAAGGTCATAGAACCAGGTCACAAAGCTAAGATTTGAACCCAGGCAGCCTGATTTGAGTCCACTTTTTTTTTTTTTTTTTAAGATCTTATTTATTTGAGAGGTAGAGCTACAGAGAGAGGGAGAGACAGGGAGAAAGGTCTTCCATCTACTGATTCACTCCCCAAATGGCTGCAATGGCCGTTGCTGAGCTGATCCGAAGCCAGGAGCTTATTCTGGGCCTCCCACATGGGTGCAGGGGCCCAAAGATTTGGGTCATCTTCTGCTGCTTTCCCAGGAACAACAGCAGGGAGCTGGATTGGAAATGGAGCAGCCGGGACTTGGACTAGTGCTCATACGGAATGCCAGTAGCACAGGTGGCAGCTTAACTCACTGCACCACAGCACAGGCCCTGAATATTAACCTCTCTTGACCTAATTTTGCTTATTTGTAATAATAACAATACCTATTCTATATGGCTATTAGAATGATCCCATGTGTTAATTTTAAAAAGTGCATAGAGGCCGGCGCTGCGGCTCAATAGGCTAATCCTCCACCTGCGGCGCTGGCACACCGGGTTCTAGTCCCAGTCGGGGCGCCGGATTCTGTCCCGGTTGCCCCTCTTCCAGGCCAGCTCTCTGCTGTGGCCAGGGAGTGCAGTGGAGGATGGCTCAAGTGCTTGGGCCCTGCACCCCATGGGAGACCAGGAGAAGCACCTGGCTCCTGCCTTCGGATCAGCGCGGTGCGGCCATTGGAGGGTGAACCAACGGCAAAGGAAGACCTTTCTCTCTGTCTCTCTCTCACTGTCCACTCTGCCTGTCAAAAAAAAAAAAAAAAGTGCATAGAAAAGTGATTGGCAGGACGGTTAGATCAACTAGTAAGTACATATATTTGATTATTAATAAAATAACATTCTGGGGCCCATGTCATGGTGCAGTGGGATAAGCTGCCACTTGCGACACCAGCATCCCCTAGGATCTTACAGGATCGCCCCACTGCCTTCCAGTTCACATGACTCCCTTGCTTCCATTCAGTGAGCACGGAGCTTGGTTCAGTGCAGCCTCACTGCCCACACAGGACTAAATGTTTCTCATTTTTCAATACGTACAAAACACTAATTAGCAACTGTGAGGTGCATCAGCTCTTGCCTTTCCCTAGAGGGCCCTAGTTTCTTTCCTCGCCTGCCTTCCTATGTTCCGTTTCTGCTCACCTCTGGGCCTCATGTACAACAATATTCCATTCCATCATCTTGGCAGTAATTGCTAATTCCCCATGAGTGTCCTTTTGTTTCCTCTGCAGCTTCAAGTTGCAGATTCTTCCTTCCCAGGGGGAAGGAGGAAAAGGAGAGAGGCTTACTGGTTTAGGGGCCTTTCGTCTTTGCACATCCTCTCCTTCCCTAATACTTTCCCCAAGAGGATAGCCTGTTTGTTTCCTCCCTGATATGGTTTGAATGTGTCCTCCGAAGTTCATGTGTTGGAAACAACATCTCCAATGCAACCTTTAAGAGGTTATGAGAGTTCTACCTTCATGGTTGTATTAATGTCACTATTGGGAGAATGGGTATATTATGAAAGTAAATTCAACTCTCCCCTTGCTCTCTCTCCCATGCACACATATCCTCTTGCCCTTCTCCCTTCTCCAGGGAATAACACAGCAAGAAGGCCCTCACCAGATGCCAAGGTCTTGATCTTGGACTTACCAGCCTCCAAAACAGTCAAGAAATTAATTTCTGTTCTTTATAAATTACCCAGTCTTTTGTATTCTGCTACAGCAGCACTAAATGGACTTCCAACAAAGGAAAGCACTATGTACTCATCTTGTCTACCTCCTCTCATCTGAGCTCTAGATCCCAAGCCCTTTCTCCTTCTCAGGAATCCTGGTAACCAATTCCCTTCACTGTCTTATACACAAAGCTTCTCTCTTGAGAAGAGTATTTGGTGTCGTAGTTAAGACACCTGTTAGAACATCTACATCCCACACTGAAGTGCCCTGGTGTGATGGCTGGCTTTGGCTCTGAACTCTGACTTCCTACTAATATGTACCTTGGGAAGCAGTGGAGATAGCTCAAAAGTAATTGGGTTCCTGTCACCCAGGTAGGAGATCAGGATTAGTTATCAGCTCCTGGCTTCAGCCCTGGCATAGCCTTAGTGGAGCTGTGCATTTAGGGAGTGAACTCGTAGATGGAAGCTCCCTACCTTTGTCTCTCTGCCTTTCAAATAAATAAGTAAATAAAATTTTAAAAGCACTTCTCTCTTAAAAAAATAGCCTCCTTCAATCTGAATTCCTTTTTCAGTTATCATTAGAGTGAAGAGAGGGATGGAGCTGTGGTGCAGTAAGTTAGGCCTCCCTCCACCTGTGGCACCAGCATCCCATATGGGCACCAGTTCGTGTCCTGGCTGCTCCACTTCCGACCCAGCTCTCTGCTATGGCC
The DNA here is from genome assembly GCF_033115175.1 of Lepus europaeus. NCBI lineage: Eukaryota > Metazoa > Chordata > Mammalia > Lagomorpha > Leporidae > Lepus > Lepus europaeus. The sequence continues at coordinate 126,639,725 of NC_084831.1, read as the reverse complement.
TGGGAAGGCAGTGGAAGATGGCCCAAGTGCTTGGGCCCCTGCACCCATGTGGGAGACCCGGAAGAAGCTCCTGCCTCCTGGGTTCGGATTGGCCCAGCTCTGGTCTTTGCTATCATTTGGGGAGTGAACCAGTGAATGGAAGATCTGTCTCTGTGTCTCTCCCTCTGTCTGTTACTCTGCCTCTCAAGTAAATAAATAAATCTTTAAAAAATAAATAAGTAGGGGCCGGGATCTAGTCCTGGTTGCTCCTCTTCCAGTCCAGCTCTCTGCTGTGGCCCGAGAAGGCAGTGGAGGATGGCCTAAGTGCTTCGGCTCTTGCACCCGCAAGGGAGACCAGGAAGAAGCACCTGGCTCCTGGCTTTGGATCGGTGCAGTGCTGGCCATGGTAGCCATTTAGGGAGTGAACCAATGGAAGGAAGACCTTTCTCCCTGTCTCTCTCTCTCACTGTCCATAACTCTATCTGTCAAATAAAATAAATAAATAAGTAAAAATTTTAAGTAATAGGGTGAAAAGAAGCAGGTATAGGACCAAGCCTTGAGGGATATAAATATTAAAAAGTTAGGAAGATCATTTCAACAAATAGTGCTGGAGCAAATGGACAGCTATCTACAAAAAGTCAATAAAGCACCTCAATTTATACCTTGCACTCTGTACAAAAATTAACTGAAAATGGATATAAAATTATGAAATGTTTAGAAGAAAATATATGAAAAACTTTGCAATCCTGGGGTAAGCAAAGAATTCTTAGATACACCAAAAGCACAATCCATAACAGAAAAAATTTATAGGGGCCAGCATTTTGGTTCAACATGTTAAGATGCTGCCTGCATTGCTGGCATCCCATATGAGTGCTGGTTCAAGACCCGGCTGCTCCACCTCAGATCCAGCTTCCTGCTAATGTGCCTGGGAAAGCAGCAGAAGAGGGCTCAAGTGCTTGGGCCTCTGTTATCAATGTGGAAGACCCAGATGGAGTCCCTGGTTCCTGAATTCAGCCTGGCTCCGCGCTGACAATTGCGACCATTTTGAGAATGAACCAATAATGTCTCTCTCTCCCTCTCTCTGTAACTCTGCCTTTCAAATAAATAAATATTGAAAAAAACTATGAAAAAAATTATAAATTAAAAAGTTAATAACTCATTTTTGAAAGATACTTCTTAGAGAATGAAAATACAAGTTACAGACTGGAAAAATATTTGCAAATTGTATATCTGATAAAGGACTTGTGTCCAGAACAAGTTTCTTTTCTTTTTTTTTTTTTTTTTTGACAGGCAGAGTGGACAGTGAGAGAGAGAGACAGAGAGAAAGGTCTTCCTTTGCTGTTGGTTCACCCTCCAATGGCCACCGTGGCTGGTGCGCTGCAGCCAGCGCACCGCGCTGATCTGAAGGCAGGAGCCAGGTGCTTCTCCTGGTCTCCCATGGGGTGCAGGGCCCAAGCACCTGGGCCATCCTCCACTGCACTCCCGGACCACAGCAGAGAGCTGGCCTGGAAGAGGGGCAACCGGGACAGAATGGCACCCCGACCGGGACTAGAACCTGGTGTGCCGGCTCCACTAGGTGGAGGATTAGCCTATTGAGCTGTGGCACCGGCCAAAGAACAAGTTTTGAAAGAACTTTTAAATCTCAATAAAAATATAGAGGTTTTTTTTTTTTTCAGATTTATTTATTTGAAAGGCAGACTATCAGAGAGAGAAGGAGAGCACTCTTCCATCCACTGGTTCACTCCCCAAACGGCCACAACAGCCAGGTCTGGGGCAGGCTGAAGCCAGGAGCCAGGAGCTCCATTCAAGTCTCCCACATGGGTGGCAGGAGTCCAAGCACTGCCTTCCCAGATGCATTAGCAGAAAGCTGGGTCAGAAGCAGAGCCACTGGCACTCCGATAAGGGATGCTGGCATCGCAAACAGTGTCTTAGCCCACTGTGCCACAGAGTGTAGTTTTTTAAATTTACAAAATACTTGAACAGACACTTAACCAAAGAAGGTACTTGGATGGCAAATCATCGCATGAAAAGTTGAATAACATCATTAGTCATCCGGGAAATGCAAATCAAAATCACAAGGAGATGCTATTATACACCTATTTTTAAAAATGACAATACCATGTGCTGTGAAAGATACAGAGCAACTGGAACTCTCATACATAATGGTAGGAATGCAGAATGGTACAGATACTTTGGTGGGTTTCTTTTCTAAGATTTATTGTTTCAGGGCCAGCACTGTGGTGTAGCAGGTAAAGCCACTGCCTGCTGTGCCAGCATTCCATATCGGTGCCAGTTAGAGTCCCGGCTGCTCCACTTCTGATCTAGCTCTCTGATATGGCCTGGGAAAGCAGTGGAAGATGGCCCACATCCTTGGACCTTCACACCCATGTGGGAGACCCACAAGAAGCTCCTGGCTCCTGGCTTTGAAATGGCTCAGTTCCAGATGTTGCAGCCATCTGGGGAGTGAACCAACAGATGGAAGACCTCTCTCTCTCTCTCTCTCTCTCTCTCTCTCTCTCTCTGCCTCTGCCTTTTTGTAGCTCTGCCTTTCAAATAAATAAATCATAAAAAAAGATTTATTGTTTTATTTGAAAAGCAGAATGACAGAGAAAGTGGGATCTTCCATCTGCTGGTTCACTCCCTAGATGGACACAAAAGCCAGGGCCAAGCTAGGATGAAGCCAGGAGACAGGAACTCCACCCTGGTCATCCACTCACCCCAGTGGGCCATCTCCCACTGCTTTCCCAGGCACATTAACAGGGAGCTGGATTGGAGCAGAGCAGCCAGAATTCGAACTAGTACTCCAATACTGAATGCCGGGTCACAAGCAGAAACTTAACCTCTGGGCCACAACACTGACCCCATTTGGCAGTTTCTTAAGCATACATTTCCCATACAACCCAGCAATCCTATTTCTTCCTATTTACTCAATTGAAATTAAAACTTATGTCCATACATAAACCTGTAACTGTTTATAACAGCTTTACCTGTAATCGGAAACAATTTACATGTCCCTCAACTGAGGGAGAGATACACAGATTATGATACATCCATACAATGTAAAACCACTCAGCAATTAAAAGAAGGAGTGAATTACTGATGCATGGAACAATACTGATGAACCCCAAATGTATTATGATAAGTGAAAAGAAGCCAGATTCAAAAGTTTGTGCACAAATTGTCCTTGGGTGATTCCAATTACATAACTTCTTTTTTAAAAAAACAAAAGATGTATTTATTTATTTATTTATTTGAAAAAGAGAGAGAGGAGGAGAGTGGGAGAGAGATCTTCCTTCAGCCAGTTTACTCTCCAAATGCCTGCAATATCTAGGGCTGGGCCAGACTGAAGCCAGGGGCCAGGAGTTCCACCCAGGTCTCCCAAGCAGGCTGTAGGAACCTAAATGCCCGGACCATCATCTGCTGCCTCCAGGTGCATTAGCAGGAAGCCAGGTCAGAGATAAAGCCAAGACTTCACTCCAGGCACTCTGATATGAGATGCTGGTGTCCCAAGCAGCATTTAACCTGCTACACCATACACCCACCCTTCGCATTTCTTGAAGGAGCAAAACTACAGAAGAAAGGGACCGGCATTGTGGTGTAGCAGGTAAAGCCACCACTTGCAAGGCTGGCCCCCAGTATGGGCGCCAGGCACTGGTTTGAGACCAGGCTGCAGCACTTCCTAACCAGCTCCCTGCTAATGCACTTGGGAAAACAGAGGAGGAAGGCCCAAGTGCTTGGGCCCCTGCATCCACATGGAAGACCTGGAAGAAGCTCCTGGTTCCTCCTTCAGCCTGGCCCAGTCCTGGCCACTGTGGCCATTTGGGGAATGAACCAGTAGATGGATCTCTCTGTGTGTGTCTTTCCCCCTTTCTCCATAACTACATGTTTCAAATACACAATAAAATAAATCTTAAGGGAAAAAAACTACAGTAGACAGATCAGTGATGGCTAAAGGCTGCGGTCATGAGAAGGGGGCTACAGCAAGACGTAGGGGATTCATGAAAGATGGAATGGCCCTTGACTGTGGTTATGTGACTATAAACTTTGTCAAAACCCACAGAACTATACACTGACAAAGGTACATTTTATTGTGTGTAAATTATATCTTAATTTTTTAATGGGGAAAAATATGGAGAGGTCAACTGACTAGCAAAGAAGGAGAAAGAGCAGTTAGAAAGCAGGGTAGAAATAATGGTGCGTGGGGGGAGGATTCAGGGGCCTCTCCTGTCTCTCTTCGGAGCCTGACTTCTCAGGAGAGACCCTTCAATCTCCATTTCCTCACACATCCTCCAACCCAATTCAACGCAGCCTCTTCTCCTCTAGTAAAACAACTTTAGATAGCCAGTGCTCTCAGTGGCTAGATCAAATGCAGGCTAGATCAAATGGCACAATGGTCAAGTTTCCACTTGGGACACCCACATCCCATATCAGAGTGCCCTGTCTGAGTCCTGGCGACTCTGATCAAGCTTCTTACTAATGCAGAGGGTTAGAGGATTTGGGACCCTGGCACCCATGTAGGAGACTAGGATTGAGTTCCAGGATCCTGGTTTCAGCCTGGCTCAGTCCTGGCTGTTGCAGGCATTTGGGGAGTGAGCCAGTGAATGGAAGAGATTCTCTCTGCTTTTCAAATAAAATAAAAATAAATAAATCAAATGCCAAATGTTCCACTCCACTTGTCTTGACCTCTTGAAGTGTTCAGCACTCTTGGTCATCTCTCTTTTCATGATGCATATTCTCTCTTAGTTTCTAGGACATCACAGTTTTCTCCTGGTTCTTCTCCTTCCTTTCTGGATACTGCTGCTCAACATGGAAGTGTCGGGGCCGATGCTGGGCGTAGCGGGTAAAGCCACTGCCTGCAGTGCTGGCATAACATATGGGCACCAGTTCAAGTCCTGGCTGCTCCACTTCCAATCCAGCTCTCTGCCATGGCCTAGGAAAGCAGTAGAATATAGCCCAAGTCCTTGGGCTCCTGTACCTACATGGGAGACCCGGAGGAAGCTCCTGGCTCCTGGCTTTGGATCAGCCCAGCTCCAACCGTTGTGGCCAATTGGGGAGTGAACCAGCAGATGGAAGACCTCTCTCTCTTTCTCTCTGCCTTTCCTTCTCTCTGTGTGTAACGCTGACTTTCAAATAAAATAAATAAATCTTTTTTAAAAATGTGGAGGTGTCTCAAGGGTTGGGGCTGGGCCCTCTTTTGTTCCCTCTTCCTAGATGATCTTGGACCTACTACCGTGGTTACCATTTATACCAACACTGTTCAACTGAACAAGGACAGGCAAACTACAGCACGTGAGCCAACTCTAGTCTGCAGCCTGTTTTTGTAAATAGAGTTTTACTGGGACACAGCCACGCCCACTTGTTTACATATTATCTGTGGCTGTTTTGGCAGTACAACAGCAAAGCTAAGTAGCTGCAACACAGACCACAGGGTCCACAAAGTCAAAAGTATTTACTATCTGGCCCATTACAGTGATAGAAATGCTTAATATCTGCTGTCTGGTATGGTGTCTGCTAGGCTCACCCTGCTATCAAGTACTTTGAGATGTGCTTCATGCAACTGAGGATTAACAGTTACAATTTTATTTAGTTTTAATGAATTAAAATTAAAGCTAAACAGCTACATGTGATTACTGGCTACCACATTAGACAGCACAGAATGCCCCTGAGGACTCAGATGAACATCTCTAGCTCAGCCCTCCGCTCTGAACTTTTGAAAATATCCACTTGGATTTTTATGGGAACTTCATGAGCCTCAAGCCGAACTCATGGCATAGATGGTGTGGTACAGCCAGTTAAAGCATCGCTTGGGATGCCTGCATCCCATATCAGAGTGACTGTGATGCAGTCCCCACCTCTGCTTCCAATACAGCTTCCTGCTAATGTGCCTAGTAAGCAGCACATGATGGCCAAAGTATTCGGATTCCTGCCACCAACATGGAAAACCCAGATGGAGTTATTGGCTCTGGCTGTTGCAGGCATTGGGGGAGTGAACTAGCTGATGAAAGATTCTCTCTCTCTCTCTCTCTCTCCTTCCATCCCTCTCTCTTTGTGACTCTACCTTTCAAATAATCTTTTAAAAACTGAATTCGTAACCCTACACATCCAAGCCAGGCTTCTGCGAGTATTACTCTGTCTCATCCTGTTGTACAATCCAGAAACCTAGAATTTGTTCTTTACACCTTTCTTTGCTTCTCATTGTATATCCAATTCACTATTAAGTCCTGTTAATTTTATCTACTAATTATCTTGTAATACATTCACTTCTCTCCATTGTTACAACCCTGAGTTAGTCAGGTCAGGCTGTCATAACAAAAATATTATCAACTGTGTGGCTTGTGAAAAACAGAAATTTATTCCTCACAGTTCTGCAGGCTGGGAAGCCCAACATGGAGGAGCTATTTCCAGAGAGCTGTCTTCCTGCTATATTCTCACATGGTGGGAAGACAGAAGGATCTCTCTGGGGTCTCCTGACTTCATCATCTATCACCTCCCAAAGGCACTCCTTGGCGTTTAGGATTTTAATATATGAATTTCAGGAGGTGTTGCTAGGTGTATATCCTATATGGACCACAGTAACAGCCCAAGTGGTTACCAATGCTTTTAGGATGAACAATTGTTTTTTTGTTTTGTTTTTGACAGGCAGAGTGGATAGTGAGAGAGAGAGGCAGAGAGAAAGGTCTTCCTTTTTGCCGTTGGTTCACCCTCCAATGGCCGCTGCAGCCGGCACACTGCGCTGATCCGAAGCCAGGAGCCAGGTGCTTCTCCTGGTCTCCCATGCGGGTGCAGGGCCCAAGGACTTGGGCCATCCTCCACTGCCTTCCCGGGCCATAGCAGAGAGCTGGCCTGGAAGAGGGGCAACCGGGATAGAATCCGGCACCCCGACCGGGACTAGAACCCGGTGTGCCAGCGACACAAGGCGGAGGATTAGCCTGTTAAGCCACGGCGCCAGCCTAGGACGAACAACTGTTAACACGGCCTAAAAGGCCCTACATCATGCAACCATTGGTGGCCTCAGTAACCTCAGCTCTGAAATACATGACGTTCCTCCCTCAGGACCCTGGCAGGTGGTTATCTTAGCCCTGTCACCCTTTTGTATAGTCAATTCCTACTCATTCTTTGCGTATGATTTATACTAAATATTTATTGAATGAGTGGAGTTCCCACTCTGCTTTATTTGCTATCTCATCCAAATTTCTGAAGTCAAGTTTATTTTCACACAGTTGAGGACCCCCATCCGGCAGCTGGATCTGAGGTTGTGGGAGACGGTACCAGATGTCCGGTCCTTGCTTTCTTTCTCACTGCAGCATATGTGACTGAGAGAGAGTTGACGGTAAAGGGAATGCCTTCTCGGGAAGGATATTCCCGGAGAGCTGTACTGTAGTTACAGTTGCACCTGTCTTAGTTCCCTTTCCTTACTCTCAGCAGCCCACTAGATTGTATTTCTTTGAAAGGACAGTTCATATTTTCCATTTATAAGTTGTGTAGTTTCTAAAGTAACTACAACCATGTCTTGTACATAGTAAGTACTAAATAGATATTTGTTCATGTGAATTAAATTTTCTCAGGCTTCAACCCCTGAAGGAACAATGAGGCATATTAGGAGGAGTAAGATCTAGGTAAGGAGCCGGCACTGTGGCATACTGGGTAAAGCTGCCGCCTGCAGTGCCAGCATCCCATATGGGCGCCGGTTTGAGTCCCAGCTGCTCCACTTCGGATCCAGCTCTCTGCTCTGGCCTGGGAAAGCAGTAGAAGATGGCCCAAGTCCTTGGGCTCCTGCGCTCATGTGGGAGACCCAGAAGACGCTCCTGGTTCCTGGTTCCTGGCTCCTGGCTTCGGATTGGCACAGCTCTGGCCATTACAGCCAACTGGGGAGTGAACCAGTGGAGGGAAGACCTCTCTCTCTTTCTCTCTGCCTCTCCTTCTCTCTGTGTGTAACTCTGACTTTCAAATAACTAAATAAATAAATATTTTTTTTTTTTGACAGGCAGAGTGGATAGTGAGAGAGAGACAGAGAGAAAGGTCTTCCTTTTTGCCATTGGTTCACCCTCCAATGTCCACTGCGGCCAGCGTATCTCACTGATCCGAAGCCAGGAGCCAGGTGCTTCTCCTGGTCTCCCATGCGGGTGCATGGCCCAAACACTTGGGCCATCCTCCACTGCCTTCCCGGGGCCATAGCAGAGAGCTGGCCTGGAAGAGAGGCAACCGGGATAGAATCCGGCGCCCCAACCGGGACTAGAACCCGGTGTGCCGGCGCCGCAAGGCGGAGGATTAGCCTGTTAAGCCATGGCGCCGGCAAATAAATAAATCTTAAAAAAAAAAAAAAGATCTGGGTATTACCCTGGATCTGCATCCATATCTGTTCAAATCCCAGCTCTGCCATTTCTAGCTGTGTGACACCGAGCACATCCTCTGGCCTTGCAGTCCTCAGAGCCCTCCTCTGTGTGACACCGAGTACATCCTCTGGCCTTGCAGTCCTCAGAGCCCTCCTCTGTGTGACACCGAGTACATCCTCTGGCCTTGCAGTCCTCAGAGCCCTCCTCTGTGTGACACCGAGCACATCCTCTGGCCTTGAGTCCTCAGAGCCCTCCTCTGTGTGACACCGAGCACATCCTCTGGCCTTGCAGTCCTCAGAGCCCTCCTCTGTGTGACACCGAGTACATCCTCTGGCCTTGCAGTCCTCAGAGCCCTCCTCTGTGTGACACCGAGTACATCATCTGGCCTTGCAGTCCTCAGAGCCCTCCTCTGTGTGACACCGAGTACATCCTCTGGCCTTGCAGTCCTCAGAGCCCTCCTCTGTGTGACACCGAGTACATCATCTGGCCTTGCAGTCCTCAGAGCCCTCCTCTGTAGAGGAGAGATAATATCTATCTTGAAAGGTGAAAAGAATTAAAGAAAACATAAGTAGTGGCTTCAAAAAGTTTATGAAAAAGAATTAAAGGATGATATGAAATTTCCATGAACTTTTTGAAACCTTTGCATATATAAAATGCCTAGTACACATTAATATAGGTAGATATTATATCCCTAGGTATTATAGCCCTAGGTTGAATATAAGAATAGATCTAGGGGTGGGCATTTGGCCTACATTAAGCACTCCCATCCCCCACCAGGGTGCCTGGTTTTGATCCTTGACTCTGGCTTCTGACTAGTGCAGAACCTTAAAGGCAGTGGTGATGGCTCAAGTAGTTGGGTTTCTTTCTTCTTTTCTTTTCTTTTTTTTTTTTTAAAATTTATTTATTTATTTGAATGGTGGAGTTACAGAAAGGCAGAGGCAGAGATAGAGAGAGAGAGATCTTCTATTTACTGGTTCACTCCTGAAATGGTCACAAAGGCTGGAGCTGGGCCGATCCGAAGCCAGGAGCCAGGAACCCCCTCCTGGTCTTCCATGTGGGTGCAGGGGACTTAGGCCATCTTCTACTGCTTTCCCAGACCACAGTAGAGAGCTGGATTGGAAGTGGAGCAGCTGGGACTTGAATCAGCACCCATATGAAATGCCGGCACTGCAGGTGGTGGTTTTACCTGCTATGCCACAGTGCCAGCTGCCGGCCCCAAGTAGCTGGGTTTCTGATACATGGGAGACCTGGATTGAACTCCTAGCTTTCAGCTTGGCCCCAGCTGGGGTCTATATCATGAGCATTTTAGGGAGCTAGCAGATAGGTGCTACCATCTTATCTGTCTCTCCCTCCTCCCCCTTCGGGCTGGCTCTCTCTCTCTCTTTCTCTCTCTCTCTCTCTCTCTCTCTCTCGTGTGTGTGTGTGTGTGTGTGTCTGCCTCTCAAATAATTAAAAAGAAAAGCAAATGAGTATATTCAGGTTAACTTATTGGGGTATTGCATGATTAAAGTATGGAATCAAAGAGTGGAGTTGCTATGGAGTAGATTTTCACCAAGTGGAACTGAAGGAGGAAAAGGATACCTGGGGTTGCTCTCAGAGCCCCTGCAGGGGCCGGCGCTGTGGCACAGTGGGTTAACACCCTGGCCTGAAGCGCCAGCACCCCATATGGGCACTAGTTTGAGTCCCAGGGGCTCCACTTCTGATCCAGCTCTCTGCTGTGGCCTGGGAAAGCAGTGGAAGATGGCCCAAGTGCTTGGGCCCTTGCACCCACGTGGGAGACCCGGAAGAAGCTTCTGGCTTCTGGCTTCAGATTGGTGCAGCTCCGGCTGTTGTGGCCAACTGGGCTGTGAACCAGTGGATGGAGGACTTTCTCTCTCTCTCTCTCTCTCTGCCTCTCCTCTCTCTGTATAACTCTGACTTTCAAATAAATAAATCTTTAAAAAAATAAAAGAGCCCCTGTAGTGAGGCACGCATCCTATGCTACCACAAGGCTTCAGGAAGGATCTTCCCAATGTCTGTCTCCAGAAACTCTGAGAATGGCTCTAAACCTCTGCAAACTCTTAACCTTTCTTTTTTTTTCCTTTAAGTTATAGAAGACAGGAAGGAGATCAGTGATCAAGAGCAAATAAACCTTATCTCCTTTACCAAGTCCTTTTATCCACCTTTGTACCACAAAGAAGATTGTCTATTCTTTGCCTCACAAGGTATTATTGTCTTGGCAAAGCAGCTAAAGACAGTCAAAGCGTTAGCAACTTCGGGGCGGCGTTCCTGCTGCAGCTATTGGGGAATAGGTATCCCGTGACTCCAGCCCAACTCACCCCGCCCCCTCTCCAGCTGCATTTCTTCCTTCCTTTGTTGCTTTCATCTTTAATGGTGTTGCCACAGCAACCATTGTCACCAGAAAAAGGAAGATACTGTCACCCTCTGTGCTCCAGCAGCAAGTCAGAACTATCCTTGGGAAGCATAAATTTCCAGATTTCCCCATACCCTTCATCTCACATGGTTTTTTAGAGACAGATCACAGGTTGTTAACAGAAGCAATAAACAGGAACAAGGCTCACTTCATCCTACCTGGACCACTTACACTCTGCATTTATGACGCAGCTTGGATGCAGTGCAATTGAAAACAGTATAGTCCTGCTGGAATGGCTTAGTTTAGATGACTCCACAAAGAGTCCTGTCCTACAGTGCAGGACAGAGAAACCCAAAAAGAGCTTTAATTCTAAATAGTCTAAATATGAACCCAAAAAGGGCTCTATTCTTGCCTTTGTATTGACATAAATCCTAGGCTTCATAAACTCGCTGCTTGCTCTAGAGGTACAGGAAGTGAAACGGGCTTGGAGTTAGTGGATCTGCTTCCAAGTAGCAACAAAAAGGCTTTTACTCCCACCCTGAGACCCCAGGGACCCTTATATCTCTACTGACATATTCTCCCCCAATGTTAAATGAAGGTCATTGCTAAAGGACTTTAGAGAGGCTTCTGGGATCTCCTGGTGACCCTGCATGACCCCAGCCTGCTGTTTTTGGAGAACTGTTGGAACAGTTTCAATTCTTTCTGTGCAGCAACCAGCTGCAGTCCTCAAACAGCTTCAGAAAGATTTGCTCAAGGTCACAGTCAAGATAACAGAAAAAGAACTGGGAATCCTTACTCCAGGTTCTACATACATACATTCTTCTCCTAATATATGGCCTATAACCTGGATGCCCTATATCTCAGAGGCCTGCTAAGATTAAGAATATAATCTAAACTGCCCTAGCAACCAAGCCCCCAGTGTGTCCTTCTTCCCTCAGCTACCCCACCCCTGTTTCCTGGAATAGCAGTACCCCCCTGGAGTCAGCAGCAGAATTCCTTGGCCATGCCAGCTCATGGCATGCAGTGAGTCAACAGACCCAGCCCATTCCCCCCAGCATGGGCTGCCACGGTTTAATGAGTGGTTATTCATGGCACTCTGCACATGGCTTGGAGCTGTGCCTTACCCCATACTGGGGGTTAGGGGGTGTGGGAGAAAGACTAGTGCCAAAGCATCATTTATTACTATAATCTTCAATGTGCATTCCACCATGGTGTTAATGTCCCAAAATAAACTTATAAATCCCCCCACAGCCTACAAAGCAAACACTCAGCTGGAGGGCTTTGTGTGGGAGAGAAGCATCACCAAGGATGGCAGACTGGTAAATGGCACCTCTCTTTCCCTGGGTGAAGACTGGGAAACCTAGGTGGGCATGCCTGTAGCAGACAACAGGCTAGAGGGAAGCAGAAACTGGGCTTCAGTGAGGAGAGTGTGACAGTCTAGGTTTCTAGGCTGTTGTTTATAGGCACCTTGCAGGGATGCAAATTTCTTGGGAAAAGTGGTTTTGGATCTGCTTCTGCCTTAGCTTACTCATGCAGCAACAGTAATTCTGGGACAAGTCAAGCTAGTTTGAGCAGCAGATCTGGAAACCATGCACATAGGATTCTGGAGTTCCAGTAGGCTTTCATCACGTAGCTTGCCAGTCTAATACATCCTTCTTTCCTTTCTTTGTACCTTTCTCCTCCCAGACTTTTCTATTCCTCTCTTGGAAGTCAAGTAGCCAGATGGAGGAGTAAATATCCACAATCTATTTGATTATCTGGTGCACCAATTGTGCTTCGATACCCATTTTCCTGTGCTGGGTCCTCTAAGTCAGAGTTAAGAAAATTGCTGTCATGGTTCAGAAATGAAACCTCCCTTTCTGGTTCCTGATGTTCTGCTATTTTGGAAACTAAGAATCTATGCATTGAAGGCCTCTAGGCTTCTCTGTTCCCTCATTTCTACAAGCTCACCTACTCCACTCCAGTAGTCACCACACCAGCTCTTAAGGTGACTTGGCATCCTGCATAAGAATGAATGGGGCCATTGCTCTGGCTTAGTGGGTAAAGCCGCAGCCTGCAGTGCCAGCATCCCATACGGGTGCCAGTTCGAGTCTCAGCTGCTCTTCTTCTGATCCAGCAATAGAAGGTGGCCCAAGTCCTTGGGCCCCTGTACCCACGTGGGAGACCTGGAAGAAGCTCCTGGCTCCTGGCTTCTGATTGGTGCAGCTCCAGCCATTGCGGCCATTTAGGGAGTGAACCAGCAGATGGAAGGCCTTTCTCTGTCTCCACTTCTGCCTCTCTGTAACTCTGCCTTTCAAATAAATACATAAATCTTAAAAAAAAAAAAAGTGAATTAAGTGTAAGGGGCTGGCAATGTGGTACAGTGGGTAATGCCTCCTCCTATGATGCCAGCATCCTATATGGATATTGGTTCATTCCTGGCTGCTCCATTTCTGATCCAGTTCCCTGATAATGGCCTGTGAAATGCAGCAGAAGATAGCCCAAGTGCTTGAGTCCCTGTACCCACATAGAAAACCTGGAAGAAGCTCCTGTCTCTTGACTTCAGCCTGGCTCAGCGCTGCCCATTGTGGCCATCTCTGGGGGGTGAGCCAGTGGAGGGACGATCTCTCCCTCTGTCTCTGTCTCTCCCTCTCTCTATGTGATTCTGATTTTCAAATAAATAAATAAATCTTTAAAGACAAACAAAAATGAGAATGGGCATGGACTGCCTTGCCTAGTATTCTGCCAACATGTACCTTGTTGATAAAAAGATCCTTATAGAGGTCCTATATTGGTATCCCAAGTTGATTCTCCTCTCTATTCTCTTGCTCAGTATTTTTTTTAAGATTTATTTTATTTATTTGAAAGATAGAGTTACAGAGAGGCAGAGAGAGAGAGGTCTTCCATCTTCTGGTTCACTCCCAAAATGACCACAACAGCCAGAACTGAAGCCGGGAGCCAGGAGTTTCTTCTGGGTCTCCCACATGGATGCAGGGGTCCAAGAACTTGGGCCATCGTCTACTGCTTTCCCAGGCCATAGCAGAAAGCTGGATCAGAAGTGGAGCAGCCGGGACACAAACCGGCGCCCATAAAGGATGCTGGCACTGCAGGCGGCGGCTTTACCCGCTACGCCCCAGTGCAGGCCCCTTGCTCAGTATTTATTAAATCACATTCCTTATATTTCTTGTATAAAGCATGCATAACATTCATTAAAAGCTGCACGTGAGCCGGCGCCGCGGCTCACTAGGCTAATCCTCCGCCTTGCGGCGCCGGCACACGGGGTTCTAGTCCCGGTCAGGGCACCGATCCTGTCCCGGTTGCCCCTCTTCCAGGCCAGCTCTCTGCTGTGGCCAGGGAGTGCAGTGGAGGATGGCCCAAGTGCTTGGGCCCTGCACCCCATGGGAGACCAGGGTAAGCACCTGGCTCCTGCCATCGGATCAGCGCGGTGCGCCGGCCGCAGCGCGCCTACTGCGGCGGCCATTGGAGGGTGAACCAACAGCAAAAGGAAGACCTTTCTCTCTGTCTGTCTCTCTCACTGTCCACTCTGCCTGTAAAAAATAAAAAATAAAAAAATAAAAATAAAAAAAAAAAGCTGCACGTGAATCAAATCATTCTACATTCACTGGGGTAACAAGTTAAAGGAGTCCTGTGGGAAGTTCTTTTAAGATGAGAAGTCAGCAATACTCTACCATAGTCTTGGTTCTAGTATTATGAAAACTCAGATTAGTTCTGGGCCTCAATTTCCTCATTCACAAAATAAAAAGATTGGATACGATGATTTTTAGGACTCCTTAACAAATCTCAAATCACCACTAAAATATTTTGCTACTTTGAGATTTTCTTAGTAGAAGTCATACCTGTGTTTTGTTTTGTTTTTTAAGATCTATTTATTTATTTCAAAGGCAGAGTTAGAGAGGAGGAGGAGGGGGGGGGGGGAGAGAGAGAGAGAGAGAGAGAGAGAAATCATCTATCTGCTGGTTCACTCCCCAAATGGCTGCAGTGGCCAGGGCTGGGCCCGGCCAAAGCCAGGAGCCAGGGACTTCATCTGGGTCTCCCATGTGGGTGTGGGGGCCAAAGCACTTGGTCCATCCTCCGCTGCTTTCCCAGGCACATTAGCAGAGAGCTGTATCAGAAAAGGAACAGCCAGGACTTGAACTGGTGCCCATCTGGGATGCCAGCATCACAGGTAGTGGCTTAACCAGCTGTCACAGTGCCAGCCCCAATATACCTGCCTCTCTATCTTAAAACATTTTCTCAAAAGTAAGGGTTTTTTTTTTCTATAATGAAGTAGAAATATGAAAGCTAATTTGGAAATAAAAATAAAGGAGGAAAACCCAGAGGGAGGCATTCGCAGAAGCACCGCCTTGCAGAGATAATTATCGATCTATTTTCTTTCCCTCCACCAGCAACGCTATCTCCATCCTTTCATCAGTTAAGTTTCTCCACAGGCAGACATGAAAGATGCATCAGGTTTGTTGTGTGCTTGGACTCCAGCCACATTACCTAGGATCGCCTGCCCCTATAGAGTCTTGACATTGTAAGAGGTACCGGCTGCAGCTGCTGCTTGGAGAAAATCATCCATATTCTCAGGTCACAGGATGACATGTTGTCCACTTCTAAGTCACAGACTGCCCTGTCCGAGCAGCTAAAGCCAACAACCTAAGTGGGTGACTAGGAGAGGGAAGCCACATTCTGCTTTCCCTTACTTTGGTGACTCTGGAGGCACAAGGCATTCCAATAACAAGTAGCTAACCCTTCTATTTCATGTGTCCAATCTAACCATAATAATACTAAAATCCCATTAAGAAAGAGAAACTTGGATTTCTTCCTCCGAGTCCCTACCAAGTTCCCTGACAATGGTCTCACAAAAGATACAACTGACATTCACTCTGACTGAACTTCCATTGTGGAGAAGTTTGCAGATGGACACAGATGTGCAAAGGAAAAAAATGTGGTCCCCAAAGTGTGACATCCCACGCCCATTAGGCAAGAAGACAGCAAGCAGAATCATGAAGGAAGCACTAGCTCTGAGCTCTCCTCTAATGAGATTTCTAGTTGATCTGCGCCTTGGCAGCCAAAACACAGGACAGACACTGGGAGGGTGGTCACCAATAATCCATGGCTCCTATCAGAGCCGAATGACAGCTACACCCAGGATTCCTCCCGCTAGGCTCCTCACAGATGAGAAATGCAACAGGATCACAAGAAGAACCGGCATCTCTGCCTCCAGCAGCCAGCTACACGGCGTGGAAAGAGATTATAAAGAAAAGAGTCCTCAGGGACTGAATGCATCTCCCGTCCCCATCCTTCACTGAAACTAGGGAAAAGTTATTAAACTGGAGGAGACAGGCTGTGATCCACGGCAATCCAGGCCTGCCTGCAGCTGTGAATGTAGACAAGCTGGAGATGAGCCCCTGCAGCTCCTCTGTACACGCACACGCGCGCGCACACACACTCACAGGGAAACGCTCTGCAGCGGTACTAAGTGACAGCAAAGAGCCACCGATCTCCCCCCGGAATTCCACCAGAACCCCTCCGTTGTTCGTTTTCCTGGGATCTGCAGATTCCTCCCCAGATTTTGTTCCTCAGGTGAAATGAGAATCTCCTAAAGACATCCCAAATCCTCTCATTTCATGCTGTGTCTCTGAAGCAAGAATATAAGCAGGTTGGGGGTGGGAGGGAGGTGAAACTTACATAAGAGTCAAGATACACAGGGCTTCCCTGGGCTGGGTGCTTCAAGCTGAAGGAGGAGACCCATGGGGCTGGCCTGGGAGAAATGAAGCAGTTTGGAGTCTCCCTGGAGCCCCAGTGTTCTGGGCAACACTTCCGCTTTTCATCATACCGTTCACAAGAGGAAGAAGACAGGCTGGGTCTTGCCCTTTAGGGAAGCAGAGAGACTCCCTTAGGGATCTGATTCGGAGATGGTTGGTCTCTGTGTACACCCAGGTGGCTGCTTCTGGATTTCGCATATACTCATCCCTGAAGCCGGGCTCAGCTCCACATTAGGAGGTAGCTTGGACGGCTAAATTACTAGTTAAAACCAGTTTCTCCAGACAGCCTAAGAGCCTGGCAGCCTTGCACATAGTGAGAGTCCCAGGCGAGCATTTGACTCTGAGTTCTACTGAGCTGCCTCATTGAGGCTAACGCACTTTAGCTGCTGAATCAGGAGGGACCCCAAGACCTGACTCCCCCCAACATCAAATTGCTTTCCTTGTCACAAAACAGACTTGGCACTCCGCCAAATGCCCAGCTAAACGCCAACCCCCGTGGTATGTCCTACAGTGGGGCCACGCACTTCCCCCAAAAGTATAAGCCAAGTACAAATCTTCCTGTTGGCATAGCCTTAAGATAAACTCCCAGGGGATGGCTTGGATTACAACTATCAGATTTAGAAAGGCTTGGGAGGGGAGGAGTGGTTTGAATCCTAGACTTCAGTGAAAAGTGGGCAAAGAAAATCCCTTTTCTCATGTTAGAGCTGGAAGATCCAAAAGCAGGTCCATTCCCCCCACCCCCTTCTTTTGGGAAGACTGTCATGGGCACAGCCATAACCAGCTGAGGGGCCGAGACCAGCTCGGTTCTTCCTCAGCCCCCTGGAAACGCTGAATTGTTCGGGATACACTTAGTGGACATGGCAACCAAGACGACATAGCAGTCGGCACTAATTGGCTCCCCAGATGACAATTTTGGTAGGAGCTTGCACAGTTCTTACTAAAAGCCTTCATCTTTATATCTAAGCTGGGATGTAGGCTCCAGGGCCTATTCCTTCACTAACCAGCTGTCCTTGGGATTTCTGTTGGTTGTTTTCCATAACATTCTAACAAGGAAAAAAGAATCAGGGAGCTAACAGCTAACACAGACTAAGTGCCTACTTGGCGCTTATATTACCTCCTTAAATAGAACAAGCACCATCCTCCCGTTTTTACTGATAAGCTGAAGCACAGAATGGTTGTGTAATTTGCCTAAAGCCACCCAGCTAGTAGGTAGTAGAGCTGGGATCCGAGAAGCTGGATTTACACGAAGACCTGGCTAAGCTTGTGGGGCCACTGTCCAGACACTTCGGAAGGACCCTCCTTGTTTCTGGATCCGGGCCAGCGCCTACAAATACAGATGATGGGTCTGTCCAACGCCTCTGCCTGAAGCCGGCCAGCCACCCTGGACAGTATGCTTTGAAAAGAGGACATTCGTTAATGGACCGGCTCCAGCCGGCTCAAAGACCTAGGATGTAACAGGCTCTGCAGAGGGATTCTACTCTTGCAGGAGCTGGGCACACCTCCACTGCGGGGGCCTCTACAGATCAGAAAGGGTCCCGCCACCATTCCTGACTCAATGCGCAGAGGGCAGGAGGGGGGAAAGCGGCCGTCCCAAGCGGGCCAGGGATGGAGTTCTTGTTGGATGCTGCACACAGCCCTGAGAGGGAGGATAGAGAGAAGTGAGGGGAGCAAGGGGGTGAGAAAAACCTCAGGCTCTAGGACAGAGCAGAGAGCAGCAACCCGCAGAGAGGGCTCGCCACCCGAAAGCTCAGCCCCCTCACTCGACAGCTGATTGCAGTCACCCCAAAAGTGCCATCCACAGTTGGGGGACTGTTCCCATCGCTCCCCAGAGCCCCGAGGTGAGAGCTTGCCCAGAGGAGAAGCGGAGCGCCTCCAGAGGGTCTGGTGCGCTCTCCCTCGCCTCCCTGGGACCTCGAACCGCAGCCTCCACCCCGCTGCAGCCCCCACCTAGAGCACCGGGGCCGGGCAGCGCCGCTCACCTCGCTCATCGCGGCGGCCGGGCAGGGCGCGCGGGGCGCGGCACGCGCAGGTGAGGCGAGGGGCCCTCGGAGCTGCACGGACGGCGGCCGGGAGTTGGTGGGCTCTGAGACACGGGCCCGGCTGACCGGGAGAAGAGCGGGCAGAGAGCCGCTGCTCCGGCGCCTGCCCCGCACGTTCTCAGCTCTCCCGCCAAGCGTGCCCTCACGACCCGGTCCTGTCAGAGCCTCCGCGAGCCTCCTCCGGGCCCCACCTTTTATAATCAGCTCCGGTACCCGCCTCCAGCCAGGCCAATGGGAGCTCCTTCTACTGCAGAGTGACAGCCCTTTGCATCCAATAGTGGCAGGCCCGGAGGTCTGCTGCATTTCCAAACTAGGGTAAGACCGGCAGAGAGCGGGACGGAGGGGGAGACAGAAATCAAGTAGGGGGAGCAGTGAAAGCGAGGGAAGAAGGAGTAGCACACGGAGGAGGGAAGGAGGAAGGGGGAAGGAAGGAGTGTGATGAATTCAAGAAAGAGAGAAAAGGGCTGGGAAGAAATCAAGAGGGTATGCGGGAAGGAGGAAACCGTGAATCAAAGGTGGGGGGGGGGGGGGGTAAAGCCAAGAGACATGGCCGACTAAAATGTAGCAGTGGGAAGGTAGTCTGTGTAAGAGTCGCGCGGGCGTGCAGGCTGGAACAAATGGCCAGTGCTCTGTGGCAAAGAACAGGAAAATCGTGGAGTGCCTGTTCGATGCGGAAGATCATACATCTGAGGCGTTCGAAGACACTTTAGGATTCGTCAAAATCCATCTCCCACGAAATGCAAAAAAAATCAAAAGGAGGCTCTCTTTCAGGAGTGGCGGCTTGGTGCCACGGTCAAAATGCTACTGGAGGTGTCCACATCGCATAGCATCCCAGCTCCACTTCCTATCCCAGCTTCCCGCTAACGTGCACCCTTGGAGGCAGCAGGTGATGGCTCAAGTACTTGGGTCTCTGCTACCCGTGACAAAGACCCAAACTGAATTCCCAGCTCCTGGGTTTTGCCTGATCCAGTCCCAGCTGTTGTGGCCATTTGGGGAGTGAACCAGTGGATGGAAGATCGATCTGCCTCTCCATCTCCTTTTTTTTTTTTTTTTTAAGATTTATTTATTTATTTGAAAGGCAGAGTTACGAGAGAGAGAGAGAGAGAGAGAGAGAGAGAGAGAGAGAGAGAGGCCTTCCATCTGCTGGTTTGCTCCCCAAATGGCCACAACAGTCAGGCTGAGCCAGGCTGAAGCCAGGAGTCAGGAACTCCCTCCTGGTCTCCCACATAGGTGGCAGGGGCCCAAGCACTTGGGCTATCTCCTGCTGCTTTCCCAGACATATTAGCAGAGAGCTGGATCAGAAGCACAGCAGCCAGGACTGGAATCTGCATTCTGATATGGGATGCCGGTGTCACAAACAGTGCCTTAATCCACTGTGCCACAACACTGGCCCCGTCTGCCTTTCAAATAAATAAGAATTTTTAAAAGTTTAAAAGAGGGTCTGGTGTTGTAGTGTAGTAGGTTGGGCATTTCATATGGGCCCTGGTTCGAGTCCCAGATACTCCACTTCCAATTCAGCTCCCTACTAATAGTCTGGGAAAGCAGTGGAAGATGGCTCAAGTCCTTGGGCCCCTGCACCCACGTGGGAGACCCAGAAGAAGCTCCTGGCTCCTGGCTTTGGATCGGTTCAGCTCCAGCAGTTGTGGCCATTTGGGGAGTGAACCTGCAGATGAAAGACCTCTCTCTCTCTCTCTCTCTCTCTCTCTCTCTCTCTTTCTCTGTCTTTCTCCCTCCCTCTCTCTCTGTAAATCTGACATTCAGAAATAAATAAACCTTTAAAATTTTAAAAGTAACTTAGTTTACATCTTCTACATTCAGTCTCAGTCTGGCACTGAGCCCTCCACTGTGCCATGACTGTGAAGCTCCACACACACACACACACACACACACGACCTCTGCCCCACTGTTGCCACTAAAATCTCCAAGTCCTAATTGCTATGATCTAACTTGTTTCTTCCTGCAGTTCAGTAGCAATCCCCCATTTGTTGATTTATTTCTTGGTCCATATCTGAGTGCCCAGACTGCCAAGGTGTAGGGAGCAGATGAGAAAGAGAAAGCCCACAATCCAATCTGTATACATCATTTTCCAATTAGATGGAACTTTACTAAATAATTACTATATTTATAATTTTTATGAAAAAATGAACACTCGGGTAATTTCAGCTGCTACTCTTGTTCACCCAGCTTTCATTTCTTCTTTAATCCCTTTAAATTCTCATCTGTGATTCTCCCAGGCATTGTAAAACCTCGGTTCATTTACAGCTTCAGTCGGCCAGGGCCAAACACATTGAGCTTTGGCAGTTACACACTTTTGTTAGTTTCGTTCATGGCCTGCTAGAACTAAGGCATTAATTGCTGAGCTTCTCTCAGCCAGAAACCAAGGATCTCTTCTCAAAAGCCAGAGCTCAGAAGGACCTAGAACAACCCCTTCTACACTGGAACCCCTGTGCTTCTATATTTTCTATGTCGGGTCACCTGTTCTCCCTCATCCCCCTGAGACCCTCTGACTCTGGATTCTAACCGGCTGAGCTCTTGCTCACTCCACGCCGCCAACCCTTCCAGCTTCCCTCCCTCCCTCCTCCCCATTTCTAATGAACAGTTAATTCGCTTGAGAGCATCGTCTTCAGTGAAGCAGAGCTCTCCAAAGTCCTTAAACAACTGTGAAAAGATGACAGAGAGAAGTCGAGATCCTAGATCAGGGATCAGCAAGCTTTCTCCTTAATAACCAGATGATAAATGTTTTAGGCTTTGAAGGTCATACATGGATGGTCTTTCCAGATGACACAAGACTCCCGTGATAGCTTGAAAGTGGCCATAGATGGTATGTAAACAAACAGGGTTGTAGCCTCATAAAACTTGATTTTGAACGCTAAAGTGTAAATGTCACATAATTTTCATGTTTTATGAATTATTCTTGTTTTTTAAATTTTAATGTGGAACCATTCTTAGCTCACAAGCAGCAGGCCAGATTTGGATCATGGGTCATAAATTGCCGATCCCTGTCATAGATGATTAAATGTCCAAGTATGCCTACACAATAGGCTGTGTAATAGTAAATAGCAATAGGTCAAAGAAGCAAGACATCAACCAGGACCAAAAGAGTCAAAAGCTTCCTGGGGGAAGTGGGATTTCGGTAGGTCTTAAAGGAAAAGTAGAGGAAGGAAGAAAGGGAGGAGAGGGAGATGTGGTAGCTGGGTGATAACAAGAGAAAAATAATGAAAGAAAACTCAAATTTATAATGAGGTTTTAGGAGCCATCGCAGGGCCCTGAATATCAGACTAAGAACTTCAAGTTTAAAATTTAATTATTTGGGGCTGCTGTTGTTCCCCCACTTGCTACGCAGGCATCTGATATCGAAGTGCTGAGTAGAGTCTTGGCTCTTCCACTTCCAATCCAGCTCCCTGCTAATGATCCTGTGAAAGCAGTGGAAGATGGCCCAAGTGCTTGAGCCCCTGCCATCCATGGGAGAGACCTAGATGGAGTTCCTGGCTCCTGGCTCCTGGCTTTGGCCTGGCCCAGCCCTAGCCATTGCAACTATTTAAGAAGTGAACCCGCAGATGGAAGATAGCTTTCTCTCCCCCACCCCCTACTTTATTGATTTAGTTAATTATTTATATGAAAGGCAGAGTGATACAGAGACACAGAAAAAAAAGATCTTCCATCTGTGGGTTCACTCCCCACTTGACTTCGATGGCCAGGGCTGGGCCAGGCTGAAGCCAGAAACTCCATCGGGTCTTCCATATCAGTGGTAGGAATGCAAGTGTTTAGGCCATGATCTGCCCCTCCCAAGCACATTAGCAGAATGCCAATGACAAGTGCAGAGCAGCTGAGTCTCCAACCGACACTCTAATATGAGATGTAGGCAACCCAAGCAGCAGTTTAACTCACTGTGCCACAACCCTGGCCCCAGAATAAGAAATTTAAGCTTCATCTTCACACATACAGCATTTCTAGATTATTCTAATGGGGAATATATAGGACTGATTTGACAAGGCAAAGACCAGGAGTAGGAAGGCCCACATGGTGATATTGCAGTTGTACAAAGAAAGTATGAAGGTGTCAGTGAGTATGATGACAACAGCAGAAGAGAAGGCACAGCATCAAGAAACATATGGTGGGGCCGGTGCTGTCGTGCAGAAAGTTAACGTCCTGGCCTGAAGTGCTAGTATCCTATATGGGCGCTGGTTCAAAACCCAGCTGCTCCACTTCTGATCCAGCTCTCTGCTATGGCCCAGGAAAGCAGTAGAAGATGGCCCAGGTCCTTGGGCCCTTGCACCCACGTGGGAGACCCGGAAGAAACTCCTGGCTCCTGGCTTCAGATGGGAGCAGCTCCGCCCAATTGCGGCCAGTTGGGGAGTGAACCAGAGAATGGAAGACCTCTCCCTCTCTCTCTCTCTCTCTCTCTCTCTCTCTCTGCCTCTCCTCTGTTTAACTCTTTCAAATAAATAAATAAATCTTTTTTAAAAAAAGAAACATATGGCATAACGAATCAAAAAGATTTGCTAAGAAGATTTATGGAAGGATTCAGTGTGCCTTTTGGAATTCATGACCCAGAAACAGGGAAAGTTATTCAATCACTCATTGATGATTAAGCCCACATTATGGCTAGGATCTAAGCTAGGTGTTGGTATTTTAAAAAAATCCCATGTAACATGGAACTTACTGTCTAGCAGGAGAGAGATTGTCATCTGACTGCCAAGGCAAGATATTGTTAGTGGTGCCATGATAGAGATCTGGGCAAGGGAAGCCAGCATTTAACCTAAAAGCTAAAACCCCTACATCCCATAATGGGTTCCTGACTCCAGCTTCCTGCTAGGACAGATGCTGGGAGGCAACAATAATGGCTCAGGAAATTGGATCCTGCCACTAACATGGGAGATCTGAACTGAGTTCCTGGCTCCCAGTTTCAGCTGCATCTGTTGTGGGCATTTGATTAACATACCTGCAGATGGGAGCTTCCTCTCTCTCTCTCTCTCTCTCTCTCTCTCTCTCTCTGTCTCTCTCTCTCTCTCGCTGTTGCTCTCTACCTGTCTCTCTGTTTTCCCCCTTTCTCCTCCACACTCTGCCTCACAAACTTAAAACAAAATCTGGGCAAGAGTAGTGGGAGGCCAGAGAAAGAAAGAGTGAGATTTGACCTGCAGAGGCATCAGAAGTGACCATCAATAGCAATAATATTTCATGGTGCCGGAGTTGTAGATTTTGGAGGCATTCACATACTGAGATGAGGAAAAATGAAATAAAGCACATAAAGGTACTCTGTAAACTGTGATGTTAAAACGTTAGCTATTTTTACCTTTTACCAGAGTTCTGTAAATACATGAATCATTAAGGAAGAACATAGAAGAAGCATGGGAAGGTTCAGCTTAAGCCCTGGAGAAAAACACATGGCTTTTCCTAATCTCTAGGCTTAAGAAATGATCATTAGAGAAGAAAGGAAAAAGAGCTTTTAGAAACAGAGTTGAAAAACCAAGAACACATAACATCACAGAGGTGATGGAGAAAGAGTTTCAAAGAAGAGAATGTGGTATCCAGGCGGGGGTCAAAAGCTGTAGGGGAGAACATAAGAGAAAGCCTATTGAATTCAACAGACCACAGCAGACCATCGGTGAGTTTAAAGACACAAGACTAAAGGCAGATTACAAGGCTCAAAGGAAAGGAACCCTCCCTGTTCAAAGAAGTGTTTGTACCAGTATCTGTGGGGCCCACAGGAAGGGTCAAGCCTAGACTGGAAATTTGGCTCATGGACATCTGAGTGAGGTCAGCTGGATGTCAAGTGCAAACATGGCAGGTAGAAACCAACAGTTCAGGCCGGCGCCGCGGCTCAATAGTCCCGGTGGGGGCACCAGATTCTGTCCCGGTTGCCCCTCTTCCAGGCCAGCTCTCTGCTGTGGCCTGGGAGTGCAGTGTAGGATGGCCCAAGTGCTTGGGCCCTGCACCCCATGGGAGACCAGGAGAAGCACCTGGCTCCTGGCTTCAGATCAGCGTGGTGCACCAGCTGCAGCGCGCTGGCCGCAGCGGCCATTTGGGGGGTGAACTAACGGCAAAGGAAGACCTTTCTCTCTGTCTCTCACTCTCACTATCCACTCTGCCTGTCAAAAAAAAAAAAAAAAGAAACCAACAGTTCAGAGCTCAGGAAGGAGACAGGGATGAGACTAGAACACGGATGGGATCCTGCCAGCGAAGGGGAATCAGCTATGAAAGACCGCAGCGAAGAGGAAACAGGAATGTATCCTGATGACATGGTGCTAGTAAATTGCATGGCACAAAGCAAATACCCATTAAATAGGTACCGAATGGATGACTGTTCTTTTAATATTTCTTGAATGAATGAATGCTACAAATAATAGCACTAGATACCACAAAGAAAGAGTATGTGTTTGAAGTCGGATTTTAATTTACATCCTAGCCAATTTATTCACTCCATAAACATTTATTAAATGTGCCCAGAACATGTAAGACCCTGAAGATCTAAAAATAACGGATGCAGCCAATTCCACAACTCACAGTTGATTGACAGAGTCAGAAAAAACTGTTCTTCACTGTGACGAGTTCTGTAACGGATTTGTGCCCAGAGGAGCAGCCATAACCCACAGGCTCCGGGGGTCATCTGTTGCACTCAGGTCTGTAGGGCCTAGAGGACAAGAGGACCACAGAGGACGGTCTGGAAATAGGGGTGTGTCAGGCAGTTCCCAGAAGGAACAGAAAGGACAGATGTGCAGAGGTGAGTGAGCACAGCTTGTTCAGGGAACTCCAGATACGTAAGCACATCTAGAGCCAAAGTGTGATGTGCTAGGTCAGGGGAGGGAAGTAAAGAGGGAACACAGGAGGCCAGAGAGATAAAACAAAAAAAAAGGCCAGCTACAAAGAACTTTGTGTGACACACTAAAGAGATTGGATTTTCTCCTGAAGGTGATGGCAAGCAAATGAAGAATTTTAAGCA
The DNA here is from genome assembly GCF_033115175.1 of Lepus europaeus. NCBI lineage: Eukaryota > Metazoa > Chordata > Mammalia > Lagomorpha > Leporidae > Lepus > Lepus europaeus. The sequence goes on along the minus strand of NC_084831.1, from coordinate 126,614,331 downwards.
GGGGAAAGACATGATCACATTTGCATTTTAGAAATAGCAACAGCGTGGAGGATGGGTTGGAAGGAGACAAAGCAGGGATCAGGGAGAACAATTTAATAGGTGGCTACAGTAATATGCAAAGAATGAGGGCTAGAACTTAGCTAAGAGGTAGTGGGCATTTAGAGGTCAGAAGACAGAAATAACTGGTCATAGCATCTGTTCATGTTTAAGGAAAGTGGGAAGAAAAGCAAAGAGGCCAGGTGACGCCCCTAGCTTCTGGCTTGGCACCCAGGAAAGAGTGGCAGTACAGGAGAAGGAAATAAAGAGGGCAGAAGAATAAACACAGGGGCTGGCACTGCGGCACAGTAAGTTAAGCCTCTGCCTGCAGCGCCAGAATCCCATATGGGCGCTGGTTCAAGTCCTGGCTACTCCACTTCCAATCCAGCTCCCTGTTAATCTGGAATTATCTTTGTAAAAAATTTTTAATTTATTTTAATTTTATTTGTCCTGGGAAAGCAGTGGAAGCTGGCCCAAGTGCTGGGCCCCTGTACCCACGAGGGAGACCCAGAAGCAGCTCCTGGCTTCAATCTGGCCTAGCCCTGGTCATTGAAGCTATTTCAAGAGTGAACTGGTGGAGGCTGGTGCTGTGGCATAACAGATAAAGCCACCATCTGCAGTGCTGGCATCCCAAATGGGTGCCGGTTCGAGTCCAGGCTGTTTGGAAGTCCAGAGCTGGACTTCCAATTCAGCTCTCTGCTATGGCCTGGGAAAGCAGTAGAAGATGGCCCAAGTCCTTGGGCCCCTGCACCCACTTGGGAGACCCAGAAGAAGCTGCTGACTCCTGGTTTCAGATCGGCCCAGCTCTGGCAGATGCAGCTTTTGGAGAGTGAACCAGCGGATGAAAGACCTCTCTCTCTGTCTCTTCCTCTCTGTCTGTAACTCTGTCTATCAAATGAATAAATAAATCCTAAAAAGAAAAAGAATAAACAAACAGCATCTTTCTTTCATGTTCCAGGTAACGTGTATGTATTTTTATACATATTACTTTGTTTAGTCTTCTCAACCAACCTGGATAATAACTAATTCTTTTTTCCAGAGAAGAAAACAGTTCATTCAGAAAGCTTAACTGACCAGGCCACAACTAACACGTGTGTTTTCTAGACCCTGGCCTGGGTTACACACGTTGGGAGTCAGTGAAGACATCAGTTAATCCTGAAAGCCTGCTCACCATGGGTGCCAGGGCATCCTGCAGCAGCTGTCAGCCTCCCTCTGCTCCACAGGACAGAGTCGGGTTGGGGGAGGATTGCTGTACATAGAAGAGAGCAGCTCAGAGAGGTGTGTCTCAACGGCAACCCCATCTCTAAGAATGGTGAGGTAGCCTCTTCAAACAGAGCAAGGCTCAGGGTCATCCCTAGACCCTAGGTGAGGGCCAGAACATGTTTGGCCACCTCGCTGAGAGGCGGCCCTCAGCATTCCGTGCTGTTGCAGGAGGAGGAAGTATGCCTGCCTGCCTTCCCTGGTCTGGGGTCGGCTCAGCCTGATGCTATCTGATTCCCACAGCCCCCGGGAAACGGGGTCTCAGTCCTGTCAGTTAGGGAAGGAGCAAATCAAGTAACTAAGTCAGCAAGAACCAGAGTCAGCATTTGAACCTAAGTCTGTATGACTTCAAAACCCACGCTCTTGCTGTTTTCTTGTGTTGGGATAGTCATCAAGGTAGGTAATACAGGAGAAGTTAGCTTGTGGGGAATTGACAATGAGCTCTATTTTGGACATGTTGAACTTGAGTATTTTGGTTCTTGTACAAGTTAAACTCTATGAGCCTCAGTTTTCTCAATTGTAAAATTATATTACCCATAGATACAACACAACAGGTAAGGATTTTTTAAAATTTTATTTATATAAGGTGAACAAATTTCATAGATGCAGATTTAAGACATAACATTCTGTTTATATTGCACAATGTAAGAAAAGATGAAGGGCGCCTAGTGTCATACTCGGGTTAAGCCCTTGCTCAGGACACCTACAGCCCTTATTGGAGTGTCTGGTTCAAGTCCCAACTAAACTGCACTTCTGATCCAGCTTCCTGTTGATGTACCTGGGAGGCAGCTGTTGATGGCCCAAGTATCTGGGTTCCTGCCACTCACATGGGAGACTTGGATGGAGTTCCTGGTTCCCATCTTCCTCTGGGGCAGCCCTGACTGTTGAGAGAATTGGGGTAATGAACCAGTGGATGAAAGATCTCTCTCTCTCTCTCTCTCTCTCTCCAGCTCTTTCAAATAATAAATAAATGTTTTTAAAAAACAGATGAAGCAATTAATACCTATAATGTACATCAATCTCCTGAAAAATTTAGAGTTTGATTAATTCCTTTTGATGTCTAGCGGTTCAACTTATCAATTCAGTCTCCATAATTAGGCTACAAATTTGTCTGTGAGAAGGGCCTTCTCTTTTTTCCTTCTTCCTAGTGCCTAATTGCAGAGTGAGCACTTGATAGCTTACTGCCAGAGTAATCTGTAAGCCGTGGGAGTGGATCAGGCTAAGTGTAGAGAACCTTTGTCCTCCTGCAGCCTCTTTCCCAGTTGGTGGTACCACCATCCACTCAATCATTCTTGCTATAAATCTACAGTTATCTTTGCAAATTTAAAAAAATTTTTTTTTATTTTATTTGCTTTTAAAAGATTTATTTTTTATTTATTTAAAAGTTGGAGTTACACAGAGAGAGAAGGAGAGGCAAAGAGAGAGAGAGAGGTCTTCCATCTACTGGTTCACTCCCCAATTGGCCACAATGGCCAGAGCTGCGCTGATCTGAAGCCAGGAGCTTCTTCCAGGTCTCCCACATGGGTGCAGGGGCCCAGGGACTTGGCCCATCTTCTACTGCTCTCCCAGGCCATAGCAGAGAGCTGGATCGGAAGTGGAGCAACCAGGACTCAGATTGGCGCCCATATGGGATGCCAACACTGCAGGCAGCGGCTTTACCTGCTATGCTACAGCGCTGGCCCCTTCATTTTATTTGAAAGACACAGAAACACAGAGAGAAAGACAGAGATCTTCCATTCACTGGTTCACTCCCCAAATGCCTACAACAATCAGGGCTGGGCCAGGTCAGAAGCCCAGAACTGACTCCCACCTGGGTGACAAGAACCTAATTACTTGAGCCATCATCAGCAGGAATCTGGATGGGAAATGGAGGAGCCCGGACTGAAACTAGGCACCCCTGTGAGATGAGGACATCCCAAACAACGACTTAACTGCTGCACCAAACGCCTACCCCATGGAGTCATTTCTAAGTCCTCTTTCTCTTTCTCCACCCAGACATACTGGTAGTCACCAAACTTTATAGCAGGAAAAGCCACCGCCTGAAGTGCCAGCATCCCACACAGGCGCTGTTTCAAGTCTTGGCTGTTCCACTTCCAATCCAGCTCTCTGCTATGGCCTGGGAAAGCAGTAGAGGATGGCCCAAGTCCTTGGGCCCCTGCACCCTTGTAGGAGACCTGGAGGAAGCTCCTGGCTCTTGACCTTGGATTGGCCCAGCTCTGACCATTGCGGCCATTTGGGGAGTAAACCAGTGGATGGTAGACCCCCCCCCCCACTTCTGCCTCTCTGAATCTGTGCCTTTCAAATAAATCAATCAATCTTTAAATTAAAATTGCTTAGGCTAACACTTGAGGTCTCCTGTGATTGGGCCCTGCTTGTCCTTCAATCTCTCATCCCATCTCTCTAGTCTTATTTCTTCTCATACCTAGCCTGAAATGTTATGGTCCGGGGGCCAGGCACTGTGGACTGTGTCGTAGCAGGAAAAGCCACTGCCTGCAGTGCCAGCATCCCACACGGGCGCCGTTTCAAGTCTCGGCTGCACCACTTCTGATCCAGCTCTCTGCTATGGCCTGGGAAAGCAGTAGAGGATGGCCCAAGTCCTTGGGCCCCTGCACCCATGTGGGAGACCTGGAAGAAGCTGCTGGCTCCTGGTTCGGATCAGCGCAGCTCCAGCCATTGCAGCCATTTGGGGAGTGAACCAGTGGATGAAAGACCTCTCTCTCTCTCTCTCTCTCTCTCTCTCTCTCTGCCTCTCCTTCTCTCTGTGTGTAACTCTGACTTTCAAATATAAATAAATCCCTTAAAAAAAAAAAAACAAAGAAAAAGAAATGTTATGGTCCAGGGAGAGAGGCTCCCATGTGGCTCTACCATATCTACCTCTTTGCATCCGGTCTCTTGAACTTCTTGCACCTGTACCTTCTACCCAGAGTGACTTCCATTTTCTCCTGGTTCACTCCTTATTATCCTTTAAAAAGCACTCTGTTGCTACTCCTGGAAGCACCTCCTGCTTCCTCCTCAACATTTCTTTGTCAAATCAGGATTAAGGCCTTCTTCTGCCATCCCATAATGATCTGCACCTAGAACCATCATTGACCTGATTGCATTTCTTCTTATCTGCTTAAAGCTCTACTTAATCACTAGTGTTTAAACTCCCTGAGGTCAGGAGAAGCTTACATCTTACGTTCTCAGTCAGTGTTTGTTGATTGAATGAATTATAGGAATTCTCAGAGTCTTGAGCAAAGACATCAGTAGATAAATACACACAACATACATAAATATACTTACCACTTCCCAAGGACCAGATAAAAGCACGTCTGCTCTCTCAAACTCAGCCCACTTCAAAATGCAAAGTTATGCAAAGTTGGATGTTGCACCAGCTCACTCTAGGAACCTAAACAAGGCTCTTTTAAACTCAGTCTCCCCTCTCTCTGTCTCTCATTCTCTCCCCACCCTACCCCGTGTGTGTTTATTTCTCTGATCTGAATTTGGGGGTTTTAACTCACCTTTAGGGAAAACTGATTGTAATTTAACTCAACTAAAGAAGTAAAAGACAGTGGAGAGAGAAGGAGAGAAAAGAAAAGGAAACATGGGGGTTATATCAAGTAGGAAAATACTGCATTGTGCAGATATAGCAAGTACCCTTGGAAATCTGCAGTAAGAAGAACCTTCAAAGTGGAAGACTGAGAGCTTGGGCTTTATTCTAATGTGTGTGGGATCAGATTTATCCAACAAATTGCTCATCATGAGAACATCCAAATAGCTTTTGAAATGACTTTTCTGGTCGTAGATGCTGGGAGAACACATACACACACTTACCAAAATATTCTTCAGGCCGGCGCCGCGGCTCACTAGGCTAATCCTCCGCCTAGCGGCGCCGGCACACCGGGTTCTAGTCCCGGTCGGGGCACCGATCCTGTCCCGGTTGCCCCTCTTCCAGGCCAGCTCTCTGCTGTGGCCAGGGAGTGCAGAGGAGGATGGCCCAAGCCCTTGGGCCCTGCACCCCATGGGAGACCAGGAGAAGCACCTGGCTCCTGCCATCGGATCAGCGCGGTGCGCCGGCCGCAGCGCACTACCGCGGCGGCCATTGGAGGGTGAACCAACGGCAAAAGGAAGACCTTTCTCTCTGTCTCTGTCTCTCACTGTCCACTCTGCCTGTCAAAAAAAATATATATATATTCTTCAATGAAAATGGAGTACTAGACAATCATAGTGAAGACTTCTACTTCTGCTTCTTAAACTTATTAATCAGAAGTCCTTATCTTGACTCCAGACAGGACTAGGTACAAAATTTGGGGGCCTTGTTCAAAAGTCATTGGGTGTTTGGGGGCAGGGAGCCTTGGTCCAGCAGATGACGACACCCACATCCCACATCAGAGTGACCGGGTTTGAGTCCCAGCTATGCTGGTCATGCATCTTCTTGCTGATGCTCACCCTGGGAGGCAATAGGTGATGGCTCAAGTGACTGGGCCCTCCCACCCATGTGGGAGACCTGGACTGAGTTTTGGCCTGGAGTAGCCCTCACTGCTGTGGTGATTTAGGGAATTTATTAGAGGTCACCCTGATTTAATTCTCAACCCTCCCTAGTAAGGAGGTACGATTCCTTCTGGCTCTTTGCATAGGCTCTTTATTATTATTATTATTATTATTATTATTATTATTATTATTGACAGGCAGAGTGGACAGTGAGAGAGAGAGAGAGAGAGAGAAAGGTCTTCCTTTGCCGTTGGTTCACCCTCCAATGGCCTCCGCGGCTGGCGCGCTGCAGCCGGCGCAGCGCACCGATCCGATGGCAGGAGCCAGGTGCTTCTCCTGGTCTCCCATGGGGTGCAGGGCCCAAGGACTTGGGCCATCCTCCACTGCACTCCCTGGCCACAGCAGAGAGCTGGCCTGGAAGAGGGGCAACCGGGACAGAATCCGGCGCCCCGACCGGGACTAGAACCCGGTGTGCCGGCGCCGCTAGGCGGAGGATTAGCCTAGTGACTCTTTATTATTAAATAATTTAGTTTGAGAGGCAGAAACAGGCAGACATGCAGAGAGCTGCCATCCACTGGTTCACTTCCCAAATGTTCACAACTGCTGGCACTGGGCCAGGCTAAAGCCAGGAGCTCAGTCTGAGTCTCCCACATGGGTGGCAAGTACCAAACTACTTGAGCCAATACCTGTCCCTTCTAAGGGTGCACAGTTGTAGGACATTGTAATCGAGCCAGAACTCAAACTCAGGCATTCCAATACAGAATTTTTTTAAAAGATTGATTTATTTATTTGAAAGGCAGAGTTACAGAGAGGCAGAGGCAGAGAGAGAGAGGTCTTCCATCCACTTGTTCACTCAGATGGTCGCAACAGCTGGAGCTGAGCCCAATCCGAAGCCAGGAGCCAGGAGTCTCCTCCAGGTCACCCATGTTGAGGCATGGGCCCAAGGCCTTGGGCCTTCTACTGCTTTCCCAGGCCATAGCAGAGAGCTGGATCAGAAGAGAAGCAGCCGAGTCTCTAACCGGTGCCCATATGGGATGCTGCACTGCAAGCAGCAGTTTTACCCACTGTGCCACAGCACCAGCCCCATGGATGTAGGCATCTTAACCTATGGACCAAATGCTCACCTGTGAACAGGCTCTTAGTTAGGCCGCAGTCTCTTTTTAAGAAATTTGCTTTGGGGAGCCTAATGTAATTGTTACACCTATCCTCTAACTCCTGGCATACTGCATGTGAAAAAAAGCTTGTTCTCTGCTGGTCTAGAATCCACGTAGAGAGGAGGCTGCAGATCTAGCCTAAAGCTCAGCAGTAGGGTAGATCTTCAGGAGTCTGATAGCATATTGCCCATCCCCAAAATATTCAAATAGCTGTTTTTTTTTTTTTTTACAGGCAGAGTTAGACAGTGAGAGAGAGATACAGAGAGAAAGGTCTTCCTTCCATTGGTTCACCCCCCAAATGGCTATCAAGGCCGGCACGCAGTGCCAATCCAAAGCCAGGAGCCAGATGCTTCCTCCTGGTCTCCCACCTGGGTGCAGGCGCCCAAGCACTTAGGCCATCCTCCACTGCCTTCCTGGGCCACAGCAGAGAGCTAGACTGGAAGAGGAGCAACCGGGACAGAACCGGCATTCCAACCAGGACTAGAACCCAGAGTGCCAGCACCACAGGTGGAGGATTAGCCTAGTGAGCCGCAGCGCCGGCCCAAATAGCTTTCGAGTCTGATAAAGAGCAGCTTTTAGGGCCAGCGCCATGGCACAGTAGGTTAATCCTCCGCCTGCATCCCATCTGGGCACTGTTCTAGTCCTAGCTGCTCCTCTTCCAATCCAGCACTCTGCTATGGCCTGAGTACTTGGGCCCCTGCACCCTTGTGGGAGACCTGAACAAGCTCCTGGCCCAGCTCTGGCCATTGCGGCCATTTGGAGAATGAGCCAGCAGATGGAAGACCTTTCTGTCTCACCCTCTCACTGTCTGTAACTCTATCTCTCAAATAAATAAATATATATTAAAAAAAAAAAAAAAAAAGAGCGGCTTCTAACAAGTCATGAAGTCCCCACCCACTAAGTCCTTCCCCCATGTGCCACCAACCAGCGCTGTGGGCATGCTGGGAAAAACCTCCCACCCAGGTTTTTGCCCTGGGTCCAGAGTCTGTGCCCTACCTACAGTCACTGAGAACAACTGGCAGTCAGATACAACAGAAGTCTGTTTTGTCCACGTCCCGGGAGCCACAGTCCCTAACTCTAATCACTGGCAGCTCCTGAGATCAGAGCGAAGGCAGGGTAAGCATGGGAGTCTGGGGAGAGGTATTTCGCATCCTATCTGTGGCCTGCAGGTGGAACTGCCTAAGAGAAGCAGGTAAGAAACCTCTCGGGGCCCACAGCCTCAAAGCAGTTTGGGTGCTGGTGGGGATTTGGTCCTGGGAAGTTTCCAGAAGAAACTCCGCAGAAGGGAGGGAACAGGGTCAAGGGTGACCCAGAACTGACCGCTAAGCCTTCTCACACTCAGGAACCTGTGACGGTCATCCCCAAACCTGAAGCCATGGTCAGTGAGGAAGATGAGCCAAGGAACTGCGCGGTGTGTGGGGACCGAGCCACAGGCTACCACTTCCACGCCTTGACTTGTGAAGGCTGCAAGGGTTTCTTCAGGTGAGAGCCTGGTCTCATTGGAAAACACGTGAAACTGCCTGTCGTTAGACTTTAGACCCTGGCACTTGCCCAAGCTTGCGCAGCTACATTAGTCTTGCGTCTCACAGTGTATCTGTTCTGTGGCCAGCAGCCTACCTCTTGCCAACCAGAACACTGTATAAACCGGTGACACAATAACAGAATATTTGCTCCAATGTTTAGCTAGTACTACCTCGCTCGGCTTTCCTGAGTGATCCCGAGCCCCAGGGACTTTGAGCACAGCCCAGTTGAGTCCACTCGGCAGATTCCCAGGCCTTTCAGACCACATCATCTCAGCTTCCCACATTGCCACCCGCCTGATCACTGCCATCCCGGACCCTAACAACGCCTCTGTCTCCCACAGACGAACGGTCAATAAATACCCCGGACTCACCTGCCCCTTTGCTGGAAGCTGTGAGGTCAGCAGGGCCCAGAGGCGCCACTGCCCAGCCTGCAGATTGCAGAAGTGCCTAGCTGCTGGCATGAGGAAAGACAGTGAGTTGGCTCCCTCCCATCCCAACAATCCATAGACTGTGCCACTCTGCTTTGTCCTTGTTCCCAATAGTGTCTTTCCCACACAGCAGGCAGAGTAAACATTTAGAAACGCATTGGTTGATGTCATTATTCTGCTCAAAACCTCCAATGGCTCTCAGGGTCTCTCTCAAAATGTGCAATCTCGTGATCTAACTCACACACCCCACGTCTGACTATTTCTCACTTTTCCCCTTGTTGAATCCACTTCAGCCACATTGACTTCAACGCCATCCTTGAACAAATCAATAGCTCTCCCCCAGAAATCTTGGCGCTTGCCAGTCCCAAACGCTCTTCCTCTAGATACTCATGTGGCCTGCTTTATTTCTTCTATCTCTTAAGTAAGGTGCCAATCACCTAGTAGGTACTTCGCAATTACTGAATGGACTCGTGCCTTCTGGATGCTCCCAACAGAGGATGTAACTGGAACTCACAGAACCTGCTCAAATTCATTCAGCTAAAAAGTTGCAGTATTCTAACTTAAGTCTGTCTGACTCCCAAACTCTTGCTTTTTTCATGATATCTATCACTCTACTTTTTACCACGGAGCAGTGGAAACTGTAGACATCAAAGATCTTGGTTTGAGTTCAGTCTGCACTTAGAGACTGTGGACCTGGCACTGTAACCTAAGCCTGTTTACATTTCTGGAAAAATATGATTAATATTTGCCCTACCAGAGTTGTTTCTCCCAGTGAGATTGAGCCTCAGAATCTTTGAAATCATGCTATGCAAGCACTAGTGATGCTTTGGTTATTAGGACTCTCTTCAATGTCCCCCTAGAAGCTAAACATCTCTTCACCTCTTTCCTACTTTCCTGGCCACCCTTCCCTTCTCTCCCATGGTGCACTGTTTCCTCTGCAATGCCTCACAGGTGAGTGAATCCTCTGCTACCTGGAGCCTCTAGGATTACGCCCAAGGAAGCCCCAGGAACTCTCCTTCCTCCCCACATCCTCCTCTGTGCAAAGCAATTGAGGGATCCCACATTGGAGAGCAGCAGAGAGAGGGGTGCTCCCTGCTGTTTCAACAGTTCTGCTCTCTCTCTCCCCTGGCACAGTGATAATGTCAGCAGAAGCCCTGGCACTGCGGCGAGCAAAGCAGGCCCAGCGGCGGGCGCGGCAAACGCCAGTGCAGCTGAGTAAGGAGCAGAAAGAACTGATCCAGACACTCCTGGGGGCCCACACTCGCCACATGGGCACCATGTTTGAACAGTTTGTGCATTTCAAGGTGAGCATGTACAGTACTTGGGCTGGAATGACCAAAAGGGTGTCCAAGGTGGTTGGCCCGAGGGAGAGGGATGTGTGCCTCGCACCCATCCAGGGGACGGGACTTCTATAGATCCCCAACCTGGGCAGGCTTCTCAGCAAAGAACCCTTCCAAGAGAAGTCTGGCAAGGCCTGCAGCAGAGCCCCAGGGCAGGGGTTTCTCGCTCACGCTCAGATCTCCACAGCCTCCAGCTTATCTGTTCATCCATCACCAGTCCTTGCCCACCCTGGTCCCTGTGCTGCCTTTGCTCACACACATTGCAGACATCAACACTTACATGGTGCAGCAAATCGTCAAGTTCACCAAGGATCTGCCCCTCTTCCGGTGAGTAACCACCACCCCTCATTCGTTCAGGGAACACACACTTCAGTAAATTACACAGCCCCCACCCCAGGTCACTGTCCGCACTCACACCCCCAACACCTGGCCTCAAATCCCCAGCTTTGTTTGTGTGACAGCTGGGAGTGGGAGCTGCTCTCCCTCCATGAAGCTCAGGTTTGAGCCTAAGGGGCCCTCTGTTTCCCACCCCCAACAGGTCCCTGCCCATAGAGGACCAAATCTCCCTCCTCAAGGGGGCAGCTGTGGAAATCTGCCAAATATTGCTCAATACCACTTTCTGTGTCCAAACACAAAACTTCCACTGTGGGCCTCTTCACTACACAAAGGAAGACGGAGTCCATGGTGAGATAGGCTGGAGCAGCAGAGGGCATGGGATGTGGCAAGGTGACCTGGAGGCTCCTAAGCCTGGTGTCTCCCACAGTGGGGTTCCAGGAAGAATTTATGGAGTTGCTCTTTCGCTTCCATGGCACGCTGCGACGACTACAGCTCCAGGAGCCCGAATATGTGCTCATGGTCGCCATGGCTCTCTTCTCTCCCGGTGAGCATTTCCTAAAGCCCCACCACCACTGCCCACGCTCAGCTCCTTGAATGCAACCACCCCAAGTCTTCTAGCATTCAAACCTCACAGCGGGTCTACACCAGCCTTGGCCTCTGGTGGGCTGTGCAGGCCCAGCCCTGCCCCCTGCCTTGTCCTTCCCAGCTCCCTGTCTTGCAGACCGGCCTGGAGTTACCCAGAGAGAAGAGATTGATCAACTGCAGGAGGAGATGGCACTGACTCTGGACAGCCACATCAAAGGCCAGCAGCCGGGGCCTCGGGACCGGTACAGTGGGAGACTGGGGACTTGGAGGCCACACTGAGGCTAGAAGGGTTAGGGAAATGCTCAGGTCAGGATGAATGTTGTTAAGTGCCTTTCCCTTTGGGAAACCGAGTCCCTTGGGTCCTTGTCCTTCCCTCTGGCCAACCCCATCTCACATAGTTCCAGCATCCAAACGGTGCTTACGGCTGATTGATTTCACTTTTTCCAGATGTTTTTATTCAGTAGAGATGCAAAGTAGTAGCTCACACGCTCCATATGACCGCATTCCTGAGACTGATGACACCCCTCCCCTCCCCACTCCAACTGCTCCAGACACTTCTAAGAGTCCTGGCTACTCTTTCCCTTGGCCCTGCCTCTCCTCTTCAATGGGCCAACTCCTTTCTTTTCTCATTGCCCTTGAAGTTGTGGTCATCGTTTCACAGCCAAAGCCATTCCCTCTCCCAGCAGTCCATGATCAACCCAGGCTCTGAGGTACGTGCCACTTCTGTTCTTGCGCATTCCTCAATGAGCCAATTTGGCCAGAAAGGGATGCTCTACACCATGGAACACATCCACCTTCTAGAATGCATTCTAGAAGGCCAGACCCTCAGATTCCACAGCACAGAAAGTTCTGGACTCTCTTCATGCCTGGCCCTCCGAGCTCTGAGGCCAGGAAGAGCCAGCCATAGTGAGAGAAGACGCCATCAGACAGAGGCCTGTTGGGGACCTGTGTAATTAATTTCTGATGAATTTGTCACACCAGAGCATGATTTTCTCTCAGGCTCAGCCCCAGCTTCACTGAGGGGCAGGGCCTTAGGATAAGACTCCCAGTTGCCTTATTTTCCTCCTCTTTCCCTGGTGACCCCACTACTTCTTCCAAAGGTTTCTGTACGCAAAGCTGCTGGGGCTGTTGGCCGAGCTTCGGAGCATCAACGACGCATACTGGTATCAAATACAGCGCATCCAGGGACTGCTGGCCATGATGCCACTGCTCCAGGAGATCTGCAGCTGAGGCCGGGCTCACCTTCTCCCCCAGCCCACCTGGACTTGCTGGACTGCAGAGGGGACAAGGCTGGGGCCAGTGCAAAGGGAGCCCAGTGGTTGCAATGAAAGACTAAAGCAATATCTGCCTCTTCATGCGGTCGGGGGGTGTCGGGGGGCCATGGAGACAACGTTGTTCTCTGGAAGCACAGAAGATAGGGAAGGAGGAAGTCTTCGAACTAAGAAGAAAGCTCCTTCTGGGGAAGGGTGGCCCCCACTTTCTGAGGCCAAAGATTTAGCCTTTCAGCCCCACTTTTCCCAGCATTGGGGAGCTAACCCCAGGCAGACTTCTCTGCTCTGAAGAGCAAGAGATCCAGAGCTTGAATGCTCAGGGAAGCGAGGAAGGAAGGAGGCTGGGATTCAGTCCGACACTCCTCTTAATCCCTCTCCCTTAGTCCAGAGCCACAAGAGCACGGGGAAGATGAAAGTGAGGCTGGTGGCCAAGGGGAAATCCTCAAGCCACCGCCTCATCGGCTGCCCCTGTGGCAGCCCCAGTTCTGAGGAGGGCATGGTCCTGAGCCCCACTCTGCTCCTGGGATCGAGAGGCAACCCAGCAGGATGAGCTCGAGCCGTGGGGCACCCAACTCAGAGGTTCCAGCTGCCGTGGGGCCGGCTCAGGGACAAGCTCAGCCCACGGTGATGCTGAAGCCACAGTGGAACCTGTTGCGCCAGTGATTGAGGAAGGCTCCGAGGGCCAGGGTGACCGGCAGGGGGGGCAGCTTCTTCTCCAGCACAGCACCTACACACCAGTTACTGTCCACCAAGCCTGGCAGGGAAGAGAGCAACACCCAGGTGACTTCACAGGGCTTGGAAGAGTACGCGGAAGTAGAGATTCCCTCCCCCTGTAACCCTCGACCCCTCACAGCAGATCCAAAGGCCATCGCAGCCACCCTCACCTCGAAACACCATGTTGGCCTGGGGCAGGGTCAGGTGGTAACCAAAGGAGAAGGTTGTGTCTTGGAGCCTTGTGTTTGCCTCGAACTCCACTCCAACCTGAACCTGCGAATCACAGAGAGGGATCAGCCTCAGTGAGATGAGCAGGGTCCTAACAGAGGATCACAGAATGAAGGCATGCACAAAAATATATACGCAGCGTAGGTAGGAAGAACACAGGGTCAGCAGGACCTGGAGCTGTCCAGAGGGACAAGGTTCACGACTGAACCTTTGCTGGAGTAGGGGTGAGCTCAGTGGTCTCACCTGTTCATTTGCTCTGTGGTAGTAACTTGCATGGGCCCCACCTGAGCCCACATTCAATGTAGCTACCCAGTGTACAGCTGTAAAAACCAAAGTACAGGGGGAAATGAGTACTACTGTAGTAGGACCCAAAGAACCCCAGCACAGTACACAAACGCCCCGCCCCCTCCCGTTACCATTGCACTTTGCCCCATACCCGAGTACTTCCCGGCCAGTGTCAAGATGGCCCCCTCTTCGCCCGGCCGCCGATGGTACACTAGCTCTCCTCCCAGCACCAGCCGATGAGTGAGGCTCTGCAGGAAGTGAGCGACCATGATCACTGTGGGGGAGCGGGGAGACACAGAGAATCAGTCACAGAGAGAGCATTCAAGCCAACACTCAGGCCAGTGACCCCTATCCCAGTCTGCCCACGGAGTTCCTTTTGCAGTCCCCTAAGCTATACAGAAGACGGTGAGGTACTGCCACATTAGCAAGTGAGCAGGGTTGATTTAAAAAAAAAGAGAGAGAGAGAGAGAGCCCTGTCGCCATCGCTTACCTGATTCCCCAATCAGGTCGGGATTCCCTAGGGTCAGAGTGGCTGTGTAGTCATCTCCCCGATACTCGCCATCAAATTGCCATGTCAGGAACTTGGCCTGCTGAGTCTGGGTGGGAGAGCAAGAAGTCAAGTCTCCCTCCCTCTTTATGATCATCATGGCCTCAGCTCCTCCCCTGGGCCCCCCAGGGCAGGACACTCATGGAGGAGGAGGATGCTTCCTGGATGGAAGCAGGAACGGAGGGTCACCTGGAAGACAGCCTTAGCTCGGAGCCGCTCTGCCAAGAGGAGCAGGACCTGGGCGTTGAGGCTGCCACTGCTGTCCATATCCCCTACCACGGTGGGGAACACCTGTTGAAGAGTGTCGAAAACACGGCTGAGCTGGGTGGTACCTTTCAGCAGACATCCAAATACTACAGGATTTCATTAAGAGTATCCAGCGCCCCCTGGTGGAAGTACAAGTACAAACTCTGGGTTCTTCACATTGTTTCTGTACTCTCATTCAGAAGACACAGAGAAATCAGTCATATTGCCCATTCTTCCCCATAACGCACACATATCCTCTTCCTCAAGGCCTGGGTCCCAAGTGAATGTTTAGGGAGCTTTCCCATGTGTGTAGAGCCCTCACCTCCGTAGGGCTAAGCTGCCAGTCCCCTGCATAGGCTGCATGGAGGTGATAGCCGGGCAAACCCAGGGCACTCATGTGCACGGTGTGAGCCACCTGAGGAAAGAAGAGGCAATGAGGAGAGACCCTCCCAACTCCATTTCCATCCCTCAGCCACTCTGCGTCTTCTCCCCATTCAGAGGAGAATCCCAAATATTCCAATACGTGGCAGAGGGTCCCCAGACAAAAAGCAACAAGTCCCACAGGCAAGGGAGAGAACAGAGAGAGAACCCCATGTCCTCATTTGTCCCACACAGCCTGGCTAAGCCTGGACTACAAAAGAAAGGAGAAAAAGACACAGGGGTGGGTAGGGAGAAATAGTAAGGGAGGCCAAAGAAGTGGGAACACCTGCCTGGAAATGACTGCTCAGCACCTTGTTGACAATGAGCTTCACTCCCTCCATCTGTGATGGGAAGACATCTGAAGGGGGTGGGGGGGAAGGCTGGGAGTGAGCACAGACAAGAACCCCTATCCCAAGAGGTCTTCCCTCTCAATCCCACGGAGGCACTCTGGAGAAACTGACCTCCTTTCAAGTCCAGCAACCAAACGCTCCACTTCATTTGGGCACCTGATCCTCCCTGATGCTGGGTGCCCCAGCTGTGAGCTTCCCTTGCCTGCTCCCATTACCGGATACCCGCATTCAAGAACCCTCCCATCCCCTGCCCCATCAACTTGACACACCCAGATGCCTAGGTCTCACCTTTGCAGAGCCGGTGCAGCTCATCGAAGCTCCCAGGGTTGGGTAGAGGTTCCTCTCGGCGCGGGCTCCGGCGGGGCAAAGTCCCCAGCGGTGCCAGGCCCAGCGTGTTCCCCATGTTAGTCCAGAGACAGGGAGGGAGGGTTGGCCTGGGGAAAGAAGCTACTGCTCCCTCTAGCCACCCCGGGCCCCACCCCCCATCATCTGGTTCCCCAGTCCCAGGAACTTCCACATGGTCCGACGCTAGACCTAGAAAAGGAAGAGTGGAGTGAAAGAGGAAAGATGGGGAGAACGAACCCCAGGCACACCCCCGCCCGCTCTTGGATCCCTCAGCCCCACCTGTCACCCCTCTCTGTCCCTTCTCCCTCTCTGTAATCCTAGTCCCCATGACAGACCGCACCTGGCCGCCTAGTCCCTCTGCTTTTCATTCCCAGACCCCAAGACCAGGCCCGCAATG
Source organism: Lepus europaeus (assembly GCF_033115175.1). NCBI lineage: Eukaryota > Metazoa > Chordata > Mammalia > Lagomorpha > Leporidae > Lepus > Lepus europaeus. The sequence continues at coordinate 126,598,396 of NC_084831.1, read as the reverse complement.
GAGCAGTAACCCTTACCATCTCAGACCATCAAGCTGCCCCTTTCCCCCCGGCACACCCCGGTCATCTTGATGGGGGCAGCCATCTTGAGTGATGGCAGAACTGCAGCTTCACGCTGCACTCTCAGCATAGCCACGAGCGCCATCTTGGGACCTGGCAAAGAAAGATAGCAAAGACCCAACCCTCCCCTGATTGGGTCCCGCCCTAAAAAAGGCGCTTCGGACTCCCAGGACCCAATGGGAGAGGAGGAAGCGAAGGAGTGGCAGGTCTGATGGCCTGAGAGCTTCAACCTCCGTGCTGCAGAGGCGGGTGGAACTTGATTGGTGGCTCCTTAGACTTAAATAGAAGGCCTTAGCCCGCCAGGCCTCTCTTTCCAAGGTCGCCAAAAGCGTTTGCGTGTATGGGACGCTAGGGGGAGCATCTTGGAGTTTGGACCGCTGAAGCTAACTTCCACTCTGAAACTACAGTGAAACTACAGGCTGGGAGCCCTGTGAATCCTGGGTGGTATCGCTTCCCCAGTTCCCGGTAGGGGCCCCTGGAAACTCCTCCGCACAAGATGAGCGATACTGAAACACGGCTGTCCCTCGGACGCGGACCCACACCTCCCTCCAAAGTTGGCCCTCTTGGTGGAGTGTGAGTTTGTGGTAGAGAAGCAGAGTAGTAGCAAACCTATTCGACACGGTTCTGGCAGAGCCATTCCCGGCGACAGCTGCCCTCTGTAATTTTAACCCTTCCCGCTTTGGGATGGCAGGAAGGGGCCTCCAGCCCCCAAGTGCGCTCCACCCCAGGGTTAGGCAAGCCGGTGAAGTGACTTGGAAGCACCATGCACTCCACAGAGGAATGACAGGAGATGGAGTAAGGTCTCTGGTTGCTGCCCCCCTCCCCCCCAGCTCCCACATCTCCACCCCTGTCTCTCAGAAATGTGCCAGGCGAGGGCAAAAAGGTGAAGACACAAATGCTGCCCATACCGATTCAGCTGATTTCACCCAAATGCTTTGAGCCTGGATGAACCTCTGCCCTCCCTCAAATCAGGGCCAGGGTCTTGGGAAGGGGGTGGGGGGAGGTGCTGTTGCCCCTGCTCACTCAATATTGACTGACCACAACCTAGCACCGATAAGGTGATCAAATGACCAGGCACCTTCAACCTTTATCCAGGTGGAAACTTTTTACTTACCTCTCTTCCTGCCAGAGCCCTCCAGGTGTGTGTGGGGGGGGGGGGGGCACACAGGCTATTTTCTGAATTTGCTTTGTTGGGGGTAGGGTATACACATTGATCAGGCCTCTTGTTACACCCCCACCCCCACCCTGTCCCCTTTTTACACATTAACTCGCAAAGGGACACAGTCACAGCTGCCCTCTGCCTCAGCCCCATTTCCCTCAACCCCCATTCCCCACTCCCCCGACCCCGACTGTAACTCCTTTCTTCAGTCCCCCAGTTCCCTTCTGCCAAGTGGAGGTAAAGGGGAGTGGGGCTTGGCAGAGGAAATCAGGCCAGCATGGACTAAAGTTGCCCAGGGCTGAAGGCTCAGAGACCAAAGAATGAGGAGTCCCGCCTGCTGCTATTAGCAAATCCAAAGACTGCCCAGCTAGCGCCAATCTCCAAAAGACTGAATCTCCGACAGTTAGGCCTGCACTTCCTGCCTCTCAGCCCATTGCCATGCGCCCCCGGTCCAGTCTCCTCTCCCCCATTTCTCCAACTTGTTTACTCCAACATGGGCCCTACCCTGCTGGGCCCCTGCGCAGTCTCTGTCACCTGACAGGGTGGGGACACAGCCAGGTATATAGCCCTTGCCCCTCCAGCCAGGCCAGGCACTGACGCCAAGGACGGAGACGGAGACGTTGGCTAAGTAAGGTAAGGGAACGAGAGGTGCAGGCAGCATCCATGGAGCACTGGGCTTTAATTGTGGAAAGGGAGGGAACCAGGGCGGGGCAGGGGGAGGCACTTAGGTAGGGAGATACTGGGCAAGGGGCTGAGAGCGTGTGGCTTCAGTGTTCCTTCCCTCCTCAGCACTGTCCCCAGGCCATCTTGGCACTGTCACCACCATGAAGTTGCTCGCAATGACGGTGCTGCTCCTCACCATCTGCAGCCTTGAAGGTGGGTGTGATGCGGGGAGGGGGCGCCGACGGGGAGACCGTACTGGGAGTGCTAGCTGCCAGTCTGCCCAGGTCTGGTAACCTGAAGGCTCAGAAGGAAGATATTCCCTCTGAAGCCCACAAAACCCCTCCAAGGAGCCGGCTGGAAGCCTGCTTGGGGAGGGCGCTGAGAGCTGGGGTTGGTAGCAGGAGGCCACAGTTCACTGCCACGGACCCAGCTAAGAGAGTCTGTGTGTGTGTGTGTGTTTGCACAGGGGCTTTGGTTCGAAGGCAGGCGGAGGAGCAGAGCCTGCAGAGCCTGGTCTCTCAGTACTTGCAGACCGTAACCAGCTACAGCAAGGACCTGATGGAAAAGGCCAAGGCCCCCGAGCTTCAGGCCCAGGCCAAGTAAGTCTCTGGGAAAGGGGTTGCGGGGCTGTGCGGAGACTGAGCTGAGGGACGCAGGTTAGGGAGAATGAAGCTTAAATTGCAGAGTCGAATTTCTGCATCACTCAAAGATGCCACATGGCTCCTGGACAGATAGGGGCTGTGGGAACAGGGCCTGGAAGTTTCACCCCTAGGGTCTATTCCTCTGCCCAGGGGAGGGGCTTTGCCATCCAGAATGGACCAAGCACTAGGGTTTGGGGATAGGGGTTCCTCTGCTCTGACTTCCCACCAACAAAATCCCTTCCCTACCCAGGGCCTACTTTGAAAAGACACAGGAGCAGCTGACGCCCTTGGTCAAGAAGGCTGGAACTGATCTAATTAACTTCTTGAGCAATTTCATGGATCTCAAAACACAGCCCACTGCCCCGTGAGGGGGTCTACACCATTGTCTTCCAACTCCAGCCGGTCTCTTGAGCACCCCTGGGCCAGGCCTGCAGCCCCTCCTTGCCTATCCCTGTTTTCTGCAATAAATGGTGGAGGAGTCCACCTGTGAGCATGGTGTGTTTAGGAGTCTGTGAGAAGGTGGGAGGGGGGAGGAGTAAGAGAAAGGAAGAAGAAATCGTCTTGAAAGGGCGGAGGACTGGTGCAGAGTGTGGAGAAAGCATTGGAGAGACAGGGTGAGGGGGCTTGTGTTCTTCTTGGGACCCAAGGAATCTCCTCCAGGCCTGGGAAAGGCTCTGCAGTGGAGCACTGAAGAACCTTTGCACTGGACATGGAACTATGGAAGGAATGCAGGACTCGTAAGCTGAATCCCTAGAGTTCTAGAGGTCACAGGAAATTAGGGCACTGCAGAATATGCTCTTCGTCATTCTGTGAAGAGGAGAAAGTCTCCAAAAAGGGAACCCAGAGCTATCACCCAAGACCCTCCCTTCCCTTCGGAACCAGAAACACTGTATTCCCCCCCTCCCCCATCCCACAGTGAAGAAGAGGATCTGGGCTCACTCCCCTCCCCCAGGGTGCTCCAGCTCCTCCATTCAAAACCTTTCATCTGGACCCTGTCTGGGGATGACCCACTCCAAGCTTCCCCTGCCCCCAGCCCTCCCCACCCCAGGTGCTATTCATAGAACTGGCCTGTCCCTGCCTTCCAGCCTGGAGCTGGTAGCCATGGCAGCCATTTAAAGGTCTAACAGGTATCCAGCTTGGTGGACATGTGAGACTAGAAACACTTTAGAATCCAAGATACCTGGATTACATAAGAAAATGCAATGGAAATCAAGCTGGGTGAACGGAGGGCAGATTTACAATCCCAAAATGCAGGCCAAGGGAAAATGGGGCATTTCCTACTAAAAGTTTCTTACCCCTTCACACAGTGACTTCTCTACCCTGCCTTATGTCTTGTATCTCATCGGATATCACTTCTCTGACATTGGAGACGCCTCCAGTGGCCTTCATGGTCTGACCCTCGAGACCCTCACCGTTTATGATCAATCCCCTCACCTTCTTCCCAACACCCACTTTCTTTCTCAAAACAGGCGGGGACTAAGAGATCTCAGCTGGTCACTTGCAAGGCAAATTAATTTCAGAAAAGCTGGGCTTGATGAGCAGACCAGATGGTACAACAAACCAGTAGAAAGCATTGTGGGCCGGCGCCGTGGCTTAACAGGCTTATCCTCCGCCTTGCGGCGCCGGCACACCGGGTTCTAGTCCCGGTCGGGGTGCTGGATTCTGTCCCGGTTGCCCCTCTTCCAGGCCAGCTCTCTGCTGTGGCCCGGGAAGGCAGTGGAGCATGGCCCAGGTCCTTGGGCCCTGCACCCGCATGGGAGACCAGGAGAAGCACCTGGCTCCTGGTGTCAGATCGGTGCAGCGCGCAGGCTGCAATGCACTGGCCGTAGTGGCCACCTGGGGGGTAAACCAACAGAAAAAGGAAGACCTTTCTCTCTGTCTCTTTCTCTCTCACTGTCTAACTCTGCCTGTCAAAAAATGAATAAATAAAAATAAATAAAAGAAAGCATTGTGAAAACTGTTAAGTCACCAGGGGGTGCAAACGATTGCCCAGCATGCGGTTGGCATGGGTGCTGCCAGGGCCAAGCCTGGAGATTCCAGACTCATTCGGAAAGGACTGCTGTGTCACAGGTGAGTCTGAGGACTCCAGCAGCTCTGGAGACAGGACAGGCACTGACAGGGGGATTCCTTTTCCTGTCCAACCTTACTCCCTTTGCCTTATTCAGCTCCAAACTCTAGCTGACCCTCCAAGCTCCCTCTTGCCTCAGAACCCACCAAAAACTCATGTTCTCATAAAACCCTACAAAGGATCCCCGCACAGCCCCTGGTCACGCCGTTCCTTCTACACTTTCTGCATGTACTAGGTTGGTTCTGTCTGCATCTGGTGACTATTTGGGGTTGAACAGCCAGACTGCTCACAATCCATTTTAGATTCTAACGTTTGTGCGTGTTTCTAGACTTCCAACACATTACTCCCTGCTCCAGCTCTGTCGCAGAACAGCTGGGGGGAGGGGCAAAGGTCTCATCCCTCCCCCAGCATTCATCCCGCAATTGAGCAAAACAGCCGTGAAGCCCATTAGACTGTGAGATCCGTGAGGTCAGCAACAGAGCTTGCCGTACTCAAAAACGGCACCTGCATTCCGCCTCAAGCCTAGCGCTCAGTTGCGGCTGCATAAACATGTGATAGTGATAAATGAATGGATACAGCCCAGTCCGTGGCAGCTTTATTGGGCACACTCCCTTCCCATGGTTAAGTGGGAGTTGGGGATTGGGAAGAGAAGGGTGGGGCGAGGAAGTGAGACTAGAATATAAACATCAATGAGTAGCGTCTGAGTCTTTGACAGGGAGGGGGAACCACTGATGTACATTAATCTGGGGCACAGCACTGTTATGAGGGTAGGGCCAGCAGGTGTTAATCGCATGGAGGCATACGCAGTGCCAGCCACAAGGGGCTGTGAGAACTAGAAGCTGAAGGCCGTGACCAAGGCAGCTACTGCGCTGGTTTCTCATGCTTCAGAGTCTCATACGTCTCCTGGGTCCGGGTGCTCAGGCCCTGGGGGTGGGAGGTGAAGGGCAATCAGGAGCTCGAGCCCATCACAGGCCCTACACCCACCCCACCCCCAGTCCCTACCCCTGCCAAACGTCACTCAAAGTCCCATCCTTCTGCGGACTTCCCGAGCGGTGGGGGCAGGTTCACTCACCGTGTAAACGGCTTCTGATTTCTGCAGACACAAAAAGTACAAGGCAACTTTAGAGACCCACACCTCCTCCAGGGCCCCCCAGCCTCCCCCTGCCCACCCAGGGTGGCTTGTGGCCCAGGAAAGGGAGCCGGCATGCACCAGAGGGCACTCACGCAGCTGTTCTGGGCCATGAAGACACATTGGCCCCTGTGGCTACACACACACAACCCTCGCATGTGCTCCTTGTCACCCTATGCTTGGTTCTTCCCTGTCATCTGCTAGATCTTTGGCTGTGGGGCTGAGCACGTCAGGCACGTGCTTGCCCAGGAGGGCTGAATGTCTGCAACAATGTAGACACCCGGTGTGGGAAGATCCATACCTCATAGCCTATGGCTGCCTTGCGCACCTGGATCTGAAGTGGAAAAAAGGTCATCAGTAACCCGGAGTTAATGGCCCCATCACTCTTCCTTCCAAACTCTGTAGGGGGAGCCCCTCTTGTTCCCCTTCCTCCAATCCATGCTGCTGCCACCACCCACTTCTCCATCTAGCCCTCAGCCCGTTCTGCCTTACCTTGAGCCGACAGTAGAGCAGGGTGAGGATGATACCGTACAGAAACAGGATGGCGTCCAGGATGTAGCAGAGCTGAGGCTCTCCCAGGGCCGCTGAGGGGACACAGGGTGCCCTGGGGGTCAGTGCACCAGGGGCCACCTGGTGCTCGGAGAGGAGAAGGGCCAGGGCTCTGGGAGGTAGGGTAGGGCCTAGAAAGGAGCCCTCCAAAGGGAAGAAGCTTCTCTTCCCCCCTGGACTTGCCTTTCCCTTTCCTCTCCCATCCGTGGGTAGGGGCAAGGTAGGAAGCCTGATGGAACTTAGATGAACTAAGAGCCGAGGATTTGGGGCTGGTGTTGTGCCACAGCGAGTGAAGCCCCCGCTTGTGACATCAGCAGCCCGTATCAGAGCGCCAGTTCAAGTCCAGGCTGCTCCACTTCCAACCCAGCTCCTTGCTAATGCACCTGGCAAGGCAGTGGATGAAGGCCCTGATACTTGGGCCCCTGCCACCACCCATGATGGGAGACGTGGAGTTCCAGGCTCCTGGCTTCAGCCTGGCCCAGTCCATTTGGGTAGTAAACCAGCAGATGGAAGAACTCTTCGTCTTTCCCTCTCTGTCATTCTGCCTTTCAAATAAACATAAGTTTTTAAGAAGAGTTGGGGACTTCCACCTCAGCCTCTTTTTTTTTTTTTTTTTTTTTTTTTAGCACTGTGGGTTCTGTAGGCACCATTGAGCACTTCATCTACCTCAAGGGACCCATCGGAGTTCACTAGGCTGTGACCAAAACCTCAGCCCAGAGTGGCAGGGGGAGGGAGAGGCAGTGGCAAGTTTCAGCAAAGAAACCACAGCAGTGTCTCTGCTAAGTCCTGTGACCTGTGGCTGAGGGCTGGACAGGAAGGATGTGCGCTGGGGAAGGGAGGGAAGGCAATTACTCTATTATTGGTCATCTGTCAGCCTCGGCCTCATGGCTTTCAGTCCCACAAAGATACTCAAATGTCAAAACCCAAGAGCCTGCTTTCCCAGCCCTGTGGCCGCCATTGCCTCTGCACACAAAGCTGGGAGGTGGCCCACGCTTGCGGGAATGACCACTAGCAGCCATTCCACCTCCCACTACTCTGCCCTGCTACTCAGCCTGGGCCTCCGAAGGGAAGTTCTGTGCAATTAACATATTCACACGGGGTCCGGGCTCCAGGGGTTGCGCCCGGCCCCATCAGAAGGACTGTGACCAACACCGGTCAAGTCCTGACACTGGCCAAGGACTTTTCATTCTGTAACACTTTCACACACACGCGACATTGCACAAGTCTCAAAACTACCCGGGGAGGGCAACGTCATCGCCATTTTATGTACGGAAAAACTAAGTAACTCATTCAGGGCCAGAGTTCAGCGACAGAGCCGCAGCTCCAGTTTAGGCTCCCGGTCTCCAAAGCCAGTGCCTTCCTTTCCACCTCAGGGCCTGTGCTCCCCCACCCCCTGCCCCAGCCACAGCAGCACCCCGGGGCTCCCTGCGCCCTTCCTCTGCCTTCTCAGCTGGACTGGTGGAGCTCCTTGGGCTTCTTTCAGCTTCCCCAGTTTCCTTGAAGTTTGCTCATACGACGCCCAGCTGCCAATCATACAAACCCTGGCACAGACAACTCCAAGTGATCAAGAAGCGAGCGCTCCTAAACAGTGGCAGTGACCGTGACGGGAGCTGCTTAGAACTGGACCCCTGCCATGTCTGCCTCTACTGCTCAGCTAATGCTCCGATCTCTAGAACTGGGCATTCCCTGCTGCCCACCCACCCCAAGCTGTTACAGGCCTGTACATTCGTGAGGACCCACTGAAACAGCCAGGACAGCGGTTTGACTACCCTTGCTCTCCTAAACGGGGCTCTGTGCATTTAACCAGCTAGAGACCAGCTCCCAGGGGCAAGACCATCACCACCCCACTGGGAAATGCTGATTGTAAGGGACAAGAAAGGAGGGAACGATGACCCGAGCGCCTTGGGTGAGGGCCAGATAGAACCCACCCCAGTCTCCACGTTCATCTCTGTGTCCACCTGCCCACTGCCGGCTCTCCTCCGCCTGTGCTGGATTCAGCCCTCCGGCTCTGTCCCTGGAGCCCGGCCCGCTGTCCCCCACCAAACCCTCTCACCTGCTTGTTGAACCAGAAGGAGCAAGAGCAGGAATACTGCAGGAATCATCCTGGCAGGGGTGGGGGTCCGCACAAGCCTGGCCCGACAGGCAGGGCTGGGGGTCCGCAAGCCTGACCCGACAGGCGCTCTGACACGCTGTGCAGCTGTGCTCCGCCAGCGGCTCCCTGACCACAGAGTTCCCCCCTTCCTGCCACGCCTTCCCCTGCGCTTCGGCCCCTTCCCCTTCCTGCACTAGAGACCGGGCGGCTCCCGGAAGGGCCAACTCGGGGAGCAGGGAGATCTGGGCCCTTAAGCCCCAGCCCTTCGCTGACCAACCCTCCCAAGCATGCGCCGGAGAGACTCTTGTGCTGCACAGAGGTGGTCGGCCTCCGCCATCGGTCACTGCACCCCTGTTCAGAGGAGAATAGGTACGCTGCCCCTGAAGACCCCTCAGGTGTCGCCACAGCCCTCTTTCCTCCAATCTGGAACTCTATCCCGGGTCCTGATTTGAGCTCACCAACTTGTGTGAGCACTGAGAAGGTCTGGGCAGGAGGGAACAGAGGGGAAAAGAGAAAATGGGGAAATGGAGAAGTGGAACGGAGTCCGAGAAGGGGGTAGAGAGGAACAGGAAAAACTCAAGAGCCTCGAAGAGAAACCGAATGCTAACGGACACTCAGGCTCTATGTCAAAGGGAAGCGCAGGAAGATAGCAAAACAACAAAAACACCCCACACACCAGAAGTTTGGGCATTGGGGCCGCAGGGCGGCTAATTTATTGTAATTTCTCCTTTGTGGTACATGCACAGAAAGCCCAGCAGCTGGGGGTACATGTCCGTGCGCACACACACACACGCACACACACACAGCCCCACTTCCAGTGAAGGACAGGCTCCACAGAAGAAGCTGATGGGACAAGGGACGACAAACGCTGTCCCCTGCTCACCGGTCTACTTCTCCAAACACAATATCCTGGGTACCTAGGTCAGAGGACGGAGGGAAAAAGAGGCGTTAGCAAAGATCCCAGGAAACTGAGGACCTGAGTCCCTGCCAGTCTACGACGAACAGGACACGTCCAATTTCTGTTCCCCAGGGAAATCCCAAACACCCTTGTCCAGGACACCTTTATGACACAACAGGCCTCCTACCTATGATGGCAACGACATCTGCCAGCATGTGTCCCTTAGACATCTTGTCCAAGCCAGCCTGGGAAGATTTGAGACAGAAGCAGTGTTAGGCAAGACTTGCAGGGTGGGAGGAGAAAGAATGACCAAAGTCATTCAGTTATTGGAGTTAAAGTCATTAGGGGGTGGGCGTTCAGTGCAGCAGTTAAGACGCCACTTGGGGGGCCAGCATCCCGTATCAAAGTGCCTGGCTCTAGTCCCAGCGCTTCAGGCCTGCTACCCACATGGGAGACCTGCAGAGTGCCCGCTCCTGACTCTGGCCCAGTCCAGCCCCAGCTGTTGCGGGCATTTGGGAAGCGAAGCAGGGAATGGAAGATCTCTCTGTGTCTGTCTGTCTGTCTGTCTGTCTCCCCCCATCTCTCTGCCTTTCAAATAAAAATAAATTTAAAAATATTTCAGAGTCATGGGGATTGGTTCTTACCAGGTGGGCAAAACCAGGAGCCTTGATCTTGCATCGGTAAGGACGGCTGCTGCCATCAGACACCAGGTAAACCCCAAACTCTCCCTGTGCAAGGAAGAAGGTTGGGAGCTTCCACAAGCAGGTCTTTCTTTACCAATAAAACCTCCCTACTCATCCCTCACTGATGGACAGGCGATTTGTGGCGCCTGTCTTCAGTCACTCACTCCACGTACAGGCCTCTCCTTCCCCTCGTCGCCTCACCTTAGGGGCCTCAATGGCAGTGTATGTGGCTCCTGGAGGAACTTGGTAGCCCTCAGTATACAACTTAAAGTGATGAATCAGTGACTCCATGGAAGTCTGAAGAGGAGAAAGGGAGCGTCAGCAAACGGGAGCCAAGCTCTGTCTCAGAGAACAATCTCTGCCCTCAGGGAGGCTACACATCCACATGTAGGTTGTGAGAGAGGATGGCTGTCAGGACACTCTTCCCCAGCCCTGGTCTCGCCCCCATACCCCAGACTTCCCTCTCCCTGCAACCAACCTTCATCTCTGCTCGCTTGGGTGGAGACACTTTAGCATCATCAACCTTGATCTCGCCAGGAGGCATCTTGTTCAGACACTGAGAGATGATCCGTAGGGACTGGCGCATCTCCTCCACCCGACACAGGTACCTGAAGTGGGTGACACAGGCCCAGAGTGAGAGAAGGGCAGTCAGGGCAATGGCTTTGGGGCTACGAAGGGTGCCCTCTGGCCAACCTCGTTAGAGTTGGGTAAACTGCCGATCTCTGCGGCTTGGCTACCCATATAGAACGTGCAGTGTTTCAACTCTACTGAGGCTTTCCCCAAATCCTCTCCTTATTTTCTCAGACCATCAACGGTAGTATTTTCCCCCATTTAATTATCCCCTTAAACATTTTTTATACTACAGAATGGGTAAGAGGCAAAGGGACTCAAAACCAGAAAAACAGCAAATCTTACTTAAGTGTCAGTAAACAGGAGAGGGATTTGAAGCTTAGAATCTCGTGGAAAGAACACTGAATCCAGAAAATTCTAGTCTCAACCACTCAAACAGAATAATTCCAGACTAATCCCCAAGTTATATGCCTCAGCCTTCTCAGCCATAACAAGCAATCCAAACTAGTTCTAAGACAGGGAAAATGTAGGGGTCAAATAAGATGATGCCACAAGTGTGGAAAGTGCTTTGACAAGCAACCTTGCTTAACACACATACGTGCTCCAGTGCACACTGGCGAATGAAGAAGGTGGCAAAGGAAAGTTACACAGGGGAAGAGGTAGCTGGACAGTGAGCTGGGAAAGGATTAGGGCCTTACCTATCATAGCAGTCCCCTCGAGACCCGATAGGAACATCGAACTCGACCTGGTCGTAAGCATCATAGGGCTGGGTCTTGCGCAGGTCCCACTGGATGCCTGAGCCCCGCAGCATCACTCCACTGTGGAGGGGGTGGCAGGAGGAAGGGCGGCTCTCCAGTAACCGAGGAGGGAAGCACGCACTTCCTAAGCCTCCTCTCTCCCTCCCCATACTCCAGCCATGGGGTACCCACTCAGAGCCCGGCAAGAAGGGTACCACACATCTCCAAAAGCCCCAGGAGAACTCCCCAACCCCCAGGAGAGAAGCTGTGTTCCTCCCACCTAAAACCATAGTTAAGTGCGTCTTCTGCTGTTATGACCCCGATGTCAATTGTCCGATTCCGCCAGATCCTATTGTTGGTCAGCATCTATTGATCAACAAAACGGACATGTTAAAACCTCTCACGAATACTCTTCAAATACCGCTGTGTTTCTTTACAACTGGAACTAAAAGCCTACAAGCCCTATTTGGGGAAAAAGAGGCTCCCCCACCCCCATTCATTTCTATCTTACCTCCTCCACCTCATCAATCCGAAGAGAGAAGTTCTTAGAAAACTCATAAATGTCATCCATTAGCCCAAGGGGTAGGTCCTACAAGCCAAAGAAGCACAGCACAGCCTCCAGTAAGGTAAGCCAGCCCGGACGCCCTCGGTGGAGGTTGGCGGAGGTAGGGTGTGCAGGGTTAGCCTTTCCCCCAGCCAGCACTGCCCCCTAGTGGCCACAGAGGAAACAGGCCTGGGATGGAAGTCAGCCAAGCCAGGGAGCCCACTCACCTGATGCACTCCGCCTGGCCGGACGTAAGCAGCGTGCATTCGTGCTCCGGACACTCGTTCATAGAACTCAAACATCTTGATAGGACACACTGGGAATCAGTGACAAGGTCCTGGGCCCCTAGGGCCAACAACGCGTGGCTCTCTCCCCTGCCCCAGGCCTTCCTGTGCCCAACCATGACAGAGTCCCCAGGAATACAACCCAAGTTCAATACACCTTCTCCTCTCTGCTCGCCCTCTCCTTCTACTCTCGACTTCTCTGTACCTTTCTGTGCTTCCTTCCCTAGCCCTATCCTTTCCCCCCTCTCATACCTTCTCCCTTTCTTCAAACATCCAGAAGAAAGGGGTCATGGCCCCTATGTCCAGGGCATGTGTAGTCACAGCCATGATGTGGTTCAGAAGCCGCGTGATTTCCCCGAACAGCACTGTGGGAAGGTGAAGACGAGGAGGAAGAGTAGGACTTGGGAGCCCAGGACACAGGGTGACAGAGCAAAGCCTGGGGTCTCACTACCAAGCGTGGATTCCATGGTCCTAAGACGAGGAAGGGCTGGGGAAGGCGCCGTGCAGCAAGCCAGGGCAAGCTGTACCTCGGATCCACTGTGCCCGGGGAGGAGGCTGGATGTTTAGCAACTTCTCCACCGCCAGCGAATAGGCCTGCTCGTTACACATCATGGACACATAGTCCAGCCGGTCAAAGTAGGGAAGGGCCTGCAAAGAGAGAGGAGCCTGGGTCACATCGAGCAGGCCCAGGAGCCCACAGGCTCCCAGGAGGCATCGTAAGCTGGTGCTGCACGAGCCCTCTCAACCACTCAGCGGCCCCAACAAGGTGGAACTAGACACCTCAACGACCAGTGCTACGCCGGCTCTCCGAAGTAGGGGAGAACGCTGATTTACCACGTGTGCCAGTGTCCACGTGAAAATCCTCCCACCGTGGCCAGTTGTAGGTTCAAAATAAACAAATAAATCTTAAAAAGAGAGAGAGAGACCAAAGAGCTCTCTCTGCTTACACGTAAGAAGGCAACACTAGGTCGAGAGGCAGGCGCAGCACATAGCACTCCCGCTCTACAGATACAAGGGCACAGCACAGGAAAACACTGAAGCGCCGAGGTGGGGAGTTTTTAGTATTTCCTACTTTGGCTTTTATGATAACGTATTGAATCCTGAGCTTACATCCTTCAGTTGCTAACAGTGGCTTCGGTCAGCAACCAACTCCTAAAATCCCTGAAGATATAGGAGCTCCCTCCCGCACACCACTGTCAACAGCCCTGGGGTCTGAGTGGCGCCTCTGGGAAAGATGAGTGCCTTGGGCTTCTCCGTCTCCCTCTTTCAAGTCTCTTAAAACGAAGATACTGAAGGAGGGAGGTAATTGGTCTGCGGACTACCTGGGAGTGAGAGGTTTAAGGAAGACGGAGTCCCAGGCAGAAGATGGGCCTTCCCAGAATGGCAAGCAGCTAGGTCCTGGCCGCCTGCTGCAGCAACTTCGGCTTCCAGGAAAGAGGTGGAGCTAAGACTTCCCTCTCTGGGACAGCCTGTTCTCGCCCTAATGTCGTTGTGACGTGCGTTAACCCGTGAGTGCTGGTCCTAGAAATCATTAGGGCACCGACTCTGCAAAAATCTTCGGTTACTGTTCGCCCCAACAGGGGGCCAGCTCTCGATCCTAACCCTGCCACCCTCTATTATCTGTCTTCTTCACGATCGTTAAACAAAACGCCAGGCTCCGATGCCAGACCAATGCCTTTGAATGTGACCTTCAGCCCTGGAGTCACACGGTTCTCCTCAAGACGGCAAACTCTGTCACAACCCGCGCCCGGCCGTTCTGACTCACTGAATGTTTCAAAAACAAACTCAGACAGCTGGAGGATACGAGAATCAGCTGTTAACCCTAGAGAGCTGACGTCTCTCTCCTTGTTCTCTGCCCCTAAGGACGCTAGCTCTGACGCACTCGTGTGATATAGGAACAGGGAAACTGAGGCACCCGAGTTAAGTGTAAAGGGGCCAGCCAAAAGTCAGCCTGGGAAAAGCTGGAGTATTATTGCTCCGGCTCCAAAGCATGGCTGCTGGATAAACCAAGCCCAGCTGGCTCAAGCATCCCCAGCCAGCTCCCTCCTGCCTCCCAACCCAGACTGCCCGGATACCTTCAGGGGGCTCCCCTGGCCAACAGCCTCAGCCTCCTCCTCCTCCTCCGAGGTCTGGAGGCAGCAAACTGGCAAGGTCTCAGGTTACAGCCCCAGCTCACCCACCCACCTGCAGGTAGGTCTTGTACTCAATGAGCTTCTCCGTGCCCCGGTGCAGGAGCCCAATGTGAGGGTCACACTTCCGCACCATCTCCCCACTCAATTCCATCACTAGCCGCAAGACTCCATGGGCTGCTGGGTGCTGGGGCCCAAAGTTCAGGGTCAGGTTCGACACCATTGTATCCTTTGGAGGGTCCACATCTGAGAAGCAGGAAATAGTTGAAACAGTCATTCCCTTGGGAACCCCAAGTTCCAGGAAGGAGTTAGCCTCTCCCTACACATCTTCCATACCTTGCACATTTCCTAATGTCCAACCTACGCAGGAAGAGGATCACTACAGAGGGAAAAGGGAGGGTAGATCTAAGCTTTCTGGGGAGAAGGGCCACAGACCTCACTCTTTCCATCGTCTCTCAAAATACCTTTTACTCATGGTAATAGTTATACACAGCCCTTACTATGTGCCAGTTTATTGTTTACCACTGTAAGAACTCTATTATTTACCTGATTTAATTCTCAGAACAACCATCAGTAGCACTTTATTAACGGAGGCCAGACAGCTTATTTGATTTCTCCAGGATCACAGAGCTAGTTACGAATCAGGAATCTGAATGCAGCCTATTCAGCTCCAGGACCCACACTAACTATTATGGCATGTTCTCCTTCCAATGTAGCCTATTCAGCTCGAGGACCCACACTAACCATTATGGCATGTCATCCTTCCAATGTAGCTGAAGAGTGGCCACCAAGGGACTACACTCACTGCTTCTTATCACTAAAGGGCAGTTTTGATCCTCAAGAAGTTCACACTTTAATTTGGGAAATAAGTACATGTGAAAAACTAATAACAAAGGTCAGACTTACAGGTTACCAAGTAAGTGGTTTAGCCATTACATTTTTTTTTTTTAAGATTTATTTTTATTTATTTGAAAGACAGAGTTACAGAGAGAGGTAGAGACAGAGAGGTCGGTCTTCCATCAGCTGGTTCACTCCCCAGATGGCTGCAATGGCCAGAGATGCGCCGATCCGAAGGCAGGAGCCCAGAGCTTCTTCCCAGGTCTCCCACATGGTTGCAAGGGCCCAAGGACTTGGGCCATCCTCTACTGCTTTCCCAGGCCATAGCAGAGAGCTAGATCGGAAGTGGAGCAGCCGGGACACGAACCGGCGCCCATATGGGATGCCAGTGCTCAGGCCAGGGCTTTAACCCATTGCACGACAGCACCAGCCCCTCTGTTTGCTTTTAATTTCTTTGGGAGAGGGGGCCAGCGCTGTCACACAGCGTGGGTGAAATGGCCACTTGCAGTGCCAGCACTGGTTCGAGCCCCAGCCACTCCACTTCCAATCCAGCTCCCAACTAACATGCCTGGGAAAGCAGTAGAGAATGGCCGAAGTGCTTGGGCCCCTGCACCCACACGGGAGACCAGGACGAAGTTCCTGGCTCCTGGCTTCGGATTGGGTGTGAGGAGCAAACCAGCAGATGAAAGAACTGAATCTCTCTCTGTAACTCTGCCTTTCAAGTGACTAAGTAAATCTTTTTTTAAAAATATTTATCTGGGAGGCAGAGATACACACAAACATGAGAAAGAACCCTCATCTGCTGGTTCACTTCCCAAATGCCCACAAAGCTAGGGCTTGGCTGGTCAGGCTGAAGCTGGAGCCAGGAACTCAATCTAGGTCTCCCAATCACTTGAGTCATCACCTGCTGCAAAGTAGCAGGAAGATGGGCTCGGAGCAGAGCCGTGACTCAAACCCAGGCACTCTGATACGGGAGGCAAATGTCCTAACTGCTGGGCGAATGCCCACCCCCATCACTAAGTTTTTTAAAGGAAGAGAGCACTCTGACAACTTCATGTAGATAGGATAGGAGCTGGTTCTTTTTCTTCTTCAAGTTTATTCACCCATTTGAAAGGCAGAGAGAGAAAAATTTCCTGTTCACTCCCCAAACGTCTGTAATCCGGGTCTCCTACATGGATGACAGGACCCAAGTACCTGCTGCATTAGCAAGAAGCTAGAATTCTGAGTGGAGGTGGGACTCGAACTCAGGCACTGACAGGGGAGGCAGGTGTCCCGAGTAGGCTATAAACGGCTTCTTAAATACAGGAAATGATTCGGAAAAGTAGAGAAGAGGCATTCCAGGCGTGAAAATCAACACAGGCCAAATCTTAGCAGCAAGGAAGTACCTGTGAAACTTGTATAAGGACTTCCCAAAAAGTAGATAAGGTGGAGAGGCAGCAGAGGGGAGAGGTGTAATCATCAGTAACATTAGTACAATTAACCTTTAAGGATTTACATGTGCCAGGCACTGCGCATTATCACTTCAGTGAATCCTTACAATAATGTGAAATACTGTAGGTACTTTATTCACTGGTAAATTCATCTGACATTTAAAACCAGAGCTCACCTTTCAACCAAAGTTCTTTAAAAAAAAAAAAGTTACAGAGAGGGAGAGACAGCGAGATCTTCCACCTGCTGTTTCACTCCCCAAATAGCCAGAATGGGCAGGGCTAGACCAGGCCAAAGCCAGGAGCCAGGAGCTTCATCCAGGTCTTCCATGTGGGTGCAGGGGCCCAGAGACTTGGGCCATCTTCCGCTGCTTTTCCCAGGCACATTAGCAGAGAGCTGGATGGGAAGTGGAGCAGCTGCGGCTTGAACCAGCACCATACAGGGGATGCCAGCATCACAGGCTGCGGCTTAACCGGTGATGCCCCAATGCCAGCCCCTCAACTAAAGTTCTTTACCATGGGCTTTGAAGCCAGACAGCTCTGAGTACAAGACTGCCTGTGTGTCCTTAATCAGATTTTCACCTCCCAGCACCATAAATTCCACATACCGGGGACAACACATATTCTCACAGGGCTGCTGTGGGCATTAAGGGAAATAATGCACTAAAAACTGCTGAGCACGTGGTAAGCACTCAGCCACTGTTACTGATTTTGAAAGGTAACTGGAATTGCCTTTGAAGGTTTTTAAGCAAGAGAACAACTGACATGGTAAAACAATGTTTGGGAAGGATGAAGGTGATGACACCGTGTAAGATCACCAGAGAGGGCGGCAGAAACCCAGTAAATGGACTACTGAAATCATCAAGCTCTACTGCAAGATAAATCTGATGACCGGGGGCCAGTGCTGTGGCACAGCGGGTAAGGCCTCTGCCTGCAACGCCAGCATCCCATGAGGGTGCCGGTTCGAGTCTCAGCTGCTCCACTTCCAATCCAGCTTCTTGCTAATGCACCTGGGAAAGGAGCAGAGGATGGGCCAAGTTCCTGGGCCTGGCTCCTGGCTTTGGACCAGCCCAGCTCTGGACACTGTGGCCATTTTGGGGTGTGATCCAGCGGACTGAAGTTCTGTCTCCCTCTCTATTTAATTCTGCCTTTCAAATAAAATAAATAAATTTTGAAGAAAAAGGTGGGCGGGGGGGGGACAGTGCTGTGGTGCCAGCACCGCATATGGGCACCAGATCAAGTGCCGGCTGCTCCACTTCAGATACAGCTCCCTCCTAAATCACCTGGATAAGCAGTGGAAGATGGCCCAAATGCTTGGACCTCTGCACCCACGTGGGAGACCCGGAGGAAGTTTCAGGCTCCGGCTTTGACCTGGCCCAGCCCTGGCTGTTGCAGCCATTTGGGGAGTAAACCAGTGGATAGGAAGATCTCTTTCTCTTTTTCTCCCTCTTCTCTGTAACTATGGCTTTCAAATAAATAAATCTTTAAGAGAGGGAGAGAAACAAGAGCCAAAGATAAATACTTTCAATCCTGAAGGATTAAGAGAATAAGGGTGCTAATAAAAATCAAAAAGCCAAATGGAAGAGCTAGTTTTGGGGAAAAAAATGGTCTGAATTCAGATTTTCATTTGCCAGTGGGAAAACTCCATCGCCCAGAAAGGAAGATAGAAATGGACTGAACTGGAAAAAGTTAAGGGTAAAGATTTAAATTTGGGGCAGATGGGACCGGCACTGTGGTGTAGCGGATAAAGCCACCGCCTGCAGTGCCGGCATCCCATATGGACGGTGGTTCAAGTTCCAGCTGCTCCACTGCTGATCCAGCTCTCTGCTATGGCTTGGGAAGGTAACAGAAGATGGCCCAAGTCCTTGGCTCCTGCACCTACATGGGAGACCCAGAAGAAGCTCCTGGCTCCGGAACGGCCTAGCTCCAGCCATTGCAGCCATTTGAAAAAGATAGAAGACCTCTCTCTCTCTTCCTCTCCATCTCAGCCTATCTATAACTCTGTCTTTCAAATAAACAAATAAATCTTTAAAAATAAATAAATAAATAATTTGGGGCAGGTGTTGTGGCACGAGTTAAATACCCCATATTGTAGTAGTTCAAGTTCGGGCTCCTCTGCTTCTGATCCAGCTTCCTGCTAATGTGCCTGAGAAAGGAGCACCCACGTGGGAGGCTCGCATGGAGTTCCTGGCTAGGCCCGGCTGTTGCAGACATTGGGAATGTGAACCAGCAGGCTCTCTCCTCCCGTCATTCCACCTTTCAAACAAATACATTAAAAAAAATTTTTTTTTAATTTGATAGGGACTTTTGGGTACTGGTTGGGATCTACATTTTCTTTTCTTCTGGAATGCCCTTGCTTCCTGACATTACCACTGCTATCATTTTTGTTGCACTGTGTGACGAAAGAGACAAAGGGGCAGGCATTGTGGCCTAAGGAATTAAGCTGCCGCCCCCAACACCATCCCATATGGGCGCTGATTCAAGTTCTGGCTGATTCACTTCAGATCCAGCTCCCTGCTAATGGCCTGGGAAAGTGGTGGAAGATGGGCCACATCCTTGGGCCCCTGCACCCATGTGGGAGACCCAGATGCTCCTGGCTTTGGCCTGGTCCAGCCTTGGTCAGCATAGCCAGTAGGGAGTGAACCAATGGATGGAAAAATCTCTATCCCCCCCCCCCCAACTCTGATTTTCAAATAAATAAAAATAAATCTTAAAAAGAAAAAGTGAAGCAGGCGCCGTGGCTTAACAGGCTAATCCTCCACCTTGCGGCGCTGGCACACCAGGTTCTAGTCCCGGTTGGGGCGCCTGATTCTTTCCCGGTTGCCCCTCTTCCAGGCCAGCTCTCTGCTATGGCCCGGGAAGGCAGTGGAGGGTGGCCCAAGTGCTTGGGCCCTGCACCTGCATGGGAGACCAGGAGAAGCACCTGACTCCTGGCTTCAGAGCAGTGAGATGCGCCGGCCGCGGCGGCCATTGGAGGGTGAACCAACGGCAAAAGGAAGACCCTTCTCTCTGTCTCTCTCTCTCTCACTATCCACTCTGCCTGTCAAAAAAAAAAAAAAAAAAAAAAAAAGTGAGGCAAAGTAGGCCCTAAGGTTTAACCTACCTAAGACAGAAAGCTCAAAAGCACTCGGTTTGGAGCAGGGATTGGTGTGGCTTGGTACTGCGGTTCTGGACACTCACCATTCCAGGGGGGAGGCTTCCAGTGGGCTGTTTCCTTGGTGGGGAACATAACAGCACCCCCATACTGCTCGGCCCATTCCACATCCGGTTGCCATTGTCGGGCACCTCTGGGGAGTCAAAGGGCGATGCTGGGTAAGGGACGAGGCAGCACTTTGTTCCTCTGTTCCCATTCATTCTCAGGGGCCCAGGGAAAAGTACCCTGGGGTCTTCCACGCAAGTCACTGACACGAGCTGCAGATGCTTTGGCAAGATAAGCGGGAACTCCAGCGGTTTCACTTCTATTCGCAACTTAACGCTGAAATCACTGCACCCATCACCCCGTGCACACAGCCGTCACATTCGTGTCCTCCTCCAGGTGAACACGACTCGAGGACGGCGTTTATGCAAGGTCAACACTAAGAAAAGAAGGCAAGGGCATTCCGACTCCTCTGCAGAGCCCTGCTCAGCTGTAACAGGAGAGGGCACTCCAATGACTCGAGCCGAGGGGCAGACTCCAGCCTTCCACTGAGTGCTCCCCTGGCACAAAGACACCAGGACCCCCTTCCCTCTGATGGCCGGACTGGGCGCAAAATGCATACTGAGGCCGAAAATTCCAGCATGGGCGAGGGAGTCACAGGCCTGGGTCATTCTTACCTAGGAGGTCACGGGGCCCGCGGGCTGTCCCCAGACGGGAGAAACCTTAGCCTTGGGGAAAGCGCGCCGAGGGCTGCGCTCGGTCTCACCTGCTGGGCTGGATCTGTAGTCGGACACCAGCGCCGGGCCGCAGCGCCTGGGCCGCGGCACCCCGGAGGCTGCACAGAGCCCTCAGCGCCGCCATCTTACCCTGGCTGCAGCCAGCGGGAAGGAGAACCGGGCGGAAGTGACTCCTGCGCGCCTCCTTGTGGGCTTCTCGCTTATTGGCAGAATGGAGCCGCCCTCTTGGAAGCTGGCAGGGTCGTTGCCAGCGAACCTGGCAACATCCGGGTTCCACGCCTCGGCTTCACTTGCGCTTAACTAACAGTGCCGCCATCTTTACTGAGGGCAGGTTCCTGCTACCGCTGTCTGCCGGCTTCTCTAAACCAGAGCAAGCGAAACTTACCACTGGCGCGCTCTCGCCCAGTCGCCTTCTTGCGTCTTGGAAACTGCCCTCCCACCCCGTCCCCGCGCACGCTCGTATGGGGGTTTCTTCCATGCTCTGTTCCGCCTTGGCCACCTTCCTGCGGTCGTCCTGCTTTCCAAGTTGTGTCTGTGCCCTGCCCTTCTGGGGTAGCCCCAGACTTTGCCAATTACCTCCCCATCACAGAATCCCAAAGACTTGGAGCCGGAAAGCCAGCTAATTTCCAGATGTCCTGAGTCGGGATAGGGAAATGAGGCCCAAGTGGGGCTGGGCGGGTCTGAGAGCTCCAGCCAAGCCCAAACAAAAAAAGAGTAGGATGCCAAGGCCACCAGCGTTCGGGGAGGGGGAGGGTGCCTGGGTGTGTCGGAGCCACCTCATCCCAGATGGGGGATGGGAGGTCGCCCCCACTGACACGGACATCCTCCTGTCCCCCTGAGCCTAGGAATCGGGGACCTATGAGGCACCCTCGGAGATGTCTCACACCCCACTTCCGCCCTGGTTCAGTCTCTACCCCTTGTCTTTCTGACCTCACCACAGCCCTTCTGGGAAGTGGACAGCAGCACAGAGATGTAGTAGCACCAAGAGGTTTATCCCAATTCTGTGCAGACAAAGGGTTTCCCAGCCTCCAAGGCCAGTTGCTGTTCTCCCCCTCTGCCTCCAAGCCCAGCTCCAGCTGGGCCACCCACCCTTGTACAACTCTCCCACCCTGAGTCTGGAAAGAGGCCTTGCCTAGACTGGATCCCTGGGACGCGGCCCACCAGCAGCGGCTGCAGGGTGGGGCAGACAAACCAGGGCAGCAGCAGACACAGGGAATTCTTCGCGGCGGAGAAAGAGGAAAGCCAGACTTCTAGCCTGGGAATTGACCTAATGGGAACCGGACCAAAGGGTGGGGCCAGATCCCTGGCTGTGGGAACTGACCAGGGCCTGGGGTGGATGAGGCAGCCCCCGTGGAGCCAGGGCAGAGCTTGGTCCTCCTAGGCCCCTCATTCTCCACCCTTTCTCAGAGCCTTCTTTCCCTCTGCCCTTGAAACGGTAAATGTGGTGATGGGGGGGTTGGAGGGATGGGGCAGACTGCACTTCTTTGCCTTAATCCAGCCTGGGAGAAGTCAGGACAGACTCTAGGCTGGTTGGCCCTGGGGGCAGCTTGAGCCAGGACTGGGGTGAGGGTTCCTGGGGGCTGCCTGGGACACTGGCTCTTTTGTGCCTCCTGCCTGCTGCCAGCACCCCCCACACACACTGCTGCTGTGACTCTAAGGCCCTTTGTCTTTCACTGCTTAGTCACCCCCTTTGTCCTTGGCTCCATGGGGCGGTGGGAAGGGGCAGTAAGAGTCCTCTGGTGATAGCGCCTCTTGCCCCTGCTGCTTCTGCTCTCCTATCCCTTGTCTGACATCTCAGGCCCCAGGGTCTGAGCGCGTAGGGGGTCAAGTGGTGGGTCTGGCAGTCCCAAGGGAGTGGGTGCCACAGGAAGCAGTGGACACCAGGGCAGGTGTTAGTAACCTGGGCAGGAAGGGAGTGGGAGAGGAAGTATCCTGGCGGATATGATGTGGGGGCCAGGAGGTGACGGGGCATAGAGTGAATAGAGAATGGGAACACGGGGTGGGGGGTCCTTCTCTGGAAAAGGGAAGGGACAGCTGACTGCACCCTCCTTCCTGGGGATTTCCTGGGGAAAGGAGTGGCCCTGGGGTAAGGGGAGCAGATAGCGCCCCACTTCTGAAACCTTTACTTCCTTGCCTTGAGAGTTCCTCCCCAAGATCTCTTTTCTGAGTCCCCTCCAATCCAAAACCCAAAAAAAATCATTGCTTCCTTCCTCTTGCACTGCCTCTCCGGTCCTGGCCACACTCCCCAGGCACTAGGTTCCACCCCAGGTGCTAGATTCCGGTTGCTCTTAGTGCCCTGATTTCCTGCTAGGCACAATGCTGCCTCCACTTTCTCCCTGCCCCACGGGGAATGAGACACAAAAGATCACTAGATATTCCTGGAACGAGTGGGTTCTTGGGGCAAGATGGGGCTAGAGGAGGGAGTCAGGTGGGGATTCCCTGCTACAGACACACTGGGCAAACCTGGCTTCCAGAGCCAGCAAGTCTTGCCTGGGCTGGGGCTAAGGGGAGGGTTTAGGGCAGTTGGGAGTGGGTAGGAGCAGGGCCAAGAGCCTGGGGGAAGCTACTGGGAGCTGGGCCAGGGAGTCAGGAAGTGTGGGGGGGGGGAGCCCTGAGGGAAAATGGAGGCTGAATGGCTGTTCAGGCCTTTGGAGGAGTGGGGTGGCCACTCAGGAAAGGGGACCCTCCTCCCATCAAATAGAAAAGTCGTTAGCCCCTCCTCCCTAGGTCCATTCTAAGACTCATCCTACCTTTGGGCAGTAAGGACCCAGATCACTGGCTCCTCAGTGCCCCCCCTCCCCCCAGGCCACTGCCACCTCTACTCTCTCCAGTTCAGAGCCAAGTCAAGCTCCCGCCTTCCTTTGTTCCCTCCTTTCCAAACTTCCTTACCTGTGTCCCACCCTCTTCCCCAGGCTGTCCACTCCTCCCTTCAACTCTGGAATAGAAAAGTCGTTAGCCCCTCCTCCCTAGGTCCATTCTAAGACTCATCCTACCTTTGGGCAGTAAGGGCCATCACTGGCTCCTCACTGCCCCCACACCCCCAGGCCACTGCCTCCTCTACTCTCTCCAGTTCAGAGCCAAGTCAAGCTCCTGCCTTCCTTTGTTCCCTCCTTTCCAAACTTCCTTACCTGTGTCCCACCCTCTTCCCCAGGCTGTCCACTCAGTTCCTTCAACTCTGGAAACCCCGTCATCTCCAGGGTCAGAGAGCGGCGGGAAGGAGCCCTGAGAAAAGGGAGGTCACGCAGGTTAGACAGTAGGGGCAGGAATTCTCCCAGGACCATGATTCTATCTGTGCGTGTTGGCCAGACCCTTCCCTGACTCCCAAACTCCCCTGGGGCTCTGTCCCACCAAAAAGGGAGAGAGACAGCTGAGAGCTGATTGTGGGGTTTGGGAAAAGGCTGGGTCATCAGCTGGCCTGGTGCCTGTAATCCATCCGGCTGTTAGAGATTCCCCTCCTCTGGGTAAGTCCCACTTTTTTTTTTTTTTTTTTTAAAGGAAAACAAAAACTAGGATTTTGGGAAGCAGTGATACATGCGTCTGAGTCCCACCGACAGAGCTACTGAGTGGCTTACAGATCAGCCAATCACAGGAGCTCTGGATGCTTAAAAGAGCTGGCGCGGAGAGAGGCTGGGGAGAGCCCACAGGGACACCCGCAGGCACATAGACACGGGAGAGACAGAGGAGGAGAGACAGAGACAAAGGCACAGCGGAAGGAGGCAGAGGCAGGGCAGGCACAGAGGCGAAAACCAGACAGAGTCGCACAGAGAAGCTGCGGAAGGCACAGGCAAGGGAGACAAAGATCCAGGAGAGGG
Source organism: Lepus europaeus (assembly GCF_033115175.1). Taxonomy (NCBI): domain Eukaryota; kingdom Metazoa; phylum Chordata; class Mammalia; order Lagomorpha; family Leporidae; genus Lepus; species Lepus europaeus. The sequence continues at coordinate 126,574,243 of NC_084831.1, read as the reverse complement.
AGCGCAGGAGGAGAGACCAGCGGAGCCAGACCCCTGGGCACCTCCCCTAAGCCTAAGGGCTAAGTTTTCTCCGTCTCCTCTGAAGGTCCCCAGCCCCTCTGCAAACTCTGCTCCTGACCTTGGCACTAGTCCGAGCCCCCAGGCTGCAGAGAGGAGCTTTGCAAAGCGAGGGTGTGGAGGACCTGGTGCCCCAGACGGCCTCAGTCCCTCCCAGCTGCAGCAGCAGTGCCATGTCCCGAACGGGCTCGCATCCCGGGAGGGGCTTGGCGGGGCACCGGCTGTGCCGAGTCCAACCCCGCCTGCTGCTCCCCGCCGTGCCCCTCTCCAGGCTGGTGCGGCCACGGCGGCCGCTTCTACCGCCGCCGCTGCCGCTGCCGCCGCCGCCGCTGCCGCTGCTGCTGCTGGCCTGCCTCCTGCCCTCAGCCTGGCCCGCCAGCCCCCTCCCCCGGGAGGAGGAGATCGTGTTTCCAGAGAAGCTCAACGGCAGCATCCTGCCTGGCTCGGGCGCCTCTGCCAGGCTCTTGTACCGCTTGCCGGCCTTCGGGGAGACGCTGCTGCTAGAGCTGGAGCAGGATCCCGGCGTGCGGGTCGAGGGGCTGACAGTGCAGTACTTGGGCCAGGCGCCTGAGCTGCTGGGCGGGGCAGAGCCAGGCACCTACCTGAGCGGCACCATCAACGGCGATCCGGAGTCAGTGGCATCTCTTCACTGGGATGGGGGAGCCCTGTTAGGTGTGTTGCAGTACCGGGGGGCTGAACTCCACCTCCAGCCCCTGGAGGGGGGCACCCTTAACTCTGCTGGGGGGCCTGGAGCTCACATCCTCCGCCGGAAGAGTCCTGCCAGCGGCCAGGGTCCCATGTGCAACGTCAAGGCTCCTCCTGGGAACCCCAGCCCCAGCCCCCGAAGAGCCAAGGTAGGCAGCGCCCTCCCGCCATGTCTGCCCTACTGACCCCTATTAACCCTCTCCTCCCGCCTCCACGCTTGCTCTTTCTTCTGCCTTGCCTCCTCTCTCTCCTCTCGCCTCCTTCCTTGGGGCCGGCTCTGGACTCTCCCTGCTCCGGTCCTCTGCCAGCAGGACCACTGATCTGCTCTGAGGGTTCCCAGAGGTGGGTCAGAGTCTCTAGGCTGGGACTAACCACTGTCCCACCCCACCCCTGCCTGGCCATGGCATCCCCTGCTGGCACAGTCCTCGGCAATTAAGCTCTCCTAACTGCCCCATTGGCCTTCGCCTTGGCCATGGCTGCATTCTCTGCCCAATGACTTTCACCCCCACCCCCAGTTAAAAGGAGTGAGGGTTGAGGTCTGAGGGAGGGATTGGCCGCTGGGCCTCTGGCCGCTGCTGCTGTCTTTAAAATTGTTCTGGCATCCTAGGACGGGAGTGGGCAGGGAGAGGAAAGGCACCCCGCAACTCCTTCTGGTCAGCCCCCTTCCCACTCTGCGGACCGGACCAACTGACAGACTGCCTGAGGCGCCATCCTTTCCAGCCTCCCACTCCCTTCCTCCCTCCTCCCTCTCTAGTTTTAATCCAGACCAGACGTTCCCCCCACACCCGCCACGCTATGCTCTGGCCCTGGCCCTAGCTGCTGACTGAATTGTTCCTCCAACCACACAGGGCAGACACGTTGCAGCCCAGCCCTCACGCTCCCAGTCTTGCAGGCCCCAGCCATACTCAGGCCTGGGAGACCCCAGAGCCCCTCCCGGAGGAGGAGGCAGTCCCAGCTGCTCTTCGCTTCTGGGGCCCACGCAGAGCCCTGGGACGTGGCATCCCCCACTCCTCCCCTTCTCAGAGCCGACAGCTGATGCCTCGGAGTTACCGCAAAAGCCCTGGGATTTGGGGTTGGTGGGGGAGGGCCCAGGCCAGACCCGTGAGGAATCTCGTGGGGGTATGTGGGGCCTGGCTGGCTCTGCTGAGTTCCAGACCCAGGAAGCAAGGGAGGGGAGAAGCGAGAATGCACAAGTCTGGAAGGCTATTTCAGGATCTTCCTCTGCCATTTTTTTTTTTTCCTCTCTAGCGCTTTGCTTCCCTGAGCCGATTCGTGGAGACCCTGGTGGTGGCCGATGACAAGATGGCAGCGTTTCATGGTGCAGGGCTGAAGCGCTACCTGCTGACGGTCATGGCAGCAGCAGCCAAGGCCTTCAAGCACCCAAGCATCCGTAACCCTGTCAGCTTGGTGGTGACCCGGCTCGTGATTCTGGGGTCAGGCGAGGAGGGGCCCCAGGTGGGGCCCAGTGCTGCGCAGACCCTACGCAGCTTCTGTGCCTGGCAGCGGGGCCTCAACACCCCGAATGACTCGGACCCTGACCACTTCGACACAGCCATCCTGTTTACTCGTCAGGTAAGGGCCCTGCACAGCTCCGAGAAGCACCACTGCATGCAGCGGGATGGACGTGGCCCAGCAGAGCTGCACAGCTCAGCACCCGCGTGGAGCCGTCTGGGTCCTGACAGGGCTGGGGACCCGGTGCCCACGTCCCCGCTCATCTGGATCTCAGCCCAGAGGCCCCCAGCGTCTTGGCTTCTCATGCACCTTCCGTGTCCTTCTCTGTCCGTAGGACTTGTGTGGGGTCTCCACCTGTGACACTCTGGGTATGGCTGATGTGGGCACTGTGTGTGACCCTGCCCGCAGCTGCGCTATCGTGGAAGATGATGGGCTCCAGTCGGCCTTTACTGCTGCTCATGAGCTGGGTAAGGCAGGAGTGGGTACGGGGCACCTGGGGTTTGGAAGAGAGGGGAACCAGGGATGGGGTGAAGGGGCAGTGCGCTCCCAGGATTCACATGCTGGGGTCCAAGGTATTTCTTCCTCTTCCCAGGCCTAGGTTCAGGGCCATTATCATCCTCTGCTCTGGATGTAGGCAAACATTTAGATATTTAGATGTTCCTATTAAATAATATAGTTTGTTAAACCTCCTGTGGACTCTGTGTGTGTGTGTGTGTTTGGGGGGGTGCTTTCGGGGTTGGGAATGTCACCGCCAAGGTGTAGGCAGGGGCTTTCCCTTTGGGAGAGGGAGGACAAGGCAGTGGGGTTACATGTTGAGGAATACCCCCCCCCAGGACCCCAGCAGGGGAGTGGGGGCAGGGTCGGGTGGGAAACGCATCTGACTACACAACAGCAAGCAGATTCGGGCTGGAGCCCCTGCACGGCCAGGGGTGCTGGGTGCTAGCGGAGCCTCTGTCCTCACAGGCCACGTCTTCAACATGCTGCACGACAACTCCAAGCAGTGTGCCAGTCTGAACGGGCACCGGAGCACCTCTCGCCATGTCATGGCTCCCGTGATGGCGCACGTGGATCCCGAGGAGCCCTGGTCCCCCTGCAGCGCCCACTTCGTCACCAACTTCCTGGACAATGGCTATGGTAGGCAGGTGGTGCTCACCTTGGCCCGTGGAGGACTGGGTTCCTGCCCACGCCCCTACCCCATCCTCTCGCTTGTGCCACCTTCCACGTGGGCCACTCTGAGTCCCTCCACCATGCTTCCTCTGCAGTGTGGGATGCTGCTGGCTTTGAATGATCCCCACTTCCTACAGGAATAAATAGCACAGTGAGAGGAGGCAAATTTTGGCTCCGTAGAATGAGATTGGAGCTTCTCAGGGCCAGAACCGTCCAACGCTAGCACGGGCTGGCTGTGAGGGGTGCAAGTGCACCTTTGTCACCCAATGAGGTGTGCAGGAACAGCAGGATGACTCCGCTGGGCAGAAGCAGCCTCAAGAATTCCTGTGCTTGCTAAGGATAAGGAGGAAGATGCTTTGGGTTCGGTCCTGATTGTGTCTGAGATGTCAGAGGTGTGACACAAGATGTTGCTCCATGTCTCTGTGACTGTAGCTTGTATGTAAAATAGGCACAACGATGGGCACTGCCCGATAGGTGTTTGCTATGATTAAGTAAATAAGACAGTGCTGGCCAAGCCCTTAGCCCATGCTCATCACACACGAAGCATCCCATAAGCTGTGGCTGCTATTGAAACCTCTGAGAGCCCTCAGGTCTGTCACCAGGCCCAGGGAGCCTAAGTGTTCAGCTGCTGATCCTAAATGCTGTCCTCAAGCCCTTGCCCACTTGGTGCCCAACCCCCTTTCTAGGGCATTGTCTCCTGGACAAGCCAGAGGCTCCCCTGCATCTGCCCGCGACCTTCCCTGGCAAGGACTACGACGCGGATCGCCAGTGCCAGCTGACCTTCGGGCCCGACTCACACCACTGTCCGCAGCTGCCGCCGCCCTGTGCTGCCCTCTGGTGCTCTGGCCACCTCAACGGCCATGCCATGTGCCAGACCAAGCACTCGCCCTGGGCTGACGGCACGCCGTGTGGACCCGCACAGGCCTGCATGGGCGGCCGCTGCCTCCACGTGGACCAGCTCCAAGACTTCAATGTGAGATCCCAGGGCAGCAGTCAGTGGGGTAAAGGGAGTGCAGGGCGGGCGCACTGGCCCTGATCCCAGGAGCAAGTGCTTAATCCCCCTCTACCGTTCTGTGCCACTGCAGGTTCCACAGGCCGGCGGCTGGGGTCCCTGGGGACCATGGGGCGACTGTTCTCGGAGCTGCGGGGGCGGCGTCCAGTTCTCCTCCCGGGACTGCACACGGCCTGTCCCCCGGAATGGGGGCAAGTACTGTGAGGGCCGCCGGACCCGCTTCCGCTCCTGCAACACGGAGAACTGCCCGACTGGCTCAGGTGAGCCTGGCAAGGCTGTGAGTCCTGGGAGAAGGACAGCCCCTTGGGTGTGGAGCCTAGGATGTGTCGATTGCTCCTCTTGTTGGGGGCAGTGACTTTACCCTGGTGGGGAGACGTCTAGAATTCCGAGGGGGCGGGGCAAGGGGTTCGCGGGCAGCTTGAGGAGGGAGGGAGGGGTCCTGACCGTGCTTTCTGCCCTGGCAGCATTGACCTTCCGCGAGGAGCAGTGTGCTGCCTTCAACCACCGCACTGACCTCTTCAAGAACTTCCCAGGGCCCATGGACTGGGTCCCTCGCTACACAGGTGTGGCCCCCCAGGACCAGTGCAAACTCACCTGCCAGGCCCGAGCACTGGGCTACTACTACGTGCTGGAACCACGGGTGAGGACCAGGATGCCCCAAGGCCCTTCTATGCCCACACACGCCCTATGGGTTCCCTCTGCTTTCTGATGGTGACTGAAACAGCACCCGGGCTGGCATTCCCTCAGCCACGCCAGGCTGGCCCAGGGGTTCGCTTGGGTTTGTGTGTGTGAGCATTGGCAAAGCAAGCTGCAGACTCAGGACGAGTGGCCAACGAGGCTGCGCCAGCCTCTTCCATTTGCCTCTGTTTCTTATCCTCTCTCTTCCATCTTTTAGTACAGCATTTGGTGACTGTGTGGCTCTGGGCAAGCCTGCCCCCCACCCCCTGGTCCATTTTACCCCTGTCAAATTACAGAGGAGGCCTGATTCGGCTCACAGCCAGCCAAGCCCCTCAAAGGTCCGGCCTCCTGGACACCACCGATGGCCCTGCCCTCCCTCCCTGGGAGAGGGGGGATGGGGTGAAGGCTGGAGAAGGGGGAAGCAAGTCCAGCGTGAACTCCTACAGCTTGGGCGCCCTCTAGTGTCTATCTAGGAGCAGTGCCATCAAGATTAAGGCTTGGTGTTGAGTCTTAGGTCTGCAAGTCCCTTCTTGGCTCCTCCGCTTGCCATCTGTGAAAACTTTGCACAAGTTCCTTGATCTTTCTAAACCTTAGTGTTTCATTTCTAGAGGCCTCAAACAGTGGTTGAATGACTTACTGAACGTAAATCACAGGAACTGTTTAAAAAGTTTTAGCACACTGCCTGACTCGTAACTAGTGCTCCGAAAACGGCAGCATTTACAGTGACTGTTAACATGGGGATTGGCACTCATTAGCTCACACTGCTCCCCATGCACACCCCCTACCTCATCCAGCTTCTCTGCTGGTGTGCTGACCCCTCCTTTGTTTTAATATTTTATTTATTTATTTGAGAGGTAGAGTCACAGACAGCGAGAGGGAGAGACAGTGTGAGAGGGAGAGACAGAGAGAGGCCTTCCATCCGCTGGCTCACTCCCCGAATGGCCACAATGGCTGGAGCTGAGCTGATCCAAAGCCAGGAGCCTGGAGCTTCTTCCAGTCTCTCACGTGGGTGCAGGGGCCCAAGCACTTGGGCCATCTTCTACTGCTTTCCCAGGCTACAGCAGAGAGCTGGATCAGAAGAGGAGCAGCTGGGTCTAGAATGGACACCCATATGGGATGCCGTTACTACAGGCAGAGGATTAACCTACTGCATCATAGCACTGACCCCTCTTGACTCAGGAAAAAACCCTTTGTCTTGTTCCCTCTCTTCTCCCCAGGTGATAGATGGGACCCCATGTTCCCCGGACAGCTCCTCAGTCTGCGTCCAGGGCCGCTGCATTCATGCTGGCTGTGACCGAGTCATTGGCTCCAAAAAGAAGTTCGACAAGTGCATGGTGTGCGGCGGCGACGGTTCTGGCTGCAGCAAGCAGTCCGGCTCCTTCAGAAAATTCAGGTTCTTACACCATTTCCTTCTCTCCACCTGCCTGGACACAGTGCTGGGGCCTGGGCCTGCAGAGGTGAACCCAACACTGTTTCTGCCCTCAAAGAGCTGACCATCTAGCCAGGAGACAGAGTAGGTAGCTACAGCACAGGGTCACCCCACCCCCACCTCGGGGGGCCAGGGGTGGCTGTTGGCACAGGAAGCTGCATACCCCCGTGGGCATCGCGGAAGACTTCATTGGAGGTGACCTCTGAGCTGAGTCACAGAGAGAGAGAGAGAATCGGAACTGGACAGGCACCAAGGAGGCGGGGTCTAGAAGGTTCCCTCAGTGAACCAGGCAGAAGTTGTGAGTGTCCGCTTTTGCAGGCAGTTCCAACCTAGACTGGACACACACACACACACACACACCCTAACAGACACAGCTTGGAGCCTGAGGGATTTGGGAGATGCTAAGTTGCCTGTCTACTCCTTCCACGCAGGTATGGATACAACAACGTGGTCACCATCCCCGCCGGGGCCACCCATATACTTGTCCGGCAGCAGGGGGCCCCCAGCCTCCGCAGCATCTACCTGGCCCTGAAGCTCCCAGACGGCTCCTATGCCCTCAACGGGGAATACACGCTGATGCCCTCCCCTACGGACGTGGTCCTGCCCGGGGCAGTCAGCTTGCGCTACAGCGGGGCCACCGCAGCCTCCGAGACCCTGTCAGGCCACGGGCCGCTGGCCCAGCCCTTGACGCTGCAAGTCCTGGTGGCTGGCAACCCGCAGAACGCGCGCCTCCGCTACAGTTTCTTCGTGCCCCGGCCGAAGCCCTCAGCGCCCCGCCCCACTCCCCAGGACTGGCTGCACCGCAGGGCGCAGATCCTGGAGATTCTTCGACGGCGCCCCTGGGCGGGCAGGAAATAACCTCACCATCCCGGATGCCCTTTCTGGGCACCGGGGCCTTGGACTAGCTGGGAGAAAGGAGGGGGCTTCTGCGGCTGCCTCCTGCCGGGACACAGTGGGGAAGGTCTCTCCGCCCCACCCCTGGGTGAGACACGCCCCTCCTCTCGGCCCTACACGCAGGCTGGCCCTGCCCTGGTTTCTGCCCTGGGAGGCAGTGACAGGCTGGCGGATGGAAGGGGCTGGGGGACAGTCCCCTATCTAAACTGCCCCCTCTGCCCTGCAGGTCACAGGAGGGAGGGGGAAGGCAGGGTAGGCCCGGGCCCTTGCTGTATTTATTTAGTATTTATTCACTTTTAGTTAGCACCAGGGAAGGGGACGAGGACTAGGGTCCTGGGGAAATGAACCTCCTCCCCTCACAGCCCACACCCTGGCTAGGAAATCCAGGCTGGTGGTGCTGGTCAGAAGTGATCTGAATGTGTTTGTGGGTGAGAAAATGTGTGAGTGTGTGTGTGAGTGTGTGTGGGGGTGAGGTGCAACCCGCCCTACTTCCCTCTTCCTGAATTTCATGTCCCGGGAAGGACGAGGCAAGGGCGGGCTGGGCCTCCAGCGAGTGAGAGGTGACCATATTTTTAATATGTAAATGGAATCCTGCTATTTATGTGTTCCTTTTGGAGTTGGACAGATGTGGGTCGCACCTTGGCCCCACGTCTCTGAGCATTAGTTTTTTCATTTGCCAATAATAATAATACCTCCCTTAGAAATGTGTCGCGAGGATTAAATAATGTAAATAAAGAGCTAGCATAATGCCCAACACTTGGCACATGCTCAACGACTGGCGGCTGCTGTTGGTTATTAGCACTCGGCACAGGGGCTGTGGTGCACGTGCAGGTGGTGCCTGCCCTGGCCACCGGGCTCAGTTCCTTTGGACGCAGGACTTGGTCAGAGAAAGGACGTTGCTGGGCCTCACCCCGGAAGTTCTCGGTCACACAAAGACAACAAGCCCTTGGCTGCACGTAAAATGGACCAGAACAGGACAAATGCATCAACACCAACAGGCACTTGGTAGCGACAGCAGTGGTGAGGGGTTGGGGGGAACCACCGTGGAAGACAGGGCACTGGAGCTGGGGCTCATGGGCCTGACTCTGAGCTGCAGCTCAGCCTTTCCTTCACTGGGTGCTGGTGGGCGAGCCTGATGCACAGCCTTGGCCTTGAGTTACCCATACATTGAATGGGACCAATAATATCTGTTCCACAGGGCTGGTCTGGGTACAAAAAATGAGAGATTTTTCCCAAATAGTAAAGGCTATAGCCATGTGACAAGTTAGCCTTATGAGGGCTGAGTGACTGGGTCAGCGTCCCCAGAATCAACCAGTGTAAACCCAACAGACTTCTTTGTTGTGAGATTAGAGATAAGAGTAACAAGACAAGGCGTGGTAGGGGACAGGGAGGGAGGGAGAAAGAGCAAAGACTCAGGGGAGGGAGTCAGGTGGTGCACAGCACCCGAGGGGCAGTAGGGCACAGGGGCAGCTCTGCTCTTTCGTCTGAGCAGGCAACTTTTCTTGAGAGGAAGCTTGGGCAGTCCTGGGTGTGTGTGCCACGGACAGAACAGGGATGGCCAAGGGTGGCAGGTGCACCCTGCTAGAACTTGGAGTTCTGAGTGGCAGAAGCAGGACTGCTAGGGGTTAGGGATAAGACTGAATGTGGAGATAAGTGATAAACTACAGGTGGAAAAAAAAAAAAAAAACCCTTGAGGTGATGGACAGAGGATGTGGGGGTGGGGAATGAGGGAACCCAGAGCACTCAACTCTGCATGGCACCCTCCAGCTGGGCTGGCAGACACTGCTGGGGCTGGCCACAGAGGCTGTGGTGGCTGCATGTGCTGTGCTCCCTGGGGCTGGGATTTGTGAGCCAGGTTCTGTGCCAGGCAGAGCCTTCCGTGGTGCCTTTTATTCTCCCAGACCTGGCACAGCGCCTCCTCCCTCTGCAGCAAGAGAACATGGCCACCCACACTCTTCTCCCCAGAGAACGTGGCTCCCACCGCTGGGTGTGGCCCCCTGGCCCTCTCACCAACGGGGGAGCGAGGAGCTCCCAGTGTTTCACCTAGTTAGCCAAACTGGACCACCACGAATGTGCTTATGGGCCCTGGCGCTCTGAGCTTCTGGTGCAGTGAGCAGAGTTCTATGGCATAAACACCATCACGAGGAGCACGGGACGGAATCCCGAGTACCACATCTCCACAAAGAGCCACCATGGGGCAGTACAAGGAACTCTAAGATTTAAATGGCCAAATGAACACCTCAGGGACCTTGTCTCACACTTGATGGGCTATGAAGATATAAGGAAGGTGAGCCTTAGGCAAGGCCCATGGGAGCTCAACATCATAGCCGTCTTGGCTTCCTGTACAACTGGTGGTGAGTCACCCCTTGTAAAGCACTTTTCATGTGTGTTCATTCCTTTAAAAAAGATTTATTTGTTTTGAAAGTCTGAATTACCGAGAGAGAGAGAGACAAAGAGAGATATTTTATCTGCTGGTTGCAATGGCCAGTGCTGGGCCAGGCCAAAGCCGGGAGCCAAGAGCTTCAACTGGATCTCCCACATGGGTATCAGGGGTCCAGACATTGGGCCATCTTACATTTCTTTTCTCAGGCCATCAGCAGGGAGCTGGATTGGAAATGGAGCAGCCAGGACACAAACCAATACCCATAGGGGATGCTGGCATTGCAGACAGCGGCTTTACCCGCTAATGCCACAATGCCAGCCCCTCACATGCGTTCTTTTTAGAAGAAGCAAGCCCTTTGCTCACTGAGTAGGGCTCTTACTAGCATAAGGAGATTTTTCCCAGAGAGGGACTGATCTCGCACACCACATCTGTGACTGGGCAGATGGATGAGAGTATAGGGTGCCAGGGGGGCAGCAAGAGTCAGATCCTCAGAGAGAAGCCATGGGCATTCCAGCCCTGAGTCCCAGGCCAGTCTGGCCCCTCTGTGGAAGGATCACTGCTCCCAGACATAGCTTAAAGCCTCCACGAAATGTCCTGAAGTCAGGAGACCAACAAGTCCTCGCTAGGAATGTGGGGAACACTTACCTCCCTGGGACGGCCAAGGTGACCTCTGTCTACACAGTCTGACTACTTATTGACTTCCAGGCCTGAGCTGGAATGTACACGAATGTTCCAGCAGGAGTAGACAGAGGACCAACAGGAGGAAAGGGAGGCACTGAGATGGTTCTGTTTGGTCTGAGAGGTGAACAGGGACAAAGAAGAGCTGGTGGGCAACAAGAGAAGAAGCACCGTATTCCCTAGCCTAGAGAAGTTCAAGCTGGGTTTGAACAACCACGTTATGGTTGCACAAGTGGTGTGCGTGTGCGCTTGATGCAGGGAAGGGGATTGAGACAATAAATCAGGCCAATTTCTTTAAGCTTCTCCTTCCACTGAGATTCTCTGCTTCTGCGGTTAGAGTAGAGGAAATCTGGGCAGTGGTCCAACCACTATTTTTGTGGCGGAGCTGGGAGAGGCAGGGTGCTGCGGAATGGGCATTTGCACTCCCGTTCCCTCTCTGGCCCCACTCCTTTAATCTCCATACAGTATTACAGTATTTTGTTTTCTAAAATACCAGATCGACACTAAGCGACAAAATCAGCATCTCATTGGTTGGGGGCTTATGGGGGAGGAAAAGGGAAGGAAGTGGATTTCCATGTATTAACATTTTATTGGCTAAGAGGATGCTTCTGAGCCAATTAAATACCTTCCCCATTGACTGTTGCTGGGGGGAAGCCAAAATCATTGGCAGCAAGAGCAACCAGCTGGCAGCTGGAGGAAACCACCAGTTCTAAAAATGCTCAGAGGCAGGGGGATCTGGGAGGCGGGTGCAGGAACAACACTGAACACTTCCCCAAACAGGACCTTATATGGGGACAGGCCAGGGTACTTTAGTAGCCTTAGGAAGGAAAGGGAGAGGAGGAAATAGACTTCTGCATCTCTCACAGCCTTTGATCGATTAGCACGAGGTCCCACAAACCCACACAAGGACACACACGTGCAACTTCATAGAGACAGGCTAGATAATGTAGATGCAAATACACATTGGGAAGCTGAATAGTTAAGAATCTTGGGGGTAGGGGCCGGCGCTGTGGTGCAGCGAGTTAAAGCCCTGGCCTGAGGTGCTGGCATCCCATATGGGCACTGGTTCTAGTCCCGGATGCTCCTCTTCTGATCCAGCTCTCTGCTATGGCCTGGGATAGCAGTGGTAGATGGCCCAAGTCCTTGGGCCCCTGACCCAACATGGGTGACCTGGAGGAGGCTCCTGGCTTCGGATCAGCACAATTCCGGCCGTTGCTGCCATCTGGGGAGTGAACCAGTGGGTGGACCTCTTAGTGTCTCAACCTCTCTTTGTAACTCTGTCTTTCAAATAAATAAAGTAAATCTTTATTTAAAAAAGAAGAATCTTGGGGGCCAGTGTTGTGGCTGCTGTCTACAAGTGCTGGCATGGCTGCTCCATTTCTGATCTAGCTCTCTGCTAATGGCCTAGGAAAGCAGTAGAAGATGGCCCAAGTCCTTGGGCCCTGTGCCAATATGGGAGAAGCCTGTGCCATGGTGCAGGTTAATCCTCCGCCTGTGGCGCCAGCATCCCATATGGGTGCTGGTTCTAGTCCCAGCTGCTCCTCTTCTTCTTCTTCTTCTTTTTTTTTTTTTTAAGATTTATTTTATTTACTTGAAAGACAGAGTTACAGAGAACTGGATCAGAAGAGGAGCAGCCAGGACCAAAACCAGTACCTATATGGGATGCCGGCACCACAGGCCAGGGCTTTAACCCACTGTGCCACAGTGCCGGCCCTGCTCCTCTTCCAGTCCATTTCTCTGCTGTGGCCTGGGAGAGCAGTGGAAGATGATCCAAGTGCTTGGGCCCCTACACCCACGTGGGAGACTGGGAAGAAGCATCTGGCCTCTGGCTTCAGATTGGCGCAGCTCTCGCCGTTGCAGCCACTTGGGGAGTGAACCAACAGAAGGAAGATCTTTTTCTCTGTCTCTCCCTCTGTCTGTAACTCTACCTCTCAAATAAATAAATAAAAATCTTTTAAAAAAATCAAGAACCTGGGCCGGCGCCGCAGCTCACTAGGCTAATCCTCCCTCCGCCTTGCGGCGCCGGCACACTGGGTTCTAGTCCCGGTTGGGGCACCGATCCTGTCCCGGTTGCCCCTCTTCCAGGCCAGCTCTCTGCTGTGGCCAGGGACTGCAGTGGAGGATGGCCCAAGTGCTTGGGCCCTGCACCCCATAGGAGACCAGGAGAAGCACCTGGCTCCTGCCATCGGATCAGTGCGGTGCGCCGGCCGCAGCGCACCTACCGCGGCGGCCATTGGAGGGTGAACCAATGGCAAAAGGAAGACCTTTCTCTCTGTCTCTCTCTCACTGTCCACTCTGCCTGTCAAAAAAATAAAAATAAATAAATAAATAAATCAAGAACCTGGGCCGGTGCCGCGGCTCACTAGGCTAATCCTCCGCCTTGCGGCGCTGGCACACCGGGTTCTAGTCCCGGTTGGGGCGCCGGATTCTGTCCCGGTTGCCCCTCTTCCAGGCCAGCTCTCTGCTGTGGCCCGGGAAGGCAGTGGAGGATGGCCCAAGTGCTTGGGCCCTACCCGCATGGGAGACCAGGAGAAACACCTGGCTCCTGCCTTCGGATCGGCGCCATGCGCCAGCCACGGCAGCCATTGGAGGGTGAACCAATGGCAAAAAGGAAGACCTTTCTTTCTGTCTCTCACTAAAGAAAAAGAAAAGAAAAAGAAAAAAAAAAAGAAAAAAAATCAAGAAACTGTATTGAAAAAAAAGTATTGGCTGGCACCATGGCTCACTAGGCTAATCCTCCACCTGCGGTGCCGGCACACTGGGTTCTAGTCCCGGTTGGGGCGCCGGATTCTGTCCCGGTTGCCCCTCTTCCAGTCCAGCTCTCTGCTGTGGCCCGGGAAGGCAGTGGAGGATGGCCCAAGTGTTTGGGCCCTGCACCCGCATGGGAGACCAGAAGGAAGCACCTGGCTCCTGGCTTCAGATCAGCGCAGCGCGCCGGCCGCAACACCCCAGCTGTAGCAGCCACTTGGGGGGTGAACCAACGTAAAAAGGAAGACCTTTCTCTCTCTCTCTCTCTCTCTCACTGTCTAACTCTGCCTGTCCAAAAAAAAAAAAAAAAAAGTATTTATTTGCAGAGAGAGAAAGTGCTCTTATCCACTGGTTCCTCAAGTGCCTGCAGCAGCCTGGAGCCAGGAGCTGGGGATTCAATCCAGGTCTCCCATATGGGTGTCAGGAACCCAGTCACTTGAACCACCACCACGGCCTCCCAGGGTCTGCATTAGTGGGAAGCCAGAAGCAGGAGCTGGAGCTGGGTATTGAACCAAGCACTCTGACAGAGGCTACACACATTTTAATTGATAAGTAAGTAGGCCAAATGGCAAGCTCAAGGCCTCCATTTTTTTTATCTTGTGTTGTACAAAAAGCCATGTAGCAGCTGACCTGCACCTGCATAAGAGAACCAGGACGTCCTCTTTCTTAGTTAACCAATTGACTGCCATGTCCCCCCCTCTCCACTCCTTGCTTCCAATAAATATCTTCTGTAAAACTGTCCAGGGAATCAGATTTGAGGATTGCTCCTGACTTCTTTCTTGGGCATCTTACAATACACTTTTTTTTTTTTAAAGATTTATTTATTTATTTGAAAGTCAGAGTTACACAGAGAAGGAGAGGCAGAGAGAGGTCTTCCATCCACTGGTTCACTCCCCAGTTGGCCACAACAGCCAGAGCTGCACCAATCCGAAGCCAGAAGCCAGGAGCTTCTCCCAGGTCTCCCACATGGGTGCAGGGGCTCAAGGACTTGAGCCATCTTCTACTGCTTTTCCAGGTCATAGCAGAGAGCTGGATCAGAAGAGGAGCAGCCAGGACTTGAACCAGAGCCCATATGGGATGCCAGCACTGCAGGCAGCGGCTTTACCTGCTATGCTACGGTGCTGGCCCCACAATACACTTTCTCTCCACGAAAGACTAGCTCTGGTGTTTGGCTCTCCAACCTACATAGGCAAACAGACTCATCTTGGTTGCGTAATGGTTGTAAACTATTGTAATTGTGCTCTCCCGCATCTGGAAAGGAAAGCTGAATGTGAGTGAAACTGGATGTGAGCATTGCTGCTTATGCACATATAATAATGTAGCCTTAGATCTGGTTTCTTTTTTGTTTTACTTTTTGACAGGCAGAGTGGACAGTGAGAGAGAGAGAGAGAGAGAGAGAGAGAAAGGTCTTCCTTTGCCGTTGGTTCACCCTCCAATGGCCGCCGCAGCCGGCGCACAGCACTGATCTGAAGGCAGGAGCCAGGTGCTTATCCTGGTCTCCCATGGGGTGCAGGGCCCAGGCACTTGGGCCATCCTCCACTGCACTTCCGGGCCACAGCAGAGAGCTGGCCTGGAAGAGGAGCAACCGGGACAGAATCCAGCGCCCCGACCGGGACTAGAACCCAGTGTGCCGGCGCTGCAGGCAGAGGATTAGCATATTGAGCCTCGGCGCCGGCCTTATTTTTTATCTATTTGAAAGGCAGAATGACCAAAAGGGAGAGAGAGAGAGAGAGAGGTTTTTCATCTGCTGGGTCACTCCCCAAATGGCTGGGCCAGGTCAAAGCCAGGAGCTTGGAACTCCAGCTGGTCCCCCCCCCCCCGCCCCCGGCGGTGGCAGGCCCAATGACTTGGGTCATCTTTCCTTGCTTTCCCCAGGTGCATTAGAAGGGAGATGGACCAGCAGCAAAGCAGCCAGGACTCAAAACAGCGATCCAATATGGGATGCTGGCATCGTTGGCTGTGCCACGACACCAGCTCCAAGTAAGAAGTTATAGTCCCTGGGCACAGGAAGTCAATGTATAGTAGGAAAATTGCCTCATGAGTAGAAAGATTCTTGCTGAACCCACTTAACAGGATTCTTGTTGAAGTCACATGACAGTGATTCGCTATCAAGGGAGGGGCAGGGGAGGGCAGATTCTTATTCACTGACTTAGCAGGATTCTTCTAAAACTGGCTAGGCAGGCTCAAGATAGGGCCCAGGGCCAAGACCTGATCAAAACAGAGGGCTCAGAGCAGCCTGCCAAAAGTTTAGTTTAGGAGACAGTCTTCAGCAACACCTATAAAAATGATCATGCATTGATTTTATTTAACTTGAGAAGGAAGTGGCAGATGTTATAACTGGTACAAGAGAAAATCTAGAGAACAGACACATTTTCAGATTATGAATACAAAAATGAATAGGAGGGGCTGGTGCTGTGGCAAAGCAGATTAAAGCCACAGCCTGCAGCATCAGCATCCCATATGGACACTGGGACAGCTG
This sequence comes from Lepus europaeus, assembly GCF_033115175.1. Classification (NCBI taxonomy): domain Eukaryota; kingdom Metazoa; phylum Chordata; class Mammalia; order Lagomorpha; family Leporidae; genus Lepus; species Lepus europaeus. Next base: position 126,558,561 of record NC_084831.1, on the reverse strand, counting down.
TTCCACTTCCGATCCAGCTCCCTGCTAATGTGCCTAGGAAAGCAATGGAGGATAGCCCAAGTTCTTGGGCCCCTGAACCCATGTTGGAGAACCAGAAGAAGCTCCCGGCTCCCAGCTTCAGATTGGCTCAGCCCTGGTTGTTTCAGCCATTTGGGGAGCACACAAGTGAATGGAAGATCTCTCTGTTGCTCCTTCTCTCTCTCTTTAACTCTGCCTCTCAAATAAATAAATAAATCTTTGAAAAAAAATGAATAGGAAAATGAAGGCAAGAACCTTTTTCCCCTCCACAATGTGGGGAGCAGGTTAATTGAACTCCACCAGTCAGGGCAGAATTTGCATGCGGATCAGTTAACTCCAAGTGTTGTAGAATAACTCTCACGAAAACAGAATCTTATCAAGTGGAAGGATATGCTTACAGACAAGTCCCTTGGAGTCCCCACTATCCATCACTTCTGGGCAGCCTTCCAGGAATCTCCAAGTGTACTTTGGGTGTCATTTCTGGGTTATCATACTATATTTTATAAAAAAGATTTATTTATTTATTTGAGAGTCAGAGTTACAGACAGAGAGAGGGAGAGACGGAGAGAAAGGTCTTCCATCCGCTGGTTCAGTCCCCAAGTGACTGCAGTGGCCCAAGCCAGGCCAATCTGAGGGCAGGAGCCAGGTGCTTTTTCCCGGTCCCCCACGTGGGTGCAGGGGCCCAAGCACTTGGGCCATCCTCCACTGCCTTCCCAGGCCATAAGCAGAGAGCTGGATGGGAAGAGGAGCAGCCAGGACATGAACCAGTGTCCACATGGGAGGCTTAGCCTACTAAGCCACAGTGCCAGCCCCAACACTATATTGTTTACATGCCTCCCTCCCCCAATGCATACACATATCTTTCTGAGGCCGACTATGAGTTGTTCAAGCCTTCTATTGTGTCCCTAGCGTGAACGTTTTCTAAGGAACACAAAATGGTAAGAGGTAGTGGAAACCACAAGATAAAACATGCTGCATATCAACGTGTCCATTTTACTCTAACATCTGGGGAAATAAATTTTTTACATCAAAGCAGGCGCTACCCTTTCCTTCTCTCAATGTTTCATTGTTTTATTAACTGACAGTTTCTATTTCAAGGCAACTTTGAACCTGATCACGAAACATTTTGATACTAAGTGGCACCAAGCCGCAGTGGGCGCTACTGACACACTGGGAGAGGGGCTCAGCCTGCTCCAGGCGGGCAGTGAGGTCTTCCAAGGCCCAGAAACCGTCCCACCCACCGGTCTCTCCGTCCGTTTCGGGCCTGAGGAAAATGAAGGCCTTGAGCTACTGCTTGCACAATTCTGAGGGGTGGGAAATGGGATTCCGCTAGGAGTCTGCAAGGTGCGCATGAGCCCCTGCGCAGATTCCCCGAAGGGTCAGGCCCCTTCGGGCCTCCAGTTTCACCACAACTGGCTAGAGCCGACGGAAGAGGCTCTCGGGGCCCAAGCACCATACTATCAAGTGCTGGGACCCCGAGCTGGGCTGGCCCAGGCGGCTCCGCCCACAGTCCCGCCCCGTGACGCGAGGCCCCGCCCACAGCGCCCGCTTCCAAGATGGCGGTAGCGAAGCCTGCCCGGCTGTCGGGGTGGCGGTGACGACTGGGAAGCAGAAACCGAGGTGCGTGGGCTGGGGACGGTGGAGGGAGAGGCCCCGGAGAAACGTCTGGGAGGTCAGGAGGGTGAGAAGTTTCAGCTAAGGGCTGGAGCCAAGCTTGAGCAGGGACGGGGTCCCAGATGGAAGTCTGCACGGGGGCCGGGTGGGCTCACACTGCAAGGTAGGGCAAATGCAAAGAGGAGACGGGCAGGGGAGGGATGTGCTTCGGTCCGACTGGGTTCTAACCCCCTGCAGAGCGCTGGCCACGCCCCTCCAGGTGAGCCCGCCCAGGTACCCCCGGCCGCCGCTGCCTCCGCCCTCCCTCTCTCCGCTTCTCCTTGAGCAGTCCCGCTCTCTCCACCCGGCCGGGACTGGGGAAAGGTAGGAAAGGTGGAGGACGCCACCCCCACCCTGCTCCCCGCCGCACTCCGGGGCTGATTGCGTGCAGGTCCCAGGTGGTCACGCACGCTGCACCTGCGGAGCAGGTTCCCCGGCGTGTGGAGAACGGAAGGAGCCTGTTTTCCTCTTCACCCTGGCTTCTCCTGAGGCTGCTCCACAGCCCCCTCGTGACCGTCTCGCCCCTCGTATGGCTTTTCGATCGGGGGCAGAGGGGAAGGTGGGCAGCAGTGTCTCCAGGAGCTGCCTCGTCCGCAGCCCCCAGACAAGCCCGTCTTGTTGGAGTGGGGGTAGGGACGGTTAAGTATGGACCGGACAGACGGTGTGGCACTATGGCTGCAGGACAGCCCGGGACGGGTGGGGGGGAAGGCGAGTTCATCATCTGCTCTCCTGCTTTCTTCCCACTTTCCCTCGCTTTCCCTGCTGGGAGACCGCCTGCCCCTTCTTCCTGATCTCTGCCCATGCAGGTGGCTGGTTATCCTTAACCACTTCTCTTCCAGAGGGCCCAGGGTCCGCTGGTGAAGCGCTGGATGGAGCCTTCCTCTGTCCTCTGTGACGTTTCCAATTTTAGATAATGCCTCACATCTCCGCCCCCCGGGGCCCTCCTGGAGTCCCCATGACCCCGAAGATGACAGCCTGAACATAGGTAAGTCTATCTTTGCCTCCTCTACAGTCGCAAGAGGGGTTCTCCCAACACTCTTGGAAATGGGACTGGAATGATGTAAGCATTCTTGGGGGCGGGGACTGAGTGTAGATGGTGGGAGGGGCTTGGGAGAGGTGGAGGGGAGCAGAACTGGGGGGAGTGACAGGTGGTGGTTGGGCTGTTTTCCTTGCATGACTGTACACCTGTGTGCGCCTTGTCAGCGACTTTACTCTTTACCCTGCCCGAGCACCACCCTTATCCCCACGCACTGATCTCCCTGCCTGTCCCTAGAACGCTCCTCTCTGCCTCCCCAGACCTGAGCCAGGATGTTGCGGAGGCTGCTGGAGCGGCCCTGCACGCTGGCCCTGCTTGTGGGCTCCCAGCTGGCCGTCATGATGTACCTGTCCCTGGGAGGCTTCCGGAGCCTCGGCGCCCTGTTTGGCCGAGATCAGGGGCCGACGTTTGACTATTCTCACCCCCGAGATGTCTACAGCAACCTCAGTCACCTGCCTGGGGCCCCTGGGGCGGCAGGGGGGCCTCCAGCTCCTCAAGGTCTGCCCTACTGTCCAGAACGATCTCCGCTCCTAGGTGAGTGCCAAAGGGAGGAGGAGGTGATGCACAGCACAGGCGGTGGGGACGGGCGGCCGGGGCAGGCGTGGAATGGCAGCACTGAATGTGGCACCAGGAGAGTAAGGTACTCTGGTGGCTGGGAATGAGGTGGAGGACACGCGGAATACAGCCCGTGCTCTTGCTCTGGGTCACAGCTTTCCATAGCCTGCCCATTTATGGACTTTCTGCTCCAGGCTAGGAATTGTTTCCCTTGTAGATGAGCCCTGGTTTAATGATTTAGTTGGAAGCCCTGTTCTCTCCCTCCCCCACTTGTAGTTTGCAACCTTGTGAGGCAGGAGAAAATAACACTAACCTAAGGGGACAGAGTAGGTAAGGGGCCTCGGTTGTCCCAGTGATGGGGGGCCCAAGGCTTATGAGATTTCCCACTGAACCCCAGAACCAAGCTGCCAGGGGTAGAAGTATTCCCAGGCCCCAATGCTTGTTCTGTTCCGCTTGGCCCTCCAACCCCTGAACTTGCCATTCCTTCCCAACAGTGGGTCCCGTGTCGGTGTCCTTTAGCCCGGTGCCATCGCTGGCTGAGATTGTGGCGCGGAATCCCCGGGTGGAACCAGGGGGCCGGTACCGCCCTGCAGGGTGTGAGCCTCGGTCCCGGACAGCCATTATTGTGCCCCATCGTGCCCGGGAGCATCACCTGCGCCTGCTGCTCTACCACTTGCACCCCTTCCTGCAGCGCCAGCAGCTTGCTTATGGCATCTATGTCATTCACCAGGTACCTCTGAGCGCCACCCCCACCCCGACTGTTCTGTAAGGACGTCTCAGGCAAATGCCACTTCACTCTCAGGGACCGCTGGGATCATTTTAAGAAGGCCGACTGTCGAATGTGGAGAAGCACCTGGCACTGCTCCTCCAGACTTGTTAGTCTCACACTTACCCTGTTTAGGGCATCCCCACTGTCCCATACCTTTCCATGACTTTTAGACTAACCTGTGCAAATTTGGACTTGGCAGATTTGGTCTAAAATTCTAGTTCTGCCATTTGTGACCTTGAGCAAGATACTGAACCCTCAAAGAAGAGGCAAAGAGCAGTAACTTTCACACTAGCAGTTCCACATGGTTGTTGGTGGTCAGGCACACACTGATACGCAAGAATTTGTCCAGTGACTTCTCCTTGCTCTACGTTGCTCTTTGCTATCCCTCTTTCCACTTTCATACATCAGGCTTCTCTTCTCAAGGCTACCAAAGACACAGCCTGATCTCTCTCCCTTGTCATCTTTCAGGCTGGAAATGGAACATTTAACAGGGCAAAGCTGCTGAATGTTGGGGTGCGGGAGGCCCTGCGGGACGAAGAGTGGGACTGCCTGTTCTTACATGACGTGGACCTCCTGCCTGAAAATGACCACAACCTGTACGTGTGTGACCCCCGTGGACCCCGCCATGTTGCTGTTGCCATGAACAAGTTTGGATACAGGTAGAGGGTGTGGCTGGAGAAGCAGGGAAACACCCCAGTGGAAGGAGGGGGACCAAGAGGATTGTGGGCAGGGATGTCTTCCCAGAAGGCTTGTGGAGTGCAAGCATCTTTCTTTCCCTAGCCTCCCATACCCGCAGTACTTCGGAGGGGTCTCAGCACTCACTCCTGACCAGTACCTGAAGATGAATGGCTTCCCCAACGAGTACTGGGGCTGGGGCGGTGAGGATGACGACATTGCTACCAGGTCAGACTTCCTGCCACTGCCTCCTTTCCTATTCCAGCCGGGTCCCTGCCCTTTGAGACCCGCCCTTGGCCATCGCCCTTCAGCCACTAACCGTTAGCTCCCCAGTCCTGCACCAAACCCATTCCTTCCCTAGTCTCCCCAGCTCAGGCTTCGCACACTGCTGCCCACTCTGTCCTCCCTCAGTCTCCCAGATCTGGTTAGTCCTACTGCTGGGAGAGGCAGTGAGATTGACAGGGAATAGCGTCATGGGTTTCTGAGCGGGAAAGGAGCTTGGGACAGTTTAGTGCTGCCTTCTGCTAGCATTGCTTCCAGACCACTTCCTGAGGGATGGGGGGAAATGGCTGTGCTCCATGCAGCCCAGAATCACTTTAAAAACAAAAGGCCTTGCCATTGGCGGGACGCCAACTCTTCTTTTTTAGCATGTGAAACATTCTAACCTTCAGCCTCAGCTGACCTAGATTCATGTCTGTGGTGTGAATACTGGGGCTTGGTATGCTGGAGCCACCGCCTGCCCTGCCTCTGTGTCCTCTGGGAGATGTGGATTCCCATCCTCTGTTTGTATGTAAAGCACCCAGCAAATGCTAAGTGGATGCATTCTTTTGGTTCCCAGCCAGGCTGCCTTCATTCCTTGCTTCTGGGCATCAAGAATTGGGGCTTATTTCACTTAAGTCTTGATTATCTGGTTCTACCCTCTTTTTAAAATTTTTCTTTTTAAAGTGTATTTATTTTTATGTACTTGAGAGGCAGAGCGCGCGCACACACACACACACACAGAATCTTCTATTCACTGGTTCACCCCCCTGGGCCAGGTCAACAGCAGAAGCCCACAACGCCATCTGGGTCTCCCACATGGGTGGCAGGGACCAAGCACTTCAGCCATCTCTTGCTGACTTCCATTAGCAGGAAGCTGGATTGGAAGCAGAGTACCTGGAACTGGAACTTGAACTCCAGTATGAGATGAGGGATATGGAATGCAGGCATCCAAGCAGCTGCATCACAACGCCACCCACCCCTCATTTTTTTAACACAGGGCCTAATGGGGCAGGAGTTGGGGTCACTCAGTCACTATTCCAAATAAGAATTGCCGAGCGTGGGTCAGCAACTCCCAGTCTTGTCCGATCCTTTTCCCAAAATGGCCTCTCCTGGGAGCCGCTCAGGGAGCAAAGTTAGGAGGTGCAGACCTACTTCTGCCAGCCGTTTACAAGGCCCCAGGAGCCTGGCACCGGGTCTGGAGAACTCGGAGACATCAGCCTTTATATTTTCTTTGGCCATTTCCTTCCATTTGACCTCCTCCCTCCTCCCACTTCCTGATAGCTTTTTCACCTAACTAGAAACAGTCGTTCTTTCTGGACAGAGACGTGTAATCCCTTCCTTGCGGGCCTTAGCTCCTGTCGTTTACCTGTCGGCAACTTTCCTCCACTTGGATCCTCCAAGAGCCGCTCGCTTTCCCCACAGGGTGCGCCTGGCTGGCATGAAGATCTCTCGGCCCCCGACTTCCGTAGGACACTATAAGATGGTGAAGCACCGAGGAGACAAGGGCAACGAGGAAAACCCCCACAGGTAGGGAGGGTGGACGGGTCCTCGGGGCTCTGTGGCCCCGGCCAGGAGATTCCTAAAGGTTCTTCCTTTCTGGGACTTAGTCTCCAACCTCTGACCCTCAGATTTGACCTCCTGGTCCGTACCCAGAATTCCTGGACACAAGATGGGATGAACTCACTGACATACCGATTGCTGGCTCGAGAGTTGGGTCCTCTCTACACCAACGTCACCGCAGACATTGGGACTGACCCTCGGGGTCCCCAGGCCCCTGCCGGTCCCCGTTACCCGCCTGGTTCCTCCCAGGCCTTCCGTCAAGAGATGCTGCAGCGCCGGCCCCCAGTCAGGCCTGGCCCTCTACCTACTGCCAACCACACAGCCCCCCGTGGCTCACACTGACTCCTCCCTCGTGCCCACCTGGATCATGAAACTGAATCCGAGGGGGGGTGTCTCCCCGCCCTCAGGTCCTCGCTGCTCCTGGAGGGATGTGAGGACCCTGCACGCTAGTGCTACGCTGGGGGCCGGGAGCCTCTCCTCACTGCTGGGCTGGAGCTGGGCTCCTCTAGACCTGCGGGTCCCTCTTTCTAGGATGACCTGCCAGGACTTATGACTGTGAATCATTGCTGTCATGATTTTAAGTGACAAATCCCGGGGGTCCCCTGCCCCTGGGGTAGGAGCAGGGCTGGACCCCAAGCCCCTTCTTCTTCCGTGGAGAACACTCTCCTCCATGAGTGATCTGCCTTCTCCTGGGACCTCTGTGAATATTTATTCTATTTATGGTTCCTGGGAAGTTGGTTGGTGAAGGAGGCCCCTCCCTCGGCACGTTCTGCCCGTGCTGGAGCAGCTCCCTCTTCTGGTCCTGGCTCAGGGGGCTGGGATTTTGATATATTTTCTAATAAAGGACTTTGTCTCGCCTCTGCTCCCACTTTCTGCCTCCCAGGCATACTCTGCCTCTCTCTGTCCCTCTCTGTCCTTATGCCCTTTGGGGACAGAACAGCCAGACCAAGCTAAGTTGCAGGAACTTTTATTTTCATGAGTGGGAGTCAGGTTCTGTGCCCAGGACACTGGCTGCCGCCTGGCGCCCACTCTCTATGCAGTCATTGACGGCAACCCCCTCGTAGGAGGCTCCGGCCAGCGTCAGGGGCAGCCTCTGAGCAGCCAGGAATTGCATGGCTGACTCTGGAAGGAAAGGAGGCAAGGAACGTTATGGCGGGGCGGGGGGGGGGGGGGGGGCTGGTTTCCGTGACCCTCCTCAGCCCAGCTGCTGTCCCAACTCACCCAGTTTTTGCCAGTGGCCTACTGTATACTGCGGGATGCAGTTCTGGGGAGAGAGGAGAGCATGCAGGGGAAAGTTTATTACTGAGGTCCCAGGCCTTGGTTGGCATACAGGAGCAAACACACCAGGCCCTGCCTTTGAAGGGGAGCTGAGGGGAATTTACGCCGACCCACCTTGAGCAGATGAACCAAGCAGTGACTCGGTGGCTCCTTCAGCCCTAACTGTGTGGCAGCTGCTTCCTGTGCCTGCTGTTGGAACAGCTCCTGAGGTAAGACACGGCCACTGGCCTCTAGCGTCTGTAACCAGGAACCTCCCAGCATCACCTAGAGAGGGAACACAGTGCTGACCAGCCCGGCCTGGCCTGCACTTGGGCATAGGGGAGCCCTTTGGAAATCCCGCTGGACAAAGTTTTCTTCTCTCACAGTCACTCGGAGGCCGGGGGGAGTCCCATCCTGCTCAGGGAAAGCAACTGAGTCATATACGATTCCCAGGACCCCTGGGTCTTCTGAGGATGGCACCAAATGTCCGAATCCCTGCAGGGGAGGAAATGCATGGGTCAGGAAGGAAGGGCTCCCGGAGCCCAGGGGCGCCCCTGCTCCCCTCCGTCATACCTGCACAGGCAGATGTGCTCCGTGATACTGCAGGTTCACCACTGCTACTGACACGGCAGTGATGGTGCTCAGGACACGAGCCAGAGGCGCAGCCTCAGCGGGCAGCAGCTTGCTCAGCGCTGGACGAGACCAGGGAGAGGCCTGGTTTCAGGAGGAGTCCCTACTGCAATTTCTTCAACCCTCTTTGGGATTAGACACCCATAGGGATGGCAGGATGGCCAGTTCAGGGGTGGCCCTGTCCCAGGGAAGTACAGCTATTGCCTGTGCCGGTTGGAGAAGGGGAAGATGGCAACCCTGTTACCTGGAGCTGGGATGGCACTAATAATGTGGTCAGCCTCCAGACTGCTGTCCCCGAGAGATACCTGAAGCGACAAACCATGTGAGAGACAAGAGGAGATGATGAGAATTTTATGGGTAAACAGATTTTAGCTGCCTCACTCAATTTCCAATGCAGTCAAGTGGCAGGAGAGACTGGGTGCTGACGCGGGATGAAGAGATGGAATGACTGTGTAGTCTGCACAGAAACCACGCCTCTGTACACCGCGGGGGGTGGGCCAGAGAGCGCCAGCAGCGGCCGTGGTTTCTTCCCCAGCCCTGAGCCACTTACAAGCACTGCTTCTAACCGCAGACATGCATCGAAGGGATTCACAAAGTATGTCTAAACAGCTCCCGAGGCAGGCAGACAATGAGTGACCCCAGTCCCATCAACCCTGGCCCAGTGAAACCACTCAGACACAGGCTGAGACAGCTTTATCAGTGGGCTCTCCTACCTTCCAGCGCCCTCCTGCTTGGAGGCTGAGCCCACAGACTGGCCGGCCTCTGAGAACCTGGACCCCTCTACTAGTCAGGTGGGTGTCGAGGGCCTGGGGCAACATCTCCAGTCCACCGCGGAGTGACCACTGGCTCCAGCGTTCAGCCCGGGCTTGGCGAATGAGTGCTGAGTCTGGCGGTGGACTTTGCCCTACAGAGAAAAAAAAAAAAAAAAAACCAGAACCATGAAGATAGTAGCACCCATGGCCATCCCAGTCCCTCACCTTGGCAGTCCTTAATGGCTTCACCCTTTAAAGCAACGCGCCCCTCACCTGCCCCCAGCAGCAGCCCCAGTAAAATGGAACGATGGGTCTGCTCAGCTTGGAAGAGGCTGGGAAAGCAGGACCTGATGCTGAGCTCACGGCTGTTGCCCGCAAACACTCCGCGGCAGAGGCTGTCCATGGCTAGAGACGCCACCTTAAGGGTGAGACTGGAACTGAGAGGCCAAGGAATAAGCTGCGCTGATTTCCACTGCCCCTGCTCGGTGGGGCCTGGGGGTGGGTGGGGTTTGAGTTGGAGGGCACCCCCGCCCCCCACAACTGAAGGGTGGGAAGAAAGCGGAAGCATCCACTCCCTACACTGCTTTGGGATCTACTGGGGGTGGGCAGAAGAAAAGCGGGCGTCCCCAAATGCTACAGAGGAGCCCCTACAGGCCAAGTTTCAGTAGGGGTGGGGCTCTGCAGTAGGTTGGGGCTTCGCGCAGTGTCACCTCAGGTCCAAGACGGCGCTGGACAAAACTGTGCACGGTCTCATCAGGCTCTTTGCCCCGGGGCTTGATCAGCTCCCTTAGCCCAGCCCAAAACAGAGGTTTGGAGAAAGGGGGTGAAGGGCGCAGGAGCCCCCTGCATGGAGGAAGGCACAGTGAGGAGGGGGCTCCTGAGTTACATCCCCCCCAAAGCCCAGCTCCGGAGGGTCCTTTCCACTCGTCTGCCCCCTTTTGCCCGAAGGGTCGACAGGGAGATGAAGAAGTGAAGCAATCGAGGGTAGGTGCAAAGTAGGATGGATGAGCCGTGAGGAGGCGAGGCTGTTACCTGAAGCCAGTGGGTAGGGCGTGCAGAGCGCCGCCTACATACAGGAACCTGTTCTGGGCAGCTGGGTGGTCTCCCCGGACAGGCAACACTTCTGAGTCCAAGCCAAGCTCGGAAACCTACTCTCCACACGCCCTCAGGAAGAGGAGAAACTAAGGAAAGGTCTCGCCCAACGATACAGTCGCCGTCCCCTCCACGCGATCCCCTGGTGAGAGCCCCCTCCACAACCTGGCCTCCTCGGCACTCCGCAGGCCTCTCACCATGACCAGGGTCCGGGCTCCCAGCGCTCCCGCCGGCCGAATCCCCCGAGGTCCAAGTTCAAAGACTGCACCGCCCGGCCCTCGGACTGAGCGGATCCAGCCTCCCAGGCGCTCGCTGCCCTCCACCAGGACCACCTGGCAAAGAGAAGGCGCCACTGCGGCATCTCCGCAGTCGTGCGGAATGAGGCGGGCCAGGGTCCACCCAGCTTTGGTTGGAAGTGAAGAAGAGTTATCAAGTGAGGTTCCCCCTGGAACTGGTGGGCCACTCACCTTAGGGGGACGCGGGGCCCGGCTCAGGTGGTAGCTGGCGGCCAAGCCGCTGATGCCTCCGCCCAGCACGACCACGGTCCGGCCCATTGGGAAGCCTGGGAGCAAGGGGGCGAAATGGACTGGCAGATCGGAGGGCGCCCTGGTCCCAGAGGCCCCGCCGGCTCCGCGTTCCACGCCGGCCACTCACTGCTTCGGGAGAAGCCAAGGCAGCTGGCGCGGATGGGTTAGTGGAACGGTGAGATCCCCGCGCAGGGGCCAGGACTCGTCGACGAGAAGCAGGGAACGAGAGAAAAGGAGGCGGTGGAGATCGTGAGACCTCACCCCGCCGGGCGTTCCGCTGAGTGGCTGATAAGGGCCACACCCACGCTATCTGCCTTCGCAGGGGTCGAACGGCGGCCTGCCGGCCCGAGCGTGGGGGCGCCCTGCCTCCCCACCCCTCACCCGGACAACAAGTGCTTCCAGACCGCCACTCCCCCGCCCCAAGACCTTCGGCCCCTCCGACTCTCCGTCCACTCTATTCTCGCGGCACGCGTCTGACTCTACTCCTCCTGCCTCTGGATTGGTGGGTCCTGAAGGCCCCGGATCACATTCACCAATGAAAACACTGAACGGGCGGTGACTCCGCCCAGTGAAACTGGAGGTTAACCGCTTCAGTGCCAAATGGGAGCGAGCAGCCGGGACAGGCCCTGCCCGTCCCAGGGCCCGCGCAGAATCCTGCAGCTAGCATTCTCCAGTTCAGGCGTCCCGGGCCCAGATAAGGGCAAGAGCCCTGGAGACAGGGCCTCGTGAGGTTTGGTTGTAGGGAAAATAGATGGAGACACTGGAGGCCAGTCCGCGGGGAGGCGGCTCCACAAACAGCTTCTTGATGTTAGCAACAGATCGGGCCTACGGGAGCTAGGGCCGCCCGGCAACGAACTGTTTGTCAACAGGGGTTCTTGGGTGTCTCGCCCTCGAGGGGCAGCCCCATGGCCGGAGAAACCCGTGGCCCCAATGCCTGCATTCCCTTTTCAGGCCTCCTCGGAGCTTTCCTTCTTCCAATACAAAACCTTCACTGCTCAGGCACACATGTCCGGGTCCACGCCCCCACCCCCACCCCCACCCCCACCCCGCGACCCTTCCCCTTGGACTTTGAGCGCCCCCCCCACCTGTTCAGAGAGAACTGGGCCCCAACAAGACCCCTGGGCCCAATTCATTTACCTCCATCCACCAGGCACAAATACAACTATGGACATCACTTTTTCTTAATAAATTTATTCACAAAAAAGTGAGATTGCAGAGGGTCTGGGGGCTGTACATGGGCCGGGGCCTGGTGAGCTCTGTACAGGGGGCTGGGAGACAAGGGAGCCTCCAGGTTGGAAGGGTACATTTTAATAAAAAAAATAACGGGAGCTACAGCCACCCCCTCCCCCCCTCCCTGATTAAAAAGACACAAAAATAGACGTCTCTGAGGTAAATGGGGAGACTGGGGCTGAAGGGTGTTGAAAGGGTTTCACAGGTGCCAGGGCTTAAAGGGACCGTCACAGGCACCGGGGCGGCTCCTGCATCAGTTGGTAGAACAGCACGTAGCCCTCACTGGACGCCACCTGGTTTTCACTGACAGGGGAGACACTAGGAAGGGAGATGGGGAGAGAGGCTTGTCACTGGCCTTGTGGAGTCCCTCCGCCCCACTCGACAACCCCAGGGCATCCAGGGAGCGCTCAGGAGAGACCCCAGCTCCCCTGTCCCCAGGCACTCTGCTGGCAGGGTGTCAGGGCTGCAACGGGAACGGGTGGGAGTTAAGAGGAGGCTGTTCTCACCGAGAGTCATTGTAGACATGCCAACCAGTCTGGCACCGGCACAGGGCTGTGTAGTGGCCATAGTGGACGCTGCCCGAGTGGTTGCAAAGGGCATACAGCTGGTATACAGGGCTTCCTGAGGGGTTGGAGGACTCCTTAGAACAGCACAGTGCCCCCTTCCCAGGGTTCCATGGGGCCTTCCCCGCCAGACTTACCGGCTTTGTCACTGGCAAAGTCCCCTAGGCTCAGTCGCTGCAGTGGGAAGTCTACACCTACTGAACTTTTCTTGATGGAGCCTCGGGAGGTGGAAAATCGATTCAGATCTAAGCCCTGGTTAAGGAGCATTTGGGAGGCGGGGGATCTCTAGAGGGGACTGTGGGCCTGAATGGTGTCCTCTCCCCGCCCCCAACACATACTGGGAGCCCTGGGAGGAGGGCTGGGGGTTAGGCTTTTCCTAAGGAGACCTCAGCTCCCAGTGGCCAGCCTCTGCAAGAGAACACAGGGGAGACAGCCTAAGAGGAATAGGAATAGGATTAGGATATGCAGCACGAGGATTCGGGGGAACCTCTGCACTGTCAGCTTTTTGGTACTCCGTGTTTTCTGCCGACACCGGTCACACACCTGAACGAATGCCAAATGGTGTTAGGTTAATGCGCTCCTCCCCCCAGGCAGCTCCAGCGCAGTCCACCCTCAAATGTGATGTGCTCCCCGTTGCTTCCGTAACCCCGGCCACACCCCCTCGCCCTAGGAGCACCAGGTTGGATACCAGAGGCTCCATCACAAGCCCAGACATGTGGGTTCTTCCCACACTAAGGCATCTCGCGGTCCCTTTTCCTCGGGAGGCCCCCTCCTGTCCCACCCTTGTTACATCCCTTGTGAGCCCCCACATACTGGGGCGTTCTCCAATTCTAGCTCTTCTTCCTTGGTGAAAAGGCTGAAACAATCCCGCAGAGACACCTTGCCCCCAGCAAATCCTTTCTGCAGAGCAGGGGGGAACAGGGAAGGGAGGGTCAGTGTGGTCTCCATTCCCTTTGCGGATTCTTCTCAATCAGTCCGGCTTCAGTTCCACTCCAGAGACCCACAGGAGTCCCGGCCACACTCTGGAGGTGGCTAGGGTCGGGTCACAGAACCCCTGTCCCATCCACCCCTGGAATCCTCTGGAATCCCACCTTGGGGATGGGCAGGGACAGGTCACAAAAAACCTCGAAGGTCGTGGAGCGATACCCACAGGCCTGGCACTTGAGACAACTTTTCAACTGGCCCACAAACAGGTCTGGACAGAAGCAAAGGGACAGAAGAACGAGTCACTGTTGGGGGCCTGACATGCTTTCTCTGATACCCGTCTCTTCCTGCCCCTGTACCTGGCTGGGTCCGTTCCCACCACCAACACTCCAAACAAACTCCCCATGCCGTTTCCGGTTTTCATCACCCGGTCCTGCTCTCACCCCCCTGACAGTGCCAGCTTTTCCTCCCTCTGGAGCCTGTGCACCCCTCCCCCACCCCCACTCGTGTTCCCACATTTCCCCCCCATTCCATACCCACAATCTTGCTGTCCTCTCGCTCCAGGTAACGTTTCCACATTAGGTTGGCTCGGTCATCGTCACTACCACACATCAAGGGAAGTGGGGAGCACCCATGAGGCAGCAGAAGCACTGGGAACCCCCAACCCCACAGAGCCCTGCACGCCACCCACACCCCAGCTCCTCCCCTGGACTTCCAGGAAAAGTCAAAGGAGTAATGCTTCAAGGGCCTTCTGGGGGAAATCCAAGGTGAAAGGAAAATGCACACAAGGGAACAGGCTGTCTCCCTCCACCTAGCTTCAAACCCTTCTAGTGAGCTCTGTTATAAACTGTCCCCTCCCTCCGGAGTGACGTTCCCGGCATATCTTCTGCCTCCATCTGCACCCCTCCGTCTTCCTCCCCCACTTCCTTCCTTTCACTTCTGCACTGCTTTTTTTTTTTTTTCACTGCTTCTTAAACCATGTTGTACGCTAACGGGTTTCCCAGCCCCTGCCACTTCAGTCTTGATAAGCAGTGTTCTGTGAAGGCTGCATGTCACTGCGGATCTACCGGGGACACGAGGGCAGGGACGCGGCCCTTACCTTAACTCAGGCTCCTCTAGCAGCGCCCCTCCTCGGCGGGGTGGAGTGGGAGCTGGACCGCTGGCCAGGATCGGGGGAGCCCGGCGGCCTCGTCGGTTGATTTCAAGGTGTAGTCGCTCCATGAGGAGCTTCAGGAACTCTTGGGCATCCTGCTGGCTACAGCCAGACGAGAGAGTGTGGGCCACGATCCGTGCTCATCCAGACATTAGCCCTGCCCAGATGGGGTCCCCACTTGCAGGATAAAAACATCTCCAGGCCCAGAACAATACTGCCCAGGCCCCCACCTGGCCTTACCCTCAGACATGGCCAGGCTCTCCCACCTGTATCCAGAGAAGGAGGGAACGTATTTCTGGAAGACGGCTCGGAATCGAGTAGGGTTCACAGCTTCGCAGGAGTCAGGGTGCCAGAGGGCACCGATCACATCTGCAAAGGCTGTCGGGGAGGGCGTGGGGAGGGGAGCGAAAGTGAATGTCTGGAAGAGGCCAGCACCGGAAGGCTCAGATGGCAGGAAAAAAAGCCTCTAGCAAAGCAGGCACTGGGAAAAATGGATACAGAAGTGCCCGACTAAAGGCTTGGGGGCCACCAGCACTGGCAGCCAGGGGGAGAGGGAGCTAAATGGAGGAAGCAGGAGTTGTTGCCCCACCTTCGGTGAGCTCTTGGGCCCGGCCCCCTCCAGGCACCTCTTGCCGGAAGTCCCTTCGCAGACAGAAGTCCCGAAGAGGCCGAGTGCTGCTCAGACACTGCAGCACGGCATTCAGGAAGCACTGGGGAGCGGGAGTGACACTGCCATCATCTCTCCAGACTCCACGTCCATACACCCACCCGCCCCGCCCCCACCCCCGCCGGGGCCTGCAGGTGCCCCTCCTGCCCGCTGCCCAACACACCTCCACGTTCCTTCTAGAGGACAGAAGGGCTCTCACCGTGTTTCCCAGATTTCGGAGGCCAACGTGACCGGAGCCCAGAAGCAGCGTGTGATGAGCCTAGGAGGCGAGGGTACAATCAGCAAGTTCCCACACGCTCTACCTGGCACCTGCTGCCCACTGCCTCCCCCACTCAACCTGTGCTTCCCTCACTGGGTATTCCAGGCTCCCTACCTCACTGGTCATGAGCAGCAGACCCATCACGGCTGAATGGACCACAGACTCAGCCATGGCTGTCCCCTCTGTGCCCCATTTCCTCCTCTGCCCAGCTAGTCTGCGTTGCAGCTCCTGGGGCAACTCTCCCAGCACTGGCATTGTGGCCCAGCTGCTCCCCACCCCCACCCTGCTACCCCCAAAACCCCCTCCTGCCCCCGTGGCCCTTTCCTGCTGGCTCCAGCTGCAGTCAGTCCAGCTCACTTCGCTCAGGAAAATGGGCAACCACATTAGCTCAGATGTGCTAAGCCCGCCCCTCTTCAGCTCCAGAGACTCATTAGGCAGAGTCCTAGGGGAGAAGGAGCAGCGAGGGACGGGAAGGATCTGGGGACTCAAATAAGAATTCTGAACACTTGGGTTAATTCCTTGGGAACCAAAATGGCACGCGATGCTGGAAAACCTGAAAAGGGTCTATGAGACCTTAGGAATAGGGAAGGAGAGAGTCCACTGGTGTAATGAGGGGCCGAGAAAGGAACTTAGGGAGAAGGGGATCGGGAGAGGCACACTGGAGGCACACAGGAGCATGGGCACACAAGTCCTCACCATCTTGTCATCAGAGTAGAAGGGTTCACAGGGCCGGGCAGATACCATGTGGAAGGAGCCGTGGGAAGGAGGGGGCTCTGTCCGTATGCTGAGCAGGGTGGGGGGCCCAGGAAAGCCCCCGAGGCGGCGGAGAGAGGTGCTGCGTCTCAAGGTGGGTGGCTCAGGCCGGAGTGCCAGGCGGCTCAGTGCAGCCCCTAGCTCTCCAGCACCACGGTGCCCTCCTAAGGCAATCCCCATTGGACGCAAGTCCCCACTGCTCACAGACTTGGAACGCGTTAAATTGGTCCGGGATGGCAGAGGGAGAGCCACAGTCGGGGGTGGTGAGCCAGGCAGGGGAACCCCATGATCTGCCCGAAGGGGTCCCCTGGGACGAGGGCCCGAGGTCCGTCCCCGTCCCAGCTCCAGTTTCTTGAGCCGTTCATCTGGGGGACCTGGCCGGGGAGGCAGAGGTCGTAACATGGGGTTTGGCCCAGGGACTGGGTTGCGGCGCTCCTTGCTGCGGGCCCGAGGGGCAAATGGTAGCTTGGATCCCACTCGGGGCTGGACATTAAGAGGTGGCTCTCGGGTCCGGCCCAGGCGGTGCTCAGAGGCCTGGGGCATTGTGGATACCACAGGCTGGACCTGGGAGGAGAAGAGAGGGTGAGCATTTGGGGATGGACAGCGATGGGAACCTAAGCTACAGTCCTAGCTTCTGCATGCACTGAGGGAGGAACCGTGTCTAACAAATCAGCTACTATTTCCCCAGTACCCAGCACGGTGCTTGGCACAAAGGAAATACTTAGTATCCTTCATCGACTAAGCAAATGAATGAATGGTAGCAGCCCATGCCTTTGATCCTTTCTGTATCCCCCACCCCCTCCCTCGCAGAGAAGCCAGCGGGAGTCTCTATAGGGGTGGTCTTTAAATCACCTATAAGCTCCTAACAAGGGCCTTCATACCTGGCTAGCCAAGTGCAATGTGCCCTGGGTCACTTAGGACCTCTGGTCAGACGGGAGTGCGGATACAAGGGTAGCTCAAAAGGCAGTATATTCCATCCTCAGCCCCCGCCCCTCCTCGTTGCAAATGAGGCAGACTAAACGGGCGACTTGCGACCCATTCCCTCCTCGCTCCCCCCCCCCCCAACCACTTCCAACCACTGACATGGTGTCAGGGCTCAGCGGGAGGGAGTGGTCCTGGAAGAAGGCACAACTCCTTGACCCCGAATCTCTGCACCTCTCCCACCACACCAAGGCTTTACCCGGATCCGCCCCCCTCGAGGGCAGAAAGGCCGAGGCCGCTGATTGGCTACGGGGTCCGGCGCGTATTCTCCGCGGTCGGGGAATGCTGTCCCTCCAGCCCAGTTCTCCCAGGCCCCGCTGGCTCGCCGGCACCTCGGCCTTTGTGGCGAGCGTCCTCTTGGGTCTTGCAGCAGTCTTCCCTCGGCCGCCCCCCGCCCCACGCCATAACGCCCCGGACCCGTACCTGTCCCCCGGTGAGGCGGCGGGGGAGGCCAGCTGGGGGCCAGGCCCCAGCTCAGGGCCACCCCCTATTGCCCCCGAGCAGCCCACCCGCGGGCCTGGCTGCAGCTTTAGCCGCAGCTGTTGCCCAGATCTCTCCCGCCGCAGGGGCCGCCGCCATCTTTGTTGGTCCCGCCCGGCCACCGGCCACCGGCTTCACCGTCTCTCAGAGCGCCTGCGCACCCACGCTCGGCGTCCTCCCACCCACCTCCTTGGCGCTTGCGTGGGCCCGCCCCGCTGGCTCCGCGGCCGACACCATGGAAACGCAGCCAACTTTAGGACCGCTAGTTCCCAGCCCAGCCCAGAGTGGCCTTTAACACTGCTGCAAAGCCAGTTTCTGAGGGATTGGGTCCCTTCGCCCTATCCCGTGGCCCAGCAGGGCGCGGCCCCGACAGTCGCAGGCTCGCAGCACAGATCCTTCCCAGACAACAGCGGTGTTGCTGTGGCTGCAAGCCTGGGTCTAGCCTGCAGAACAGTGGAGAAGCATCTAGCACTCCACATAGGGACGGGAAGAGTCCTGGAGGGCAAGGAATGCTGGCTCTGCAAAACCATTCCTCAGGCTCCTCGCAGGCCAAAGCAGTAGGGGGAAGCACGGCTCACCGCTAAAAGTCAACGGCAGATCGCAGCAGCAGGAACAGCGGTCAAACTCCCTTACACTGCCCGGCTCCTGACCACAGCACGTTCCATTTCCCCCTCCCTCCCAACCTCGTGTAGCTGTTCATGGGCCTCTATTAACAGCCACCAATGAGGACCACAGGCTAACCGAGGAAGCAGCTGTTTGTTTTATTGATGGGTTGTTTCCGAAAACGAAAAAGGCTATGTACACCCTCTATGCCTCCAGGATTTGCACCTGGGGAGGGCATAGAAATCGCCTCCGGGATTCCCAAGGCCCAAGTCCTTCCCTTCCCTGTGCAGCCTAATTTAGAAACTCAATTGTGATACTGTGTATTTTTTTTCCCTTTTCCCAGCAATGCCTGCTGCAGCTACTTAGTAACGTCTAGAGGAGGGGGAGTATGGGAGGGAGCAGTCAGATGAGTAAGAAGAACGATGCACAGGAAAACGGAAATGTAGTCTGTGGCGCCTCAGTGGCTTGATGTTTCACTGGCTGCATTTCTCTTTGTGCTGAATCACGCCTTTCTGGATCAGATCAGGGATTTCCACGGCCAGCCATGGACCCAGCTGCAATACAAGGGAGACCCTGTGAGATTACCACCACCCAGTCAATGCCTCTTGTTCCATCAGCGTCTCCCTCCTGGAGAGAGATGCTGAGTGAACATGCCCAGAGGACAATGTGGGTATTCCTTGTTTTACCCTGGGCTACTTGTGTTGTACCACTCAGGGCCTCCCCTTCATATACTAAAATACAAACTTACCCCCAGAGCCATGAGATGAGCTAGTCCAAACTTGGGCACATTCCTGGCCCACAGAGGTTTGAAGTGGTCAGTCAGGCATATTTTGCCACCCCTGTGAGAGGTACAAGAGGAAGGTGTTGACATGCAAAGTTCACCATAGCAGCAGCCTCTGCTGCTACGTGAAACAGGAAGACCATTGGCCAGAATTAAAAACCAAGTAACCAAGTACTTTGCTCAGGCTTATCAGAGGGAGGCTGCAGCCTTTCTGATGAGCAGACTCGGAAAATCTTCAGCCTCCTGAGTTCTTTCCTAAAGCTTTGTTTGACCTTTCCTCGTCTTCTGTGTGGTCCTACCTGTACATCTTTGCTGTCTTTCCATCCAGCTCAGGGACTGCAATTTCTGGAGCAGTGGTGGGATATGTGATAGGAATCTGGAGGAATCACAAAGCCTTCATAAGACAGAGACCAGGAGAGCAAGGAACTAATCTAATCAAGCACATGTGTTCCTTGGTCGGATTGAAATGTTCCACAAACTCCCTAAGCAGCCTGTACACACCAGGAGGTCAGTAACTGTAACTTACAGTTGCTTCAAACCTCGGCTTTCCCCTCCCAGTTGAAGAACCTTTGGTCCCTTCAAGAAAGATGACCTTGTGAACAATCACCTACACCCCTTCTACTAACCTTCCTATCTCCCACTCCAACACACTCACGTCAAACTCAATGTCAAACTCGTATTTGAGGAGATCATGGATGTACCAGCATTTCCCGAACCACCTGTAACAAAGACCAAACCTCAGTTCAGTGTTCCCTTTCTTTTCACACTCAATAACATCTGGGCTTAGGCCACCAGCCTGGAGGATTTCATGGGATGGGAACTGGGGAATTGTGAAGTTGTGAGAGTGGGGACAGCTAACATGAGACAGGGAAGCTCTGGCCGTGGCTTTGGGACACTAAAATGCTTAAGATAGGTGAGACTCCCAACCCAAACCTCCCAAGAGGGTCTGCCTACCGAGTGCCTTCCTTGTTGGACTCCAGTCGGAACCAGTCATTGTCCGCATTCTTGTTGTTCTCCACATACTAAAAGCAGAGAATGAAGCCTCTGAGGGGGAGGGGGAGGCGAGGGCAGTCCCCCACCAAAACAAAACAAAATGTGATCACTTTCTCTTTCAGTATGTTTTCCCAGCTTTTCTTTCTTTCTTTCTTTTTCTTCCCTTTTTTTTTTTTTAATAGGATGGGGCCGGCACTGTGGCTTAGTGGGTAAAGCCACCGCCTGCAGTGTCGGCATCCTATATGGGCGCTAATTCGAGTACCACCAGAGATACCCAGAGAAATGGTGAGGCAGAGAGAGAGAGGTCTTCCATCCACTGGTTTACTTCCAACTGGCCACAACGGCCAGTCTTTTTTTTTTTTTTTTTTTTTTTTAAGATTTACTTATTTACTTGAAAGACAGGAACAGGAGCTTCTTCTGGGTTTCCCACGCAGGTACAGGGCCCAAGCACTTGAGCCATCTTCTACTGCCTTCCCAGGCCACAGCAGAGAGTTCGATTGAAAGAAGAGCAGCTGGGACATGAACCAGTACTCACATGGGATGCCAGCACTGCAGGTAGAAACTTAGCCCACTATCATCTGTCATCTCATATGGGTACAAGTTCTATTCCCAGCTGTTCCACTTCTGATCCAGCTCCCTGCTAATGCACCTGGGAAAGCAGAGAAAGATGGCCCAAGTGCTAAGGTCTCTGCACCCATGTGGGAGCCCTGGATAAAGCTCCTGGCTCCTGACTTCAGCCTGGCCCACTCCTGTTGTTGCAGCCATCTGTGGAGTAAACTAGTGAATAGATAGCTCACTCTCTCTTTCTCTCTCTCTCTCTGCCTCTCCCTCTCTCTGCTTTTCAAATAAATAAATAAATAAATCTTAAAAAAAAGAAAACTAGACTGTGATAGACTTATTGAATTTCGAGTCTTGCCTGCAGTTGCATTGGCAGGACCAGTTCAAACAATTTCACAGGCCTCACAAGCCAATACGATTGGATGTTCCACCCTGCCTTAGAACTTCAGACTATAGTATCTAACTGTATATTGACATTTCTACCTTCATTTCACAGGCACCTCAAACTCAGCACTTCCATCTGGAATTGATAACGTTCCTTCAGACCCATTCCTCTTCCTGCACACTCAATCTCAGACAGCAGTGTTAGTAGTCACTGTTACCCAGGCCAAAATCCTGGGAATCAGCCTTGACCCTCTCTCCTCCATTCCACCAGTCTTTCTAATTTTCCCTTTGGAACGGTCTTCAGATCCTCACAACTGCCTAGCTTAGATCATCATCTTTCTTTCCCTTGGGTTAATGATGTATCCTTTCTTATCTTCTGCCTTCAATCTTACCCCTGCCAAGAACATTTTTTTCCCTCCATAATGTCATTGTGATTGACATAAAATCAAATATGGGGGCCAGCTTTGTGGCATAGCAGGTAAAGCAGCTGCCTGTGAGGCGGGCATCCCATATGGTCACCAGTTCAAGACCACTTCCAATCCAGCTCCTTGCTAATGAGCCTGGGAAAGCAGCAGCGGATGGCTCAAGTCAGAAGCTCCAGGCTCCTGGCTTTGACCAGGCCCAGCCTGGGCTGTTAGAGCCATTTGGGGAGTGAGCCAGCAGACAGAAGATCTCTCTTGCCTTTTCTCTCTGCAACTCTGCCTTTCAAGTAAATAAATAATTTTTTAAAAATAAAACACCAAATCTGACCATGTTATTCCTTAGCTTAATGGCTTACCAAAGCCTCCAAAATAAAATCCAAGTTCTGAAGCCTCTCTTTAGCCTTGTTTACCACTCCCTGCTTCACACTTGGTGCCCTAGCCGCTCTGAAGCACTCGCATTTCTTCATACACATCGAGCCATTTCTAGTTTCCATGCCTGTATTCACACTGACCTTATGCCTTGAGTATCCTTCTCCTACCCCTACATTTTAGAAGCTAACTTATGTTCACCCTTTAAACCTTAGTTCAAGTATTACTTCTTTCAAGACATCTTCTCTTAGTAAGCCCATACTGAATTGGGTATCTCTTCTCAAGCTGTCAAAACATACTAGCTGTTTCCGTGTCTGTCCCTGACTCTCCACTTAACCACTGTAGGACAATGTTTCGTCTACTTCAGTAGAATCCATATTATTCAGTTTTGCATCCCCTCCATAGCTGGTAAGAGGTGCATAATAAAATTTTTCTCCCGTGAATGAATACGTGGGAGAGCTGCTGGCCAACGAAACAATAGAGACCACTATATGGGAAACAAATTTTCTTCTCTTTCCATAGCAGGAAAATTAGCTGAGAAGTCTCGTTTCTAACTAGGAGCTGCGATCTGCAACTCTCTGCAAGGAATACCTGCTTGAGTTTTCAGCCCTCATGCGCGTCCCTCCCTCAGACAGAGTGGAGGGAGCAAAAAGAGGCAGACTTAAACCCGGGGCCCCAAGTAGTACTTTTTACCCTCTCTTCTACAACTAGGAGAGCAAACACCGGAGTCAGAGAGACACGTCACCTTCCGAGGAGGCGTGTCCGTCACGTAACTGCTGTGTTTAGTCTCTAAGTCTGGCCCCGCGGTGCTCCTAACCTAAGCTCTTCAGCCCCCTCCCCACCATCCCTCCAGAATCCCCCAGCCCCAAAATCGTCCCGTTTCTTTGAACTTGGGCGTTAAAACTTCAAAACCGGAAACGGCTTCCACACGGAGCCTATTTCTGAGGACACCCAATTACCCGCAACCCGTCCGAGACGCGGCTGGCCACAGAAATACAACTGACCCGGATAAGAGACTGATATTCCTCCTTCAGTCGCTGCACCCACAATTCTCGATCTCGGGGTCCGGCATTAGTCTTCAGCACTGGGATCTCAGAAACCACACGCCGTGTGGCCTCGTCCGCCATCTTGGTCCAGGGCACAAGGGAATCACGGAAGTGGTGTTACCGGTATTTAGGCTCAGAGTACCACCATCTTTACTATGGGAAGGTGAGGCGTTAGGTCTCTTTTAGACGTATCTAAATGCAATCTAGTTCCTCATAATAAAGAAATTTGTCACCTGGTCACCTGCTTGTGGGTGCATCAGGAAGAACGGAGTAGAAACGGATTGCCACTTCTTGAATACGGTACCTGTTATTAAAATCACTGGCAGGCAGCTCAAGGGTGACTTCCGTTCATGCTCAGAATAGCGACCTCAGGAAACTCTTGCGGGCACCTCCCCAAACCCCGAGAGTTGTTTCTGGCTCTTCTAAGGCACTCTTCAGCCTTCCTGAAACACACGGTTTTCGTGTTTCCACTTTGAAGAAACTTCCTTAGTTTTACATGAACTCCGGTGAGGTGGGAGAAGCCGAAGCAATTATCCATCAGAAAGGTGATAAACTCCTGGATAATTATTAGAAACGGAATCAAAGTACAGTTACACTCCTGCCGCCTCTGTCCTGAAGATGGAATTGGAGAGTCCTTAATCACTGCTACAGGAGTGTAGAAGTCACTGGAGGGGCTGATGCTGTGCCCTAGTAGGCTAAGACTCCGCCTGCGGCGCCAGCCTCCCATATGGACGCAGGTTTGAGTCCCGGCAGCTGCACTTTCCATCCAGCATCTCTGCTATGGCCTGGAAAAGCAGTACAAGGTGACCCAAGTGGTTGGGTCCCTGCACCTGCGTGAGAGAACCGGGTCAAGCTCTTGGCTCCTGGCTCTGGATCCGCCTAGCTCCGGCTGTTGCTGCCATTTGGGGAACAAACCAGCAGATGGAAGACCTCTCTCTCTGTGTCTGCCTCTCAAATAAATAAAATAAATCTTAAGAATAAAAGTCACTGGAAAACTTGGCTTTAGCTAGCCTAGAATAGACATTCATGGACAGCTCTAGACATTTTTTTTAGTGTAGAATTAACTCAACCAAAAACAAATCATGTGCACAATGAGTATTCTGCAATCCTTTGCAAACTTTTATACCTTCCAGTTTTTTTTTTTTTCCCTTTTTGACAGGCAGAGTGGACAGTGAGAGAGAGAGGCAGAGAGAAAGGTCTTCCGTTTGCCATTGGTTCACCCTCCAATGGCCGCCGCGGCCAGTGCACTGCACTGTTCCGAAGGCAGGAGCCAGGTGCTTCTCCTGGTCTCCCATGGGGTGCAGGGCCCAAGCACTTGGGCCATCCTCCACTGCACTCCCGGGCCACAGCAGAGAGCTGGCCTGGAAGAGTGGCAACCGGGACAGAATCCAGTGCCCCAACCGGGACTAGAACCCTGTGTGCCGGCGCCACTAGGCAGAGGATTAGCCTGTTGAGTCACGGCACCGTCCATCCAGTTGGTTTTAAAACCTAAACATAGGCCAACTGCTTGCATTGCTACATCCCATATGGGAACACCAGTTGGAGTCCTGTGCTCCTCTTCTGATCCAGCTCCCTGCTAATGTGCTTGGGAAGGCTGCAGAGGATGTCTCAAGTGCTTGGGCTCCAGTAACCCCCATGGGAGACCCAGATGGAGTTCTGGACTCCTTGCTTCCACCGGGACGAGCCAGGGCCATTATTGCCATTTGGGGAGTGAACCAGCAAATAGATCTTACTCTCTCTGTCCACCACCTCCCCTGCTGTAGCTCTGCATTTCAAATAAATCTTTTAAAAAGTATTCTAAAAGTAGAAATACAAAGATTTTAAGTATCTTGTTTATTGAGTCATTCCAAGCCTGTGGCACTAATTTTGGATGCTGTTCTAGTAATCAACAAATTCTATAGTACATCTACAAATTTGATAAGCTTGCTACATCTTGTCTAATAACCCTAGCTGAAACCTCTGCTGAAAAAAAGTGCTGGGGCTTGCGTTGTGGTGTAATGGGAGAGGCTGCCACTTGTGGGTGCTGGTTCAGGTCCCAGCTGCTCTACTTCGCATCCAGCTCCCTGCTTATACGTCTAGGAAGGCAGTGGAGGATCGCTCAGGTGTTTGGGCCCTTGCACCCATGTGGGAGACCCAGAGGAAGCTCCAGACTTCTGGATTCAGACAGACCCACTTCTGGCCATTGTGGCTGTTTAGGGAGTGAACCAGTGGATGCAGGAGCTCTCTCCCCTCTCCATCTCTAATTCTGCCTTTCAAATAAATAAATAAAATTCTTTCTTTAAAAAGAGTGTTAGAGCAAATATTCTTGTCTTGTCCTGATTTCAGAGGGAAAATGAGTCAGTATTTCTCCCTGAAGCTTGATATTAGGTGTAGGTTTTTCATAGATTACCAGATTCAGGAAATCCCCTTCTGCTTCTGGTGTGTTGCCAGTTTTTATTATAAATGATGCTAGGGTTTTTTTTTTTAATGCATTTTCTGTATGAATTGAGATG
Source organism: Lepus europaeus (assembly GCF_033115175.1). Lineage (NCBI taxonomy): Eukaryota > Metazoa > Chordata > Mammalia > Lagomorpha > Leporidae > Lepus > Lepus europaeus. The sequence continues at coordinate 126,533,118 of NC_084831.1, read as the reverse complement.
ATACTGTGGTTTCCATCTTTTGTTAGCATGCTATATATTTCTTTCATAAAAACTTGGATAAGGCTAAGACAAAGCTTTGTAATATTTCACTAAAGATCTCTCTCCCAGGGTAAACAAAGTCATTCCATGTCAGGTATATGCACGTGGTGTGGTACAAAGAGAAAAGATTTGGAATGAAGCTTTGTAATTTAATTGTCATAAGACTTTGGAGAGTTATTTTAACTCTGTAAAATGCATTTTCTTGCTCTTAAAAGGAGATTAATTATGCTTATAGGGCTGATGTAACTACATATGCCATGACCCTTCATTCATTCACTTAACAGACTTTCAGTATAAAATTCAGATAAATGGCTTTTATATAATTAGTGAAGTCAGACTTACAAAATCTTACTTGTAACATCAAAGCATTAAAGTGATCAGTGCTAGCTGGTGTTGCTCAAAGGCAGTCAGGAAATGGCTAGCCCTGAGAATATACTTCCTCTATAATGACCATAACATATTTTATAAGGTTTTTAATTGTCTTGATATCCTGGAAGCTCAATCAAGGTGGGGATTATTCTTCAATATTGTTGGATGCTATATTTCTTTTTTTAAAAATATTTATTTTATTTATTTGAAAGAGTTACACAGAGAGAGGAGAGGGAGAGGGAGAGGGAGAGAGAGAGAGAGAGAGAGAGGTCTTCCATCTGTTGGTTCACTCCCCAATTTGCCACAACAGTCAGAACTGCGCCGATATGAAGTCAGGAGCCAGGAGCCTCTTCCAGGTCTCCCACATGGGTTCAGGGGCCCAAGGACCTGGGCCATCTTCTACTTCTTTCCTTGACTATAGCAGAGAGCTAGATTGGAAGAGGAACAGCTGGGACTTGAACTGGTGCCCATATGGGATGCTGGCACTTCAGGCCAGGGCTTTAACCCACTGTACCACAGCGCTGGCCCCAGATGCGATGTTTCTAAAACCTAATAGAGTGGCTGGCACAGATTAAGTAGTCAATCAATACTTTAAGTATTAGTGAATATCTTGACACAAGATAAGCATCAGAAATGCTGTCTTTTTAAAGCTGCATGCTGTTTTTTTTTTTCCCCCATTGGTTTGAAAAATTACATTAGATCACTTAAGGAAGTAAACCTAGGGCCAGCACCATGGCACATTAGGTTAATCCTCCACCTGCGGCACTGGCATCCCATATGAATGTCAGTTCTAGTCATGGTTGCTCCTCTTCCAATCCAGCTCTCTGCTATGGCCTGGGAAAGCAGTAGAATATGGCCCAAGTTCTTGGGCCCCTGCACCCACATGGAATCTTCCATCGACTGGTTCATTCCCCAAATGCCTGTAACAGCCAAGGCTGGGCCAGGTCAAAGAGCCTAGAACTCTATTCAGGTCTCCCACCGGGGTGGCAGAGAGCCAAATACTTGTCTGCCCAGGGTGTACATTAACATGAAGCTGGAATAGGAAGCAGAGGTGATAAGACTCAATCCCAGACACTCAAGTATGGAATGTGGGTGTCCCAAATGCTGGTTAACTTGCTGAACCACAACAACCATCCCCTGTAAATTTCTTTTGGAGTGAAGTTTGTTCTTAAATTGTGGATTTAGCCTCTTCCTTTTTAAAATAAGATTTAAAAAATTTATTTGGAAAGGTAGAGTGAAAGAGTCCTTAACCCATTGGTTCACTCCCTAAATAGTGGAAATGGCTGCAAAATGCCCACCAGTTGAGACACCCATGTCCCATATTGAAGTGCTGGGTTTGATACCCAGCTCTGGCTCCTGATTCTAGCTTCCCACCAAAGCAGACCCTGAGAGGCATCAGAGATGGCTCAAGTTATTGGGTTTCTGCCACCCATGTAGGAGACCTGGATCATGTTCTGCTCTGGCTTCCAGCTTCTGCATCAGCCCAGCCTGCCCTGCCATTGTAGGCATTTAGGGAGTGAACCAGCAGATGCTAGCTGTGTCTGTCTTTTTCTCAAATAAATAAAAAATAACAGCAACCACCTAGCAAACGAACAGCTTATAATAGTCATTTGTCTGCCTGTTGCATAATAACTTCCTTTCCCATAATAGTTGTCTTTACTGAAACTCTACTGGGCTTTTTAGGATTCCTGATAAAATTGGACAGAAGTAGCTGCAGACAACACTGTAACTGGAGCCTATATGAATCAACTCAAGACTGACCAGAGAATTTCCTTATGGTTTATCACACAGCCATCTTTGAACATGTGATGCATGTGAAGGCACATGGACTTGCCCCACATCTTTCCTCTGTGCCTATCATGTTTTGTTAGTTTCTGCCAGTGTCACCCCATTTGCTCTAACTCTATAAATTCCAAAATCCTTTTCTGAATGGGCTTTGGGTTTGGATGTTATTTTTCCTGTCTTTTTGCAGGCCTGCAATAATAAATAATACACATTCTCTTTATCAGAAGATGAATTCAGTGTTTTTGTAGTAAGTTGTGTGTGTTTTGTATGTGTGTGTGCACAAGTGGACAGGCTTATTGCATGACAAGGAGAGTCAGGAAAAGATTGAAAGATTGTGCAGGCCTCAGATTCACCATTTTTATTTTAATTTTTTTTACCTAAGCTAAACAAATTTCTTGAAATTCAAACATGCAGATTTAGGAACATAGTGATACTTTAACCCCACACTCCTCCTCCTTCTCTTATCCCCACTCTTAATTTTTACAATGATCTACTTTCAGTTTAAATTCAGATTAGCCCTACACTAAGTAAAGATTTCAACAAATAGAAAAAAAAACCACTGTTCCTCAACAGTAGACAAATTGAATCTCAAAATGCCAACTGCACTCTTATACATTACATCTTTGGTACTTTGTTAGTAACCACAGATCAGGGAAAACATGGTATTTGTCTTTTTGGGACTGGCTTATTTCACTAAGTAAAATGATTTCTAGTTGCATCAATTTTGTTGCAAAAGAAAGGCTTCCTTCTTTTTTTATGGCAGAGTAGTATACTATATGTGTGTGTGTGTGTGCACATTTCTTTATTCAGTCATCAGTTGATGGACATCTGAGTTGATTCCATATCTTAGCTAATGTGAACTGATCTGCAATACGCATGGGGGTACAGATAACTCTTTCATATGCTGATTTCATTTCCTTTGGGTAAATTCCTAGAAGTGAGATGCCTGGGTCATATGGAATATCTATTTTCAGCTTTCTGAGGTATCTCCATATTGTCTTCCACAATGGCTGTACTAGTTTACACTCTCATCAATAGTGGATTGAGGTACCTTGCCAGCATTTATTGTTTGTTGATTTTGGGATGATTGCAAACCTAACTGGGGTGAGGTAAAACCTCATTGTGGTTTTGATTTGCAGTTCCTTGGTGCCTAGTGATCCTGAACATTTCTTTATGTGTCTGTTGGTCACTTGAATTTCCTCTTTTGGAAAGTCATTTGACCATTTCTTTTTTAAAAAGATTGATTTATTTATTTGAAAGTCAGAGTTACACAGAGAGAGGAGAGGCAGACAGAGACAGAGAGAGAGAGAGGTCTCCCATCCACTGGTTCACTCCCCAGATGGCTACAATGGTCAGAGTTGTGCTGATCCAAAGCCAGGAGCCAGGAGCTTCTTCCAGGTCTCCCATGCGGGTCAGGGATCCCAGAGTTTTCCTAATGTTCTCTTCTAGTAATTTGATGATACTAGGGATAGGCTTAGATCCTTGATCATTTTGAGTGGATTTTTATATAAGGTGTAAGGTAGGAGTCTTATTTCATACTTCTGCATGTGGAGATCCAATTTTTCCAGCACCATTTGTCAAAAATGAAGAGACTGTCCTTTCTCCAGAATTCATTTTAGCTCATTTGTCAAAGATTAGTTGATATGTGAACTGATTTCTGGAGTTCCTATTCTGTTCCATTGGTCTACATGCCTATTTATTTGTGCCAGTATCAGGCTGATTTGAATATAATTGCCTTGTAGTATGTCCCTTTTTGTAAGTTTTATTTATTTACTTGAAAGTCAGAGTTACACAGAGAGAGGAGAGGGAGAGGGAGACAGAGACAGAGACAGAGAAAGTGAGCAAGCGAGAGAGAGAGACAGAGAGAGAGAGAGAGGTCTTCCATCTGTTGGTTTACTCCCCAGTTGGCCGTAACGGCAGAGCTGTGCCAATCCAAAGCCAGGAGCCAGAAGCTTCTTCCAGGTCTCCCATGCGGGCACAGGGGCCCAAGGACTTGGACCATCTTCTACTGCTTTCCCAGGCCATAGCAGAGAGCTGGATCAGAAGTGGAACAGCTTGGACTCAAACTAGTGCCCAGATGGGATGCCTGCACTGCAGGTGGCGGCTTTATCTGCTATGCTACAGCACCAGTCCCGTAGTATGTTTTAAAATCTGGTATTATGATGCCTCCAGCTTTGCTTTTGTTCTTTAAGATTGCTTTAGCTATTTGGGGTCTCTTGTGTTTCCATATGAATTTTAGCACCATTTTCTCTAGATCTGAGAAGAATGTCATTGGTATTTTGATTGGGATTTCATTGAATCTGTAACTTTCAGTAGTATGGATATTTTGATGATATTAATTCTTCTAATCTATAAACATGGAAGATTTTTCCATTCTTTTTGAGTGTCTTCTTCTATTTCTTTCATTAATGTTTTGTAATTTTCATTGTAGATATCTTTCACCTCCTTGATTAAATTTATTCCAAGGTACTTTTTTTAAATAGCTATTGTGAAAGGGATTAATATTAGAAGTTCTTTTTTAGCCATGACATTTTCTGTGTATACAAAGGCTATTGAATTTGTGTGTTGATTTTATATCCTGCCACTTTATCAGACTCTTTTATGAATTCCAATAGTTTCTTAGTGGAGATTTTTGGTTTCTCTCTATATAGAATCATGTCATCTGCGAATAAGAATAGTTTAACTTCCTCCTCTCCAATTTGTATACCTTTGATTTCTTTTTCTTGTGTAATGGCTCTGGCTAAAACATCCAGGACTATATTGAATAGCAGTGGTAAAAGCAGGCATCCTTGTCTGGTTCTGGATCTTAATGGAAATTCTTCCAACTGTTTCCCATACAATGAGATGATGGCTGTAAGTTTGTCTTAAGTTATCTTGATTGTGTTGAGGAATGTTCCTTCTGCACTCAATTTGCTTGAGGTTTTTATCATGAAAGGATGTTGTATTTTATCCAACGTTTTTTCTGCATCTATTAAGATAATCAAATGGTTTTATTCTTCAGTTTGTTAATTTGATGCATCACATTTATTGATTTGTGTATGTTGAACCATCCCTGCATTCCAGGGATAAATCCCACTTGGTCTGATAAGTGATCTTTCTGATATAGTGTTGGATTCAATTAGCAAGTATTTGGTTGAAGATTTTTGCATCAATGTTCATAGGGGAATTGGTCTGTAAATCTTTTTCTCTGTTGCATCTTTTTCATGTTTAGAAATTAAGGTGATGCTGGCTTCATAGAAAGAATTTGGGAGGATTCCCTCCTTTCAATTGTTTTGAATAGCTTGAAAAGAATTGGAATTAGTTCTTCTTTAAAAGTCTGGTAGAATTCAGCAATGAAACCATTCATTCCTGGGCTTCTTTTTGTTGGGAGGGGCTCCATTACTGATTCAATCAGAAAGTACTGGTTTGTTTAGGTTTTCTATGTCTTCATGACTCAATTTTGGTAAATTGTACATGTCCAGGAATCTATCCATTTCTTCAATATTTTTCAATTTGTTGGCATTAGCTGTTTGTAGTAATCCCTGGTTATTATTTTTATTTCTGTGGTATCCATTGTTACATCTCCTTTTTCATCTCTGATTTTATTAATCTGAGTCTTCTTCCTCTTTTTTTGGTTAGTTGGGCTGATGGTGTATCAATTTTGTTTATTTTTTCAAAATTCCAGTTCTTCTCATAAAAAAGAATGAAATCCTGTCTTTTGCAACAAAATGTACGCAATTGGAAACCATTCTACTTAGTGAAATAATCCAATCTCAAAAAGACATGTATTTTCCCTGATCTGTGGTAACTAATAGAGTACCTAATAGGTAATGTATAGGATTGAAATTGACATTTTGAGTTTCGATGATTGTTTTACAGTCCTTGTCTCGACTGTTGAGGAACAGTGTTTTTTTCTTCAATTTGTTGAACTCTTTACTTAGTGTAGGGTTAATCTGAGTTAATCTGAGTATGAAAGTAGATCACTGTAAAATAGGAGAGGGGATAAGACAGGAAGGAGGAGAAAAGCGTAAAGCCTGAGTTGGAGGGAGGGTAGGGTGGGAAGTTATCACTATGTTCTTAGATCTGTGTCTATGAAATACATGAAGTTTGCTTACCTTGAATAAAAATTTTAAAAAGCTCTTCATTTCACTGATTTTTGTCTTTTTTGTTTCAATTTTGTTTATTTCTTCTGTAATTTTAATTATTTCTTTCCTCCTACTATTTTTGGGTTTGGTTTATTGTTGTTTTGTAGGTCTCTGAAATACACTGATAGCTCACTTATTTGATGCATCTCCAGTTTCTTAATGTAGGCACCAATTGCTATAAACTTCCTTCTTGCCATTGCTTTTGCTGTATCCCATACATTTTGTTTCTTTTTAAAAGTGGAATGGCAATTTATTAATAAATCATTAAGAATACAGTCTCTCTTGGGGCTGGCGCTATGGCGCAGTGGGTTAATGCCCTGGCCTGAAGCGCCGGCATACCATATGGGCGCCGGTTTGAGACCCGGCTGCTCTATTTCCTGTCCAGCTCTCTGTTATGGCCCAGGAAAGCAGTGGAAGATGGCCCAAGTCCTTGGGCCCCTGCACCCATGTGTGGGACCCGGAAGAAGCTCCTGGCTCCTGGCTTTGGATCAGCACAGCTCTGGCTGTTGCGGCCATTTGGGGAGTGAACCATCGGATGGAAGACCTCTCTCTCTATCTGCCTCTCCTCTCTCTCTGTAACTCTGACTTTCAAATAAAATAAATAAATCTTTATATAAAAAAAGAATACAGTCTCTCCCACAGAATAAAATGACCCCACAGAAACCAGATTATAAAAGAAGGTTATTTGACAAGTAGGGTTGATTGGATATCTAGTGCTACACTATATTCATGCATCAATCTCTACTGTTGCTCAGATAAAGAGTCCCTCTTCCCCCAGAGTGTTCCAGAGTTACTACCTAATCACCTCTCACAATCCCACCTTCTGACATATGTAGCTACCTGCTTTGGGTTTGCGTGTTCTTGAAGGAGAAGGCACAGCACTGCAGGAGGTTTTGTACTTAGTTGTTAGCCTGTCATTCCTGCTTGTATCCCATATATTTTGATATGTTGTGTTGTTGTCTTCATTGGTTTCCATAATTTTTTCAATTTCTCTTTTGATTTCTCCTATGACCCCTGTTCATTTAGGAACATGCTATTCAGTCTCCATGTGCTTTCATATTTTCTTTTTCTTTTTTTTTTTTTTTTTTTTGACAGGCAGAGTGGACAGTGAGAGAGAGAGAGAGACAGAGAGAAAGGTCTTCCTTTGCCGTTGGTTCACCCTCCAATGGCCGCTGCAGCCGGCCCACCATGCTGATCTGATGGCAGGAACCAGGTGCTTCTCCTGGTCTCCCATGGGGTGCAGGGCCCAAGCACTTGGGCCATCCTCCACTGCACTCCCAGGCCATGTGCTTTCATATTTTCTAGAGATTTTTGAGTTGTTCATTTCCAGCTTCATTCCATTGTAGTCAGAAAAGATGCATTTTATGATTTTAATTCTTTTGAATTTCTTGAGACTTGCTTTAAGGACTAGCATATGGTCTATCCTAGAGAAAGTTCCATGCACTGATGAGAAGAATATGTGTTCTGCAACTATAGGATGAAAGGTTCTGCAGATATCAGATCCATTTGGTCCACAGTGTTGATTAACCCTGTTGATTCTTTGTTGATTTTCTGTCTAGTTGATCTGTTCATTCATGAAAGTTGGGTATTGAAGTGCCCCATTACTATTGTACTGGAGTCTATGTCTCCCTTTAGATCCATTAACATTTGTTTTAAACAGCCAGGTGCCCTGATATTGGGTGCATATACATTTCTTTATAGTCACACCTTCTTGTTGATCCCTTAATCATTACATAATGCCCTTCTTTGTCACTTCTAACAGTTTTTGCATTAAAGTCTATTTTGTCTGATACTAGAATTGCTATACCTGTTCATTTCTGCTTTCCATTAGTATGGGATATCTTTTCTATTTTTCTTTTTAAAGATTTGTTTATTTTATTTGAAAGTCAGTTACATAGAGAGAGAAGGAGAGGGGGGAGAGAGAGAGAAAGAGAGAAAGAGAGAGAGAGAGAGAGAGAGAGAGAGGTCTTCCATCCTCTGGATCACTCCCCAATTGGCTGCCATGGCCAGAGCTGAGCCGATCTGAAGCCAGGAGCCAGGAGTTTCTTCTGGGTCTCCTACATAGGTGCAGGGGCCCAAGGACTTGGGCCATTTCCTTTCTTTTCTTTCTTTCTTTCTTTCTTTCTTTCTTTCTTTCTTTCTTTCTTTCTTTCTTTCTTTCTTTCTTTTTTTTGACAGGCAGAGTGGACAGTGAGAGGGAGAGACAGAGAGAAAGGTCTTCCTTTTGCCGTTGGTTCACCCTCCAGTGGCCGCCCTGGCCAGCATGCTGTGGCCGGCACACCGTGCTGATCCGAAGCCAGGAGCCAGGTGCTTATCCTGGTCTCCCATGGGGTGCAGGGCCCAAGGACCTGGGCCATCCTCCACTGCACTCCTGGGCCACAGCAGAGAGCTGGCCTGGAAGAGGGGCAACCAGGACAGAATCCAGCGCCCCGACCGGGACTAGAACCTGGTGTGCCGGCGCTGCAAGGTGAAGGATTAGCCTATTGAGCCACGGCGCTGGCCTGGGCCATTTCTACTGCTTTTCCAGGCCACAGCAGAGAGCTGGATCAGAAGTGGAGCAGCCAGGACTTGAGCTGGTGCCCATATGGGATACTGGTACTGCAGGCAGCAGCTTTACCGCTACACCACAGTGCCAGTCCCAATATCTTTTTCATCCTTTCACTTTCAGTCTGAGTGTATCTTTGTTGATGAGGTGTGTTTCTATTTTTATGAAAAGATTTATTTATTTGAGAGGTAGAGTTGCAGAGTGTGGTAGAGAGAGAGAAAAAGGCCTTCCATCCACTGGTTCACTCTCCAAATGACTGCAATGGCCAGATCTGGCTGTTCTGAAGCCAGGAGCTAGGAGCTTCTCCCGCGTATCCCACATAGGTGCAGGAGCCTAAGGGTCATCTTCTACTGCTTTCCCAGGCCATAGCAGAGAGCTAGATCAGAAGTGGAGCAGCCAGAATTGGAGAATTTAGGACATTTATATTCAAGATTACTATTGATATGTAATGATTTGGCCCTGCCATTTTCTTATAAATATTCCTATTGTTTGCTTTGGATTTCCTTTGTACTTTTACTGTGAGATTTTTATACCTTCATATTGTTTCATAATGATGACTATCTTTCTGTGTTTCTGTGTGTAGCACATCCTTAAACATAATTTGTAAGGCTGAGTCAGTGGTGACGAATTCTTTCCATTTCTGTTTGTTATGGATGGTCTTTATTTCATCTTAATTCATAAATAACAGTTTGGCAGGATACAGTGTTTTGGGTTGATAGTTTTTTTCCTCTTAAGACTTGGACTATGTCTCTCCATTCTCCTCTAGCCTGTAGTGTTTCTGATGAGAAATCAGCTAATTGGAGATCCTCTGGAAGTAATCTGCCATTTCTCTTGTGCACATTTTAGAATCTTTTATTTGTTTTATTTTGGAGAGTTTGACTACAATGTATTATGAAGATCTTTTCTGGTCATATCTATTAGGATTTCTAGGTGACTCGTGTACTTTGGTGTCCCTTTCTTTCTTCAGATTGGGGAAGTTTTCTGTAATTATTTCACTGAATAAACCTTCTAATCCATTCTATCTTTTCCACACCTTCAGAAACTAAGACTCATACATTGGAACACTGGTGTTTTTTTTTTTTTGTTTTTGTTTTTGTTTTTGGCCTGTGATATGTCCAAAGATTGGTCTTCTGCCTCACTAAGTCTTGTTGTTAAAGTTTTTCACTGTATATTTTATTTGACCTAGTGAATTCTTGATTTCTTTTTTTTCTTTTTTGACAGGCAGAGTTAGACAGTGAGAAAGACAGAGAAAAAGGTCTTCCTTCCATTGGTTCACCCCCTAAATGGCTGCTATGGCCAGTGCACTGCACTGATCTGAAGCCAGGAGCCAGGTGCTTCCTCCTGGTCTCCCATGCGGGTGCAGGGCCCAAGCACTTGGGCCATCCTCCACTGCCTTCCCAGGCCACAGCAGAGAGCTGGACTGGAAGAGCAACCAGAACAGAATCCGGCACCCCAACCGAGACTGGAACCCAGTGTGCCAGCGCCGCAGGCAGATGATTAGCCAAGTGAGCCGCGACACTGGCCAATAAATTCTTGATTTCTAATATTTGTTTTATTTCTCTTCAAAATCTCAATATCATGGGAAATTCCTCCTTCTCATCATGTATTGACTTCTTTAATTTGTGAATTTGTTTCTCATTGCTTCTTTTTAAAAAATATTTATTTTTATTTGAAATTCAAAATTACAGAGAGAGAAGAGGCAGAGAGAGAGAGAGAGAGAGAGAGAGAGAGAGAGGGAGGTCTTCCATCCAATGGTTCACTCCCCAATTGGCTGCAACAGCTGGAGCTGTGCCGATCCGAAGCCAGGAGCCAGGAGCTTCTTCTGGGTCTCCCATGAAGGTGCAGGGGCCCAAGCACTTGGGCCATCTTCTACTGCTTTCCCAGGACATAGTAGAGAGCTAAATCAGAAGTGGAGCAGCCGGGTCTCAAACTGGCACCCATATGGGATGCCAGTGCTTCAGGCCAGGGCGTTAACATGTTGTACCACAGCACCGGCCCCTCTCATTGCTTTATGAGTAATCCTATGATCAATCTTTTGAATTCCTTTTCAGGCATTTCACCAATATCTTCATATTCATATTATAATATTTAAATATTGTGTGTTCCTTTGGAGAGTCACGTTGTCTTCCTTATTCTTGTTTATTGAATTTCTACATTTATTTTTTAGGCATTTATGGAAATACTTGTTTTTTTCTGAGTGGATTTTATCTTTGAACTATTCCTCTGTGGCTTAGTGGAGTGTCTGCTGTTCCAGTGAACACCCAGAGGTATGTACTGGGTGTAGCCAGAGTGCGCTGGTTAGTGCTCCAGGGTGGGGCGAGTATCCAGGGTGACACTCAAGTTGGGCACAGTAGATCTCCTCTGTCTTCAGCAGTGGGGAGGGTATGATCAACCTTATTGGCATAATCTCACCCTCACCTCTTCTCTTCCAAGGTGATCAATGCCTCAGGTTAGCTCACAGTTGGTGCAGCAGTTACCTGTGCTGCTACCTGAGCTGCACAAAGGACCTGTGCAGTTCTCAGAGATTCACCATTTTTTAGAGGAATAAATCATTCATGAGCAAATGCTTATAGAGTTCCTACTATGTTCTAAGCATTGGGATACAGTAATGCACAAGGCAGGCAGAGTCCCTGTCTTCATGGAAATTATCCTAAAACAGCAATAAAAAAGGACTTAGACAGGATTTATTAAATAACTCAGTTCCAGGAAATGCACTAATGGCAAACCATTGTTCTGTTGGTACAGGACAGTTGTGTGCATGAGGAGCCCCTAAATGTAGTTGATAGTTCCTTTGTAAGTCAACATGAGAAAAGGTAGCTTCCTGGGACAGAAAGAGATAAAAATATTACATTAGGGGAAGAAATTTAGGATTATATAAACAGAGACTTTATTTCTTTTAAATATTTATTTATTTATTTAAAGACAAAGAGAAGAAGACAGAAAGACAGCTCTCATTCACTGGTTTACTCACCACATGCTCCAAATGCACACATGGTTAGGAAGAACTCAATTATTTAAGCTATTACCATGGCCTTCTAGGGTCCACATTAGCAGGAAGATAGAATCTGGACCTGGGGATTGAACCCAGGCACTCTTAATTTAGGATGCAGGCATCCTAATCAGCATCTTAACCATCAGAGCAAAAGCTCAAAACATGTGCTCTCTCTGGTCTTTAAGGTATTGGTCTGGGCTCCAGTATGTTGGAATGCAATGTGGGCTCTCTTACAGGGAGACATCTTCTTAGAGGGAGTCACTAGAGATGAGTAGCCAATTTTGGAAATCTTTGCTTTTTCTACTGCCTATGATTACTCAGGCAACTTCAACAAATAATTATTGTAAATTATAACTCATTCTCTGTTAATGCTATGGGAAATTAGGTTCACACTTAGAATAAACAGGTGGCCGGCACCGTGGCTTAACAGGCTAAACCTCCACCTTGCAGCGCTGGCACACCGGGTTCTAGTCCCAGTCGGGGCGCTGGATTCTATCCTGGTTGCCCCTCTTCCAGGCCAGCTCTCTGCTATGGCCCGGGAAGGCAGTGGAGGATGGCCCAAGTCCTTGGGCCCTACACCCGCATGGGAGACCAGGAGAAGCACCTGGCTCCTGGCTTCGGATCAGCGAGATGTGCCGGCCGCAGCGGCCATTGGAGGGTGAACCAATGGCAAAAAGGAAGACCTTTCTCTCTCTCACTATCCATTCTGCCTGTCAAAAAGAAAAATAATAATAATAATAAAAAAGAATAAACAGGTAAAGAAAATTTTAACATGCACAGACTGCATATTATGTTCTATGCACTATCCCAAACATTTTTAAAACATTAGCTCTTTTAATTCTGGAACCAACCCTGAAGTGGATACTCTCATGAACCACTGTACCACAATGTTAGCCCCTAACATTCTTGATTTTTAAAAAATATTTATTTATTTGAGAGGCAGAGTTACAGATGGAGAGAGGGAGTGATAGAGAGAGGTCTTCTATCCACTGACTCACTTCCCAAATGGATGCAATGGCTGGAGCTGGGCCGATCTAAAGTCAGGAACCAGAAGCCAGTAGCTTCTTCCAGGTTTCACTGACCAGGGTAGAAATTCTTCTGGGTCTCCCGCATGGGTGCAGGAGCCCAAGCACTAGGGCCATCTTCTACTGCTTTCCCAGGCCATAGCAGAGAGCTGGATCAGAAGAGGAGCAGCTAGGACTTGAACTGGTGGGATGCTGGTGGGCTTAGCCCACTAGGCCACAGCACTGGCCCTAAGTGTACCCATTCTATGATCTGTACCTGCTTAGGATCTTGGCAGATAACACCTGTAGGGGAAACTGAGGTGGGATTAATCTGTATAAGGAACAGTAACTGTTCATCGACTTGGGATACTTGAACAGACTGTAATGCCCCTTTTACCTTTTGGATCCCTTTGAGGGCCTCAGAGGTGCATTTTTGGGAAGAGTTTAAATTTGAGTCTCCTTGAAAGGTTGTAAAAAACCCAGAGAGGTCTTCTGTAGTTAACTTAACAAATGGACATATCCAGTTGATGTCTCTTGATAACTTTTGGCAATCATTTAATGTCTGCAAGTTATCATGTCCAATTTGTATTTTTTTGTAGCTTAATAGAACATTCCTTGTTTAAAGTTCCCAAATAGCAGAAAGTTGGGTACTATTGCATTTTGGGAATTTTAGGTTCCCACATCTGCACGGCCTGTGTTAAGTATGGATAAACCTGTCTGAGTTTAGAGCAGGAAATGCTAACAGGATATTATCGATAGGATTGATTACTGGCCATGCCTTAAGACAAAACTCTCCACTGATGTCTGCATTAGAGCTATATTATCAATAGCCCACACAGAAAAGGCAAAATGCTCTTTGTCCTGGGCCACCAAGGGGATGGTAAGCAATCTTTTATATCAGTCACCATCAAAGTGGTATTTGGGCAGGTGAAGGCAAACCAGGCTGTAAAATTGCATTGATCACTCTTAGGTCAAGTAATAACCTCTATTTCCTTTTTGGGAATAGTAAAAATTGGAGTGTTCCAAGGGCTGTTGAAGGGTTCTATATGACCTGCATCAAGTCGTTCCTTAACTAACTGTTGAATGTGAGCAAGTTTCTCCTTGGACAAAGGCCATTGATCCACCCTTATGGGCTCATCAGATTTCCAAATTATTGGGTGCACACGTGGGTGCGGAGAACAATCAATGACTGCTGTTAGAAAGGTTGGTATCTTAAACCTACTTTTTGGGGCTTGTTTTTGTTTGGATAGGCTGTATTATTTTTGAGACCCTGACCTAATTTAGTTTATTTTAGTCAACATTTTTTGTCCCTTTTCACTAACCATATGCACATTAAGAGCAGACAAGACATCCCTTCCCCAAAGATTCATTGCAATGTCTCCTGCTATGGATGCTTCAAAATGGCCCTGATTAGCATCTGGGTCTTGCCAACGTGGGTAGCACTGCTTCTAAAGGTCTTGCCTGGAGGTCCCAGTCCTCTCAACCTCCCATTTGCTTCTCTTGCTGGCCAGTCACCGGGCCAGCTGTGCCAAGCAATGATACAAACATCGGCCAGGTGTCTAGGAGACCTGCAAATGCTCGGCCTTGCACGTGTAGGCAGAGAGTAGGAGATCATGGTAATCTGCTGTGCCCAATAAGCATCAGAATTGCCAAACCCCTTGTCTCCACGAGATTCTCACACTATTTTTCATTATTTTTCTTATTTGCCAAAGAGGCAGGATTATAATTTGAGCTATACGACCCCCAGGGAGGCTCTGATAAACTTGATTCTGCCGTAATTTTGATTTCCCCGGTATGATCTGCGTCAGTAACCCCAGGTGATTCTGAGACCACTGGTAGCACAGCTGCTTCCGCCGAGGACCAGTCCAACTGCACCCGCGGGTAAAGGTCCATTCACCCCCGCTAGAACGGCTTGTCGTTTCATCCTGGGAACCCCGGGGACGAAGTTAAGATGCTGGTGCCCACAGTACTACTCAGATCGAGTCCAGCACTCGTCTCTGTTGCTTGTAAGAATGAATCCACTGTGGATTTGCTTCTGCCACTGGATAAGCCTGCGATGCTGATGGCGGCCGGACTTGTGCCCCCTGTTGTTGACGGGGTAGGGGACACCGTTCCGCTCATTTCCCTGCTTCGGGGCGGCTTTTCCGCTTTTATGAAATTTGGGTCTGCACTTCTTTTATTTATTTATTTTTGACAGGCAGAATGGATAGTGAGAGAGAGAGAGAGAGAAAGGTCTTCCTTTTTGCCGTTGGTTCACCCTCCAATGGCCGCTGCGGCCGGCGCATCGTTCTGATCCGAAGCCAGGAGCCAGGTGCTTCTCCTGGTTTCCCATGCGGGTGCAGGGCCCAAGCACTTGGGCCATCCTCCACTGCCTTCCCGGGCCATAGAAGAGAGCTGGCCTGGAAGAGGGGCAACCAGGATAGAATCCAGCGCCCCGACCGGGACTAGAACCCGGTGTGCCAGTGCGGCAAGGTGGAGGTTTAGCCTGTTAAGCCACGGCGCCTGCCTGGGTCTGCACTTCTGAGTGGCCCAATGATTGCTCTTATTACAGCGAGTACACCAGCCAGGGGCATTTTTGAACTGTGGTGGGAGTACCTCTATGAATACTAGGAATCTTTTTTGGCGTTTGTCGGAAGTGCCTTGTCTTGATGCAACTGAAGCCTGCCTTTTTGGGCTGAGCTATAGTGGCACCTTGACCTTCTATTATGTTCTCAATTTGTTCATTCATAGGACAATATGCAACTATTTGTTATTATAGCTTTATAATGCATTTTTAATAAATAGGCTTTTTTTTTTTTTTAAAAAAAAGACTCGTTTATTTATTTGAAGGGGAGAGTGACATAGAGAGAAAGAGTATCTTCCACCTGCTGATTCATACCCTAAATGGCCACAATGGCCAGGGCTGGACCAGGCTGAAGCTAGGAGTCTGGAGCTTCATCAAGGTCTCCCACGTGGATTGCAAATACTTAGGCCATCTTCAGCTAATTCCCTAGGCACATTAACAGAGAGCTGGATTGGAAGCAGAATAGCCAGGACTGGAACTGGCACTCTGCTGCCTCCCAGGGTGTGCATTATCAGGAAGCTCGAATTAGAAGACTTCAATCCAGGCTCTCTGATATGTGACATGAGCATCCTAAGAAGCATATTAACAGCTACGCCAAACACCTATCCCCAGAATTTTTATTTTTGGTTATTTTTCCATGTTAACTTTAAAATAAGCTGTTTTGTTTTCAAAAATACTGCTGATATTCTATCTAGTTGATATTAATGCTACAGACAACTTTGGGAAAATGACATTCTGAGAACACAATACTCCTCTGCATGAGTTCAAGTTTTCTTTGAGTGGGCATTTATTCTAGAAGTTAATATGCTGGTGTGCCAATAAAGTGCCTGGGTTTGATACCCAGCTCCAGTACTTGACTCCTGCTAAGGTAGGCCTTGGGAGGCAGCAGATGATGGCTCAAGTAGCTGAGTCCCTGCTACCCACAGAAGAGACTTGGAGTGAACTCCCAGCCCAACCCTGGCCATTGCAAGCACTAAAGGAGTGAACCAGCAGATGGGAGAGCTCTGTCTCTCTACCTCTCAAAATCCATGACTTTTTTTTTTTTTTTTTAAATTTCATGATGCTGTGGTGTTTTTTATCATTTTGAAAGTTAGAGTTACAGAGGCAGGGAGGGGGGAAGAGAGAGAGAAATCTTTCATCTGCTGGCTCACTCCCCAGATGGCTGCAATGGCCAGCACCAGGCTAAGCCAAAGCCAGGAGCTTCACCCGTGTAGGTGCAAGGGCCCAAACACTTGGGTCATTTTCCACTGCTTTTCCCAAGCCATTAGCAGGGAGCTGGATCAGAAGTGGAGCAGCCAGGACACAAACTGGTGCCCATATGGAATTCTGGCATCACAAGAGGCAGCTTATTGGCCGGCGCCGTGGCTCACTAGGCTAATCCTCCGCCTTGTGGCGCCAGCACACCGGGTTCTAGTCCTGGTCGGGGCACCGATCCTGTCCCGGTTGCCCCTCTTCCAGGCCAGCTCTCTGCTGTGGCCAGGGAGTGCAGTGGAGGATGGCCCAAGTGCTTGGGCCCTGCACCCCATGGGAGACCAGGAGAAGCACCTGGCTCCTGCCATCGGATCAGCGCGGTGCGCCGGCTGCAGCGCGCCTACCGCAGCGTCCATTGGAGGGTGAACCAACGGCAAAAGGAAGACCTTTCTCTCTATCTCTCTCTCACTGTCCACTCTGCCTGTCAAAAAACAAAACAAAACAAAACAAAAACAAAAACAAAAAACAAGAGGCAGCTTAATTCGTTGTGCACAACACCAGCCCAAAAAAACATTAATTTTTTTTTTTCAGAGAGATCTTACACATTTCTTGCTAAGGTTATTCCTAGGCATTTTATCTGTTTGTTGCTATTGGGTCTTTTTCTCTATTATAACTTTAATTTGTACACATAATGAATATTTCTTTTCACATGTTATTTTCTACTCTACTCAAGTCTATTATTATCCATAATAACTTTGTTGACTCTCACGAATTATCTAGGTAAACAGGTTACCACTTGCAATGATAATGACATTATTTTCATTGTATAAAAATGTAGGTAAGAATCTAAAGCCTGGAATAAAACATTAAGAAATAACATAAAGAATTGGGAAAACCCTTTTTGTTTAAGTTCATGAATGAATAATCACAAAAATAACAGGATTCTTAGTATTTTAATGGGTCATGTTTTCAAGCAGGAAAATTATAGATGGTGAATTCTAATGATCAAAAAGGTAACATTATTGATTTTTAGTAAAAGAAAATTATTAAATAGAGATTTATGAGTAGCAACATTAAAAAGCAGTGACTTCCAGAAGCTAAAGTGGTTCATGGGGAAGTGATTCCCTCAGGTTGTCAGCTCTTCCCTGCCTTTTGCAGGTGTCCTTTGCTCAGCCTAGTGCATTGCTCTGCTCCCCACTCTCCATGAGTCGGATGGCTTCTTCCGGTCTTGTGGGTTGAAGTTCCCACCACACCTCCTCAAAAAGAATCCTCCTGTCATTCATCTCTCTGTCATAGTGTTCCATTCTTTTCCTCATAGTACCCAACTCAATCTATAATTGTTTACCGATTAGTTTACTTCCTTGCTGTCTACCCCTGTAAACAGTGAGCTCCATGAAGATGACATGGACCATATCTATTTTTATTAACCACTGTATATCTTATCCCATATGCCTATTGCAGTACCTGATATCAACAAATGCTTAACACAAATTGATAACATAAACGAATCACTTTCCTTTCTCCCCAGTGTTACTAGATTACTAAATTAAGTGAATATCATGGAGATGTCATTTCTCATTTTCAGAAGAATTAAAGTTTTCTGATATGTTATTTGAGAAAAAGAAGAATGAGATGGAATAATTGAGCATTTTCATTTAATTGAAACTATCAAATAGAAATTGACTAAATTTTTAATTAGATGCTTGTATTAATGACAAGGCAAGTTTTCGTCATGGACTTTAGAAAAAGTCATCCTCGGCCAGCACCGCGGCTCAATAGGCTAATCCTCCACCTTGCGGCGCCAGCACACTGGGTTCTAGTCCCAGTCAGGGCACCGATTCTGTCCCGGTTGCCCCTCTTCCAGGCCAGCTCTCTGCTGTGGCCAGGGAGTGCAGTGGAGGATGGCCCAAGTCCTTGGGCCCTGCACCCCATGGGAGACCAGGAGAAGCACCTGGCTCCTGCCATCGGACCAGCGCGGTGCGCCGGCCGCAGCGCGCCTACCGCGGCGGCCATTGGAGGGTGAACAAACGGCAAAAGGAAGACCTTTCTCTCTGTCTCTCTCACTGTCCACTCTGCCTGTCAAAAAAAAAGAAAAAGAAAAAGAAAAGGTCATCCTCACGGGGGCAGCAGAGAGTTGCTGATAAAGAGCTTACTGAATTTCTGAAACTTGGTCAAACTCTGTAAATATATAATACAATCATATTTGGTTAACATTATCAAGGGCTAGGTCCAGAGGTAACACTTCATATGTGTTATTTACTAAAATATTTTTAAAAGATAAATACTTAAAATATTTTATTTATTTATTTGAGAGAGAGAGATCTTCCATCCACTGGTTCACTCCCAAAATGGCCTCAATGGCGGAAGCTGAGCCAATCTGAAGCCAGGAGCCAGGAGCCAGAAGCTTCCTCCAGGTCTCCCACACAGGTGCAGGGGCTCAAGCACCTGGGCCATCTTCCACTACTTTCCCAGGCCATAAGCAGAGAGCTGGATCGGAAGGGGAGCAGCCGGGACATGATCCCAGTGCTCACATGGGATGCCGGAGCCAGAGAGGGAGGTTTAGCCCACTATGCCACAGTGCCTGCCCCTTAATAAAATCTTTACAAGGATTTATGAGATGGATGTTATAGTTGCTCCTTTAAAAAAAAAAAACTTTTTATTATTAAGATTTATTTATTTGAAAGGCAGAGTTACAAAGAGGCAGAGACAGAGATCTTCCATCTGCTGGTTCATTCCCCAATTAGCTGCAATGGCAGGGCTGCACCAGGCTGGAACTCCACCAAGGTCTCCCATATGAATGACAGGGACCCTAGTATTTGTGCCATCTTCCACTGCCTTCCCAGGCCATTAGCAGGAAGCTGGATTGTAAGTGGAGCAGCTGGAACTCAAACTGGTGCCCATATGGGCCACGATGCTGGCCCCATATTTATCCTTAGAGAGATCAAGAAACTTGCTCAGGAGTGTTAGTGAAGTTCAGATGTGGAGAATGAATAAAAGGCAACAAATTGGGGGAATTTTGGACAGATCTTTAATAAATGACTGTAGTTTACACTCTTATTCTTTTTCATCAATTTTAAAATATTTATTTAGGGGCCACTGCTGTGGTGCAGTAGGCTAAGTGCCTACTTAAGTCTGTGGTGCCAGCAACCCATATGGGTGCTGGTTCTAGTCCCAGCTGCTCCGCTTCTGACCCAGCTCTCTGCTATGGCCTGAGAAAGCAGTGGAAGATGGCCCAAGTGCTTGGGCCCCTACACCATCATGGGAGACCTGAAAGAAGCTCCTGGCTCCTGGCTTTGGATCAGCCCAGCTCTGCCCGTTATGGCCATTTGGGGAGTGAACCAGCAAATGGAAGACTTTTCTCTCTGTCTCTCCTTCTGTCTGTAACTCCACCTCTCAAATAAATAAATTAAAATCTTTAAAAAATAAAATATTTCTTTAATTGAAAGGGGAAAGAGGGAGGGGAGAGAGGAGAAGATGGGGGGAGAGGGGGAGAGAGAGAGGGAGAGAGAGAGAGAGAGAGAGATCTATCTATCTTCTATCTGCTGGCTCATTTTTCAAATGCCTGCTATAGCCAGGGATGGACCAGACTGAAGCCAGGACCTCAATCTGGGTCTCTCACATGGTGGGTGGAAGAAACCCAATTAATTGAGCCAACACCTGCTGCCTCCCATGGTGGGCATTAGTGGGAAGGCCAGAATGAAGAGTGGAGGAAGGACTCAAACCCAGCACTTCAATATGGAATATGAGCATCCCAAGTGTCAGCTTAACCATGGTGCCAAATGCCCAACCCTAGGTCTTATTTTTCTACTCAGGACTAGGAGATACCAGAATTCTAACTAAGGCCTTACAGCTAGGTTTGAAGTTCAACTGAAATCAGGAGGAGCCAGGATAATGCCTAGGTTAAAATGAGTAACTGAAGCAGCTTAGAGTTAATGTGGAACCAAGAACTAGAGTAGATTGTCAGGTTAGTAAGGCCTTGCAGGAGGATAAAGTTCAAGAGTAAAGCCAAGTCAGGAACACTGAGTATCACCCAGGGGAAGAATCAAAAAAATTATTATAATAGGCCACAAATTGGATACAGATTTCTTTAAGAAGACATTGGTTTCAAATATATTAATTCTGGCAGAGCTATCAAGCACCATGGACTGGAATAAGCAGTCTTTTTTTTTTTTTTTTTCTGACAGGCAGAGTGGATAGTGTGTGTGTGTGTGAGAGAGAGAGAGAGAGAGAGAGAGAGAGAAAGGTCTTCCTTTGCCATTGGTTCACCCTCCAATGGCTGCTGCGGCTAGCACATCGTGCTGATCTGAAGCCAGGTGCTTCTCCTGGTCTCCCATGCGGGTGCAGGGCCCAAGGACTTGGGCCATCCTCCACTGTCTTCCCGGGCCATAGCAGAGAGCTGGCCTGGAAGAGGGGCAACCGGGATAGAATCTGGCGTCCCAACAGGGATGAGAACCCGGTGTGCCGGTGCTGCAAGGCGGAGGATTAGCCTGTTAAGCCACGGCGCTGGCTTTGGAATAAGCAGTCTTAATAGACGATCTGGATCAACAAAGGTAAGAGATTGTAATCTAAATGGGTACTACTATTGAATTATCAAAAAAAAATTTAGTAGTGACATCTGAAGAATTGCCATGTGGCTAAGATGTATTGATACAGAGAGAAAAAATAAAGTACAATTAAGTTAAAACAGATTTTCCTAAGGATAGGAAAAAAGGCCTTTCTAATAATGGAGAATTACAGAGAGTTGAGAATTATAGTATAGGATATAGTGGAAATAGGAGCAGGTGGAAAGGTAGCCAAAGGGTGCTAAATTGGATTCCAGTCCTGGAAGAGATGAATCATGGGAACAGAGTGTATTGAGCAGAAAAGGGTGGGCATCAGATGAGAGTCGAAAAATTTATTTACTTGAGAGTGTGTTGTGGTGGGGAGAAATCTGTTGATTCACTTTTTTTTTTTTTGTAAGACTTACTTATTTATTTGAAAGAGTTACACAGAGAGGAAAAGCGAAAGAGATCCTTCATCCATCAGCTCAGTCCCCAAATGGCCAGCTGGGCCAGCCTGAAGCCAGGAGCCTCCTCTGGGTCTCCCACATGGGTGCAGAGGCCCAAGCACTTTAACTATCCTCCACTGTTTTCCCAGGCACATCAGCAGGGAGCTGGAAAGTGGAGCAGTGGGGTCTCAAACCAGTGAACATATGGAATGCCAGTGTTACAGGCAGAGGCTTTACTCACTATGCCAAAACGCTGGTCCCTGGTGGTTCACTTTCCAAACTTCTGCAATGACACACGAGGCAGGTGGATTGGGCTGGGGCAGAGCTCGAAATTAGAAACATAATCCAGGTCTCCCTCAGGAGTAGCAGGAACCCAATTACTTGAACCATCACCACTCAAGACACCTAGAGTTTGCATTAGCAGGAAGACAGAGTTAGGAGCTGGGCCAAGGGGAGGCAGGCACCTGAACACCAGCTACAAGATGATGTATAGTTTAAGGCAAGGAGGAATAACTGTCTAGCTATGGCTAACAAAAAAATGCTAAAGTGCTTTAAATATTTTTTCTCATTGATGGAGAAAAAATATTTAAAGCACTTTAGCACTTTAAGAGAGTGCAGGAGGATCTCAAGGCTTCCTATTGAAAGTGAACTCCCAGGGCCCCTCAAACAGAAAACATTCCTCCAAATGGATTGGCTAGCTTAGGAATAGCTAGCTTGGCCAGGCAACTGTCCTCATGTTTGGAATCTGGAAAATTTAGCTGCTAAGGTCTGGCCCTAGGGTGGAGGAGGCGGAATTCCTTTGGAAGCCCTAACAAAGTTAAATTCCAGCTCTCCCCCTTGGCTTTCCATTCTGAGAGGACACTCAGCCATTTTCTCCTAGGTTGCAGTGAGTGGACTGGATACCATACTATGACAAGAGGAGGCAGTACTTAAATGTGGTTGGGTTAAGTTTGGAGAGGAGAGGTGGGCTCATCAAAAGGAATTCCCACTACAGTGTCAAGACTGGTAGGTGTCAGATCACTTCAGGGCATGGATATAGAGGCAGAAAATTATTCTTTTTTTTTAAAAAAAGATTTTTATTTATTTATTTGACAGGTAGAGTTACAGACAATGAGAGAGAGAGAGAGAGAGAAAGAGACAGAGAGAAAGGTCTTCCTTCCACTGGTTCACTCCCCAAATGGCTGCAATGACCTGAACTGTGCTGATCCGAAGCCAGGAGCCAGGTGCTTCTTCCAGTTCTCCCACGTGGGTGCAGAGGCCCAAGGACTTGGCCATCCTCCACTGCTTTCCCAGGCCATACCAGAGAGCTAGATCGGAAGTGGAGCAGCTGGGTCTCGAACCAGCACCCACATGTGATTCCAGTGCTTCAGGCCAGGGCGTTAACCTGCTGAGCCAAAGCACCAGCCCTAAACCACCACTTGCAACCCCAGCATCCCATATCAAAGCACCAGTTTAAGTCAAGCAGTTTATAATCCAGCTCCTTGGTGATCAGGCTCTGAAATCAGGCTCAGAATGGCCCAAGGGCTTGGGTTCCTCCCACCCACGTGGGAGACCAGAATGGAGTTCTTGGCTCTTGGCTTCATCCAGGACCAGTCCCAGCCATCATGACCATTTGGGGACTGAACTAGCAGATGGAAGATCTGTGTGTCTCTCCATGACTACCTGCCCTTTCTCTGTTACTGTCAGAGAGAGAGAGAGAGAGAGAGAGAGAGAGAGAGAGAGAGAGAGAGCGAGCCCCCAGTGCTGTGGCACAGAGGGTTAACTGCTGCCTGCAGTGCCAGAATCCAATACGGGTGCCAGTTCAATTCCTGGCAGCTCCACTTGTGATCCAGCTCCCTGCTAATGTGCCTTGGAAAGCAGTGGAAAAATGGCCTAAGTGCTTGGGCTACTGCACCCATGTGGGAGACCTGGAAGAAGCACCATGGTTTATGGTTTTGGTCTGGCCCAGCCCTGGCCACTGCGGCCATTTGGAGAGTGAACCAGCTGATGGAAGATCTCTCTGTCTCTCCCCCCTTCTCTCTAACTCTGCCTTTCAAAAATAATAAATCTTAAAAAAAAAAAAAAATAGGCCGGTGCCGCGGCTCACTAGGCTAATCCTCTGCCTTGCAGCGCCAGCACACCGGATTCTAGTCCCGGTCGGGGCGCCGGATTCTGTCCCGATTGCCCCTCTTCCAGGCCAGCTCTCTGCTGTGGCCAGGGAGTGCAGTGGAGCATGGCCCAAGTCCTTGGGCCCTGCACCCCATGGGAGACCAGGAGAAGCACCTGGCTCCTGTCATTGGATCAGTGTGGTACGCTGGCCGCAGCGCGCCAGCCGCAGCGGCCATTGGAAGGTGAACCAACGGCAAAGGAAGACCTTTCTCTCTGTCTCTCTCTCTGTCCACTCTGCCTGTCAAAAAATTAAAAAAATAAATAAATAGTAGCACCTGTGTACCTTTTATGGCCTTAAGTGGGCCACATCCCCATGCCGTATATCATAGGTACCTCTGTCCTGATGACTACTCCTCTAGGAAAATCTAAGCTTTTTCTTTCTGTGAAGAAAATGAGGATGTACAAGAGGTTGTTTAAAAAGGAACAGAAGAGTAAAGCCATCACCCACAACACCAGGATCCCATATCGGTGCCAGTTTGGGTCCTGGCTGCCCCACTTCTGATCCAGCTCCCTGCCAATGGCCTGGAAAAAGCAGTGGGAGACCTGATGAAGCTCCTGGCTCCTGGCTTTAGCTTGGCTGAGCCCAGGCCCTTGCAGCCATGTAGGGAGTAATCCATTGGATGGAAGATCTCTAACTCTGCTTTTCAAATAAATCAATTTTAACAACAACAAAAAAAGCAACTAGAGTTCCAGTGGGTATAGAGGAAAAACTTGCTGGGAATAGAGCAGAATTTGTTATTTTTAATGGAGGTCTATTTCCTTCAACCTTGTAGACGCTGTTACCCTTCCACTCCTGTAGGAAGGGGTGGCAGGGCATTACTCTTCCTGCTACCACCCACTGCCACTTTCAGACCACTGTTTCCATTCTTGCAAAAACTCTTCCCCCTTTGAAGTTATGCCATCTGGCTCTACCACTCTTTAGCACCCATACTTAATGAGGACTTCAGCATCCATTATACAGTCTCTATGCCAACTCCATCATCCTGGGTGGTTTTAGGAAAACCCATAACATGCACACTTTGTACCTTCTCTACTCCAACTTCCACTCTTTCCAGAAGTTCATGGAGGGCAGGTGTTGTGGTGGAGTGGGCTAAGGTTCTGCTTGGGACGCCTGCATCACATATCCAAGTGCCAACTGATGTCCTCGCCCCTCTGCTTCTGATTCAGCTTCCTACTAATGTGCCTGGGAAAGCAGT
Source organism: Lepus europaeus (assembly GCF_033115175.1). NCBI lineage: Eukaryota > Metazoa > Chordata > Mammalia > Lagomorpha > Leporidae > Lepus > Lepus europaeus. The sequence continues at coordinate 126,508,175 of NC_084831.1, read as the reverse complement.
GGATGATGGTTCAAGTACTTGCGTTCCTACCACCTATTTGGCAGGCCCAAATGGAGTTCTGGATCCCTAGCTTTGGATTGTCCCTGTTCTGGCTTTTGCAGGTATTTAGGGAGTGAATTAAGAGATGGAAGATCTCTCCCTGTCACTGTACCTTTCAAATAAATGAATAAAAGAAATATTAAAATTTTTTCATGGAAAATTATTATGAAAAAATTGTTCATGAATTTAAACATTTCTGGCTACAAAATAAACTCATATGATGCCAAGTTCCAAATTTTTTGAAGAATTCTTGTACTTTCAATTCATTAATTTTATCATTTCCAATAAAAACAGATGTTTTTGGTGGCTGATTCAGGGCCAGGGTAAGGGTGGGGAGTAGGTGGCATACTTATTTTTTTGCAAAGCACTTTATTTACAAAGAAGATTTATTTTTTTCCTGATTTTTTTAAAGATTTATTTTATTTATTTGAAAGTCAGAGTTACACAGAAAGAGAAGAGGCAAAGAGAGAGAGAGGTCTTCCATCAGCTGGTTCACTCCCCAATTGGTTGCAACAGCTAGAGCTGCGCCGATCTGAAGCCAGGAGCTTCCTCCGGATCTCCAATGCAGGTGCAAGGGCCCAACAACTAGGACCATCTTTTACTGCTTTCCCAGGCCACAGCGCAGAGCTGGATCAGAAGTGGAGCAGCTGGGTCTTGAACCAGCACCTATATGGGATGCAGGCACTACAGGTGGTGGCTTTACCAATTATGCCACAGTGCTGGCCCCAAGATTTATTTATTTGAAAGGTAGAGTGACAGAGAAAGAAGGAATGGGGGAGAGAAAGAGAGAGACAGAAAGAATCTCCCATCCATTGGGTCACTCCCCAAATGGCTGTAATGGTCCAGGCTGGGCCCAGCTGAAGCCAGGAGCCAGGTACTCCATCTGGGTTCCCCATGTGGGTGTCAGGGACTCAAGCACTTGGACCATCATCTGCTGCTTTCCCAGGCACAGTAATAGGTAGCTGGATAGGAAGTGGAGTAGCTGGGACTTGAACTAGCACTCCGATTTGGATGCTAGTTTCACAAGCAGTGGTTTAATCTGCTGTGCCACAATGCTGGCCCTTCGCAGTTTATATTTTTGAGTGACACATAATTTTACACACATATTCATGGGATAGAGTGTGATGTTTTGATACTTATACACGTTGTGTAACTATCAAATTAATTAGCATACCCATCACTTCAAACGTTTATCATTCTCTATGGTTAGAACATTAAAAATCCTCTTCTAGCTGTTTTGAAATATACATTACTGTTAACTACAGTCATCCTGCGGTGCAATGGAACAGCAGAATTGTTCCTTTTATTTAACAGTAACACTGAACCCAGGAGGGCAGCATTCTTGAGTATGTTAAGATTGGCGGTACTGGAACAAATTTCTTTCAAAGATTTGTATTTTATTTATCAGAAATGGCAGAGTGACAGAAAAACAAATCTTCCATCTGCTGTTTCACTCCTCAAATCGTTGTCAACAGCTAGGACTATGTCAGGCTGAAGCCAGGAGCCAGGAACTCCATCCCAGTTTCCCACATAGGTGGGAGGGGCCCAGGTACTTAGGTTATCTGTTGCCTTCCCAGGCTCATTAGCAGGGAGCTGGATTGGACAGAGACCAGGTGGGACACGAACCAGCACTCTGATATGGGTTGCCGGCACCACAAGTGGCAGCTTAACTTGCTGTGGCAAACCGGCTCCTGGTGATGATTTTAGGATCCACTGAGGGGCCAGCATCGTGGCAAAGTGGGTTAAGCTGTTGCCTGCAATGTCCACATCCCATATGAATGCTGGTTTGATACCTGCCTGCTCCACTTCTGCTCCAGCTCCTTGCAAATGCACCTGGGAAAGCAGAGGAAGATGGCCCAAGTGCTTGGGCTCCTGTACCCACATGGGAGCTCCAGGCTCATGGCTTCAACCTGGCAAAGCCCAGACCATTGAGGTCACTTGGGGAGTAAACCAGCTGATTTTAGACCTCTCTTGCTCTGTCTCTTCCTCTAACTCTGCCTTTCAAATAAATAAACCTAAAAAACAAACAAAAGACTCACTGTTAGGCTGGTACTGGCAGACATGATGTTTAAAGGTAAAACAGCTTGGGTGTGTGTGTTTGATCTAGCAGTTAAGACACTGGTTGCAGTGTCCACACCCTGTATCAGAGTTTCAGGGCTCAAGTCCTAACTCTAGCTCATGATGCCAGCCTCCTGCTATTGCACACCCTGGGAGGCAGCAGTTGCTCCTAGCCACACACATGTGAGACCTGGGTTGAGTTCCAGTGGCTTTGGCTTGGTCCAGTTGCTGGCATTTGGAAAGTGGAGCAATGGGTAGGAGCTCTGTGCCTCCGCCTCTCATTTTTAAAAAGAAAAAACATGGTTCCAAAGGGGGGGCGGCATAGGGTTGAATTGCCTAGATACTTGGGGAAGACCCTTGTAGCTCACTTCCAAGAAAGCTGGATGCGGAGCCAAGGCAGGGCCCCTTTCTTGTCACTTGCCTCTGGGGAAATCTGACACTTTTGACAGCTTCAACTCTCTTAAAATATTTTCTTCCCTCTGATACTGTGATAATTATCTCCCAGTTTCTGTTCTTCCTCACTGACTCTTATTTTTCAAAGATCTTCCAAGGGCTCTTGCACTTGTGCCTTAACCACTGGGATTCCCCAGAGTCCTCTTCTTAGCCTTTTGCTGTTCTCTGGGGAGCTTATCCAGATCTGTGGCTTCAAGCACTGAAATACTGATATATCAGAGTGCCTGGAATATTTATCACTGGATTTTTTTAAAGAGTAGTTTTCTATAAAACTAACTCATGTTCACAGTAAAGAAAGTCAAGCAGTAAAGATGGATCTAAAATGAAAAGTTAAAGTCTAATCAATCCCAGGCCCACTGTTCATAGTAATTTTTACTTTTTTTTTTTTTTTTAATTTTTATTTTTTGACAGGCAGAGTGGATAGTGAGAGAGAGAGACAGAGAGAAAGGTCTTCCTTTTTGCCGTTGGTTCATCCTCCAATGGCCGCTGTGGCCGGCGCATCACGCTGATCTGAAGGCAGGAGCCAGGTGCTTCTCCTGGTCTGCCATGCGGGTGCAGGGCCCAAGGATTTGGGCCATCCTCCACTGCCTTCCTGGGCCATAGCAGAGAGCTGGCCTGGAAGAGGGGCAACCGGGATAGAATCCGGCGCCCCGACTGGGACTAGAACCCGGTGTGCCGGCGCCGCAAGGCAGAGGATTAGCCTGTTAAGCCACGGCGCCGGCCTTTACTTTTTTTTTTAAAAAAAATACTTAGTTATTTGAAAGAGTTATACAGAGGGAGGGAGAGACAGAGAGAGATCTTCCATCTGCTGGTTCACTCCCAGATGGCCACAACGGCCAGGGCTGGGCTAGGCTGAAGCCAGGAGCTTCTTCCCTGACTCCCACATAGGTGACAGGGGTCCAAACAATTGGTCCACTTTCTGCCACTTTTCCCAGGCCATCAGCAGAGAGCTGGATCAGAACTGGAGAAGCCAGACGTGAACACGCCAGTGTCACAGGTTGTAGCTTAACCTGCTAAGCTTGCACTTGCTTTCTCTCACTTACTATGTATCTCTCCTAAAATTTAGATCTGTATATTTAACTGTCATCACTAGGACCTCTCTATCTAGCTGTCTCAGATACCTAAAACTTTTCTTTTCTTAGAATCTTATTACTTAACTTTCTTTTCCAGAGTCAACATTATGAAAAAACATTTACTTACACCTTTCCAGTTCAATCGAGTTTCTGTCCCACCATATCTATGAAACAAACAGTTTTCTCCAAATTCACTAAGTAATCTTTTTGTTGCAAAACCCAATGCACACATATGAGTCTACATCTTACCTGATCTCTCGTTACATCTAGCACTTTGGCCAGTTTCCTTGATAACTTCTTCCGGGTTTTCTTCTTGTCTTTCTGTTTGTTCCTTCTCAGGCTTCTTCTTTTTTTTTTTTTTTTTTTTCCAGTTTCCTTCCTTCCTTCCCTTATCCCATCACTCAAATGCAAGTATTCTCTGTCCACCATTATACCCATTTCCATGGCTTCAACACCGATCTATATGAACCCCTGAAACCGTTTGGGTTCTCAATTCAGATTAACTGATACCCAACTGTCTAATGCATATTCTACAGGTGCTTAAAACTCCTTCCCACCCACCTCAAAAAAAATAAATCGGCAGCATTATTCCTCAGTTGCCCAAGTCAGGACACACATACTCCCCAATGCAACCGACTGTCCCCATTGTCACTCCCCCTTCTGCGCGACAGAGCACCATCTCTAGCCCAGATGAGTTTCGCAGTCGTTTCATCTTGCCTCTTTGTTCCTTGCAACGCATCCCTCATTCTACAACCAGTAATCTTCCTAAAAATGTAAATATAATTGTTCACACCTGTTCGAAAACCCTTCAAAGCCTCTTCATTGCCCTGAAGGGTAAAACCAATTAATTTACAGGGCCTTTCGTAACACGGTCCCTCCCTCTCTCACAGGCCTCATCTATTACCTTCCTTTGGCCACACCAGGCTGTAGACAGCTCCAGAACGTACCTGCGCCACCACCCGCTTCCGCCCGCCCCAATTCCCAACAGTCCTCCACGGCTCCGCTCCGGCGACACTTCCTACAGGAAGCGGGCTCAAAAGGTAAATGCCGAAAGGATGAAGTCCACGACAGGATCCGAGCAGCCCTGTCTGCTCCGGATCCGGGTGTACGGGACGTCCGGGTGACCTGGAAGCTCGGAGCAAAGGTCACCTGCAGCTCTCGATCCTTCACCCACGTTGGCGAGGCAATCCGACCCCCGTGCTATCCCGCCCTCACGCGTCAGGGCTGCTCGGCCCAGTCCTTCAAAGGGTCTCTAAGTTGCCACCAGCCAACTCTGGCGCCACCAGTGTTTCCACACGCCAAGAATGCTATCCTCTCCCAGCCCCTACTACCGCCCCGAGGCCGCCGTCAGGAAAAAAAACCTGCGTTGCCAGTTTGCCCCAAAGCAAGATGGCTGCCAGTCCCCATGCTCTCCTCTCAAAGTGAAGCCATCCGCTCCTCGCTCAATGCCGCTGCCAGGCTGCCCTCACCCAGTATGGCTGCCCCGGCTCATGCCTCACTATGGTCTCGAAGCCGCCGCTAACCGGCCTGGTTCCGGGAGGCGCTGTTCAGGATGAACCACCCCCGCCCGCTGTCCCCTCCCCCACGCCGCGGCGGTGGCGGCGGCGGCGGCGGCGGCGGCGGCTGGAGCCCGGATGCGGCGCCGTGAGACAGGCCCGGGAGAGCGGCGCGGATGGATCCAACATGGCGGCGCCGAGCCTGAGCCGAGAGTGAGGCGGCGGGGCGGCCGGAGTGGGGAGGGGGAGTCGAGCGGGACGGGGCGGGGCCGGGCGGGGCCGCAAAGGGCTTGGGGAAGGAAAGTGGAGGGGGAGGCGGTGGCGACGTCCAGCCTGAGAACCTCCAGAGAGGGAGGTGACGGGACGCTGCGAGGTGGGGGAGGGGAGCAGCCGAGGGGGGCGTGCAGGGGAGATGGCAACTGTGGGAGAGGGCAGGGGTCGAGGCGGCGGAGTAGGGGCACGGGGAGGGGCGTAAACAAGGGCCGAGACTGGGCCCGGCTGGGGGGATTAGGGAGGCCGAGGAGGGGAGTGGGGCTGCCATCCGGCCGGATCGACGGGGTAGGAGCCGGGTGGGGGGAGAGGCTGAGGGTGGCAAGGGGCAGGGGGCTTGTGGCGTGAGGTTGCTGGCAGGACTGGACCCTTGGGAAGGCTGTTGTGGGGAGGCGGGGAAGGTGAGACTTGGACTTCAGACGTTTAGTGAGGATAGGTTTTGAAAGTGTTAAATTGGAGGTGGGAGGGGGAAGGGCCTAGGGGGAGACTTTGGGTGGAAAAGAAGAGGGAGGTTTGGGGGGAATGGAGAGTGTCGGTGTGACGAGGTAATGGAGAAAGTGAGAGACTGGGAGGAAAGTTTGGGAGGAAGGGGAATGGGATGGGAGAGAGGACCGTGGAGCTGCACGGGTGATAGAGGTTCGGGGTTTCCCCTTCCCCTTCCCCTGTGGACAGGGAGAGCAGAGTTAATCAGCATCAGTTGGAGCTAATTGTGATTGCCAGCCCTTAGCTTTCTATAGGGTGGGAAGGGCAGAAGGGACTGGTCATGTGGGTTTGGAGAATTGGGGTTGAATGAGGCTTCAACTGGGTTTGCTTACCAAAAGGCTCCCCAGCTAACTGCTGTCTTGTTTTTCCTAGTTAGGAAAAGAAGGGAAAATGGGGAAGCTTGTGTCAGAGTGTGGAGGAGTAAAGGACTTTGCTAGTTTTTAGCAATTAGCAATCCAAGAATGGGGAAACAGACATGGCTATGACCAAGCCCTGTCTGCCAAGGTGGAGGCTCTGAAAAATCCCGAGAGGGCAACAGAAAAGACAGGCTCGCATTTAGGCAGGCCAGGCTAATTAAATGAGTACTTAAGTTTCCAGACCCTTCTTTTGCGGTTTCGGTGCTAGGATGAGGGGGCAAAATGCATGTACAGAAAAATAAATTTAAAAAAAGATTCTCTGGTGAAATGTGGCCGAGTGAGTAGATGCTTCCCCAGTGGATATTTTGTCTTCATGGTGTGCTAGTTAAGGAAAGGTTGAAGATACAATTTGGAAGATAGTTCTGGTCTGTTAAGTGATGGGAAGAAAATGCCTTCTTTGGTTGTAACCACATTCCTTTCAGTTTTCTCTAAAGATGAAAGTCAACATTAATATTGTAACAAACAGGTGGAATAGGTATTGAGGGACATGAGAAAGTATCAGAAGGTCATTGGTTTTCTCGGTAATTTTGGATTTGGGACGCTTCTTGCCATGAACCAGTAAGACTGGAAATTTGTGAAGATGGTATTATTCTGTGAGTTGATTAGTAGAGTTAGGGAAGTGTGGGAATTTCGTTATAGATGAGTTCTCTAGCTTGGAATGGATCATTTCAACCAAAATAGCTTTATGCTTGACTGTATTTTTGCAACTGAGATTGACCAACTCTCTGGGCCTTTGAGGTTTCAAAATAAAGCTTGAAAATTGACTCTCTTCTCCCCCTTACTTGCTTTTGTTTTTGTTTTGCTGCTGGCTTTGAAACTTGTGCTAGGAAGAGACCTGGGAAATTAAGTTTCTTGAAGAGGTAAGTCTGGAACTTTTTATTGTTTTCAAACAATGGAAGTGGATAGAAATGACATGAGAAATATATTGGGGTTGAGCCCAGTAATGGGGTAGATGCCAGGGAAAATGAGTTTTTTACTCATGCAACTGAGTGAGTAAGGTCTGTTGGAATCACTACCTCTTTAGGTAACTGGAGATGATAGGAGGGAAAAGAAGGGGAAACTGGGTGCTTTGGAACAAGACATCAGCTTTGGTTTGTTACTGTCAACTGTGTATTCTAATACATTGTCGGCTAAATGTTGCCCTTGGAGGGTTGCTAAGGTACCTTTCTTCCTTGGGAAGGCTTTTCTTCTACCTTACTCTTTTCCACTTGTTTAGAGTCCTGCAATCTTCTTGTTGAAAACATACTATGTAATTCTGACTTCAGATATCTAGTTACATTTCTCTTGTCCCACCAGCAAGAAAATTGTTTTTTATTAATGAGAAAGGAAGTTTTTCATGTACACTTAGCTATCCTTAAGACTTTCCATGTAGTTTTCACTGTAACACATAACTCTTTACAGATTTTTATTTGGAAGGGGAGTGGGAGTGGGAGAGGGAGGGAGGCAGAGATCTTTCGTTCACTGGGTCGCTCCCCAAGTGCCTGCAACAGCAAGGGCTAGGCCAGGCCAAAGCCAAGAAGGCAGGACCTCAAGCCGAGCCTCCTACATGGCTGACAGGGACCCAAACACTTGGCCATCATCTGTTGCCTCCCAAGTGCACCAGATGCATTAGCAGGAAACTGGATTGGAAGCGATGTAGCAGGGACTGGAACTAGCGCTCTGATACGGGATGCAGCCATCCCATAACTTAATCTGCTGTGCCACAAAGTGTACCCCAAGACATCATTTTTTGTGTTGTCATTAAGTTTTTATGTGTGACTTTCCTTTAAGGACTTCTGAGAGATATCTGTGGGTCTCCCATGGATATACAGGTATCACTCATGTTACGAAAAATCTAGTTTTCATTTCAAGAAGTCATCATTGTTTCTTCCACATGGCTTTCCTCTAAGGGTTTTGGAGAGAGCCATGTAGCCCAGAAAGTACAGATGTTATCCGAGGTTGAGATGAGACTAGACTGCTTGGAAGTGGAAACCCAGTGGAGAATGACCAATCGGGAGAGAGTCCTGTAGATTCATATGTACTGTTATTTGGCGCTTGAATGACTTTGACCTCCCAAAGGAGGGGGGAAATCAAAAAGCTGGAACTCCAGAAAATACAGCAGTTCATCAGAATCAAGAATTATTCTTGGGAAACTTGGGGGGCTGATGCAGAGCCAGATCAGCCTTGTTTGCTGGAATGTTTGTCTCTTTGTATCTGGCAGTGTTTCAAACACTGAGACTTGAGTTCTTTCTAATCTTGTATTTAGAAGGGTATATTCTCCTCACCTCTTGGATACTTTCTTATAGGCTCTTACGGGATCTGTGTACATATACATTTTCAAAGATTTATTAATTTGAAAGAGGTGTGTGTGTGTGTGTGTTGGGGGAGGGAGGAGATCTTGCATTTCTGCTGGTTCACTCTCCAAATGCCTGTAACAGTTGGGGGCTGAAGCCAGGAGCGCCATCAAGATCTCCCATGTGGATGTACTTGAGCCAAGTACTTGAGCCCTCATCTGCCTCCTAAGCATGTTAGCATGAAGCTGCATGGGAAACAGAGTAGCTGGAACTCAAACCAGGGACTCCAATATGGGGTGTGGGCGTCCCAAGCGTTGGCTTAGTTTGCTGCGCCACAGTGCCTGCCCCAGGGTCTGTATATTTTAAGTTAAGCTCCTTTGCCTCATTGCTATAGAATGCTGAATATATATTTCGGTTTAAGAGGAAGTTGGTTACCTTATTTTCATGCTAAAGTTAGATAGACTCCTGGAACCCCCATTTGGGTTGCTGAATGAGTGAACTCACCATCCTAGATGGTAATTAAGTGGGAGGGCTGCCTATAAGGCTGCATGCCTGCCTCCTGACATTTCTCCCAAGGACATAGCCTTGGAAACCTAGACTTCAGTGTTTTGCTTCAATGAATAAGCGGTGTCAGCCTGCTCAGCCACCTAGCAAGGAAGGGTTTGCTGCTGGTGTAGTTTCAGGACTTTAAAGATGGCCTTGGGGTTTAAGAGCAGGATCCTTTATGTCTTGCAGAGGGTGGTGTTTCTCTTATCTTCCCAGGACTCCAGATTGCATGCTAGGTCAAAGGAGACCTGGGTTGGGGCAGAGGAGAATGCAGCCTTCTCATCCACTGTTCACCTGAATGGCAGCAGCAGGTGGTAGTGGAGTCAGGGTGGAGTGGGGTGAAACTCTTCAGTGCTAGCTGGACTTAAGAGTTAAATGAGCGAGCCTGTGTCTGACTGGTCTTTCTATTTGTCTGGAGTATTAGTTAATGGGTTGGGGTTGGAGGGACCAGATAGCTTCCTTCTCAGATCTAGTGGAAAATGATGTGCATTCTTTTGACCCTTCATCACACTTTGCCTAGAATAGTTTCCTGTCCCTTGCATTATTGACATTTTGGTTCAGATAATTCTGTTATGGGGGAACTGTCCTGTGCATTATATAATATTTAGCAGCATCCCATCTATGACCTTATTACATGCTGGTAGCAAACCCCCTCCCCCAAGCATGATATGAAAAATGTCTTCAAACATTGCCACATACTCCCTGGGGGACAAATTGGCTCTTGATTGAGAACAACTGACCTAGAAGCTCTAATAATTCCTAGTCCCTAGGATGATCCAGCCTAGGATCTAGCACTTAAAGGTAGCTATCATTTTTGTCCCTCTCTCTCAAATGTAGGGAATTAACCCCCAGGGGACTGGGGCCTGTGATAGAATTGCATTTATTGGTGCATAATTAGGGCCTTCTCCATATTTGCCTCATTTTCCAGTGGCAAGGTGTATGGGGACAATATTTTTTCATTTCCTGACGTTTAAGGACTCTGAATTAGGGAGCTCTTGAGCAGCCTGTTTTTCTGATTGGTTCGATGTAAAGCCTGCCCATCTGTTTTCTCTGGGATCCTCATAGTCAACAGCTGGCTAAGGGAACAGGTGGGATAGGGAAGCAGTTGCAGGGGCCCTAAGGGGCTCAGCGTTCTCATGTTGTCTGCTGTGAGCAAGCACCTAATTTCCTTCAGCACCTTCATGTGTACCTCTGACAGCAGCAGGTGAAACGAGAGGAAATGACAAAACCAGGCTATAGTGAATAGCTGTTTTCTCAGCTGTTTCCCATGCTTTGGACAGGGCATAGGCTCTCAAAACCTTATGGATTGTATTTCCTTGCCACCTATTAGAACTTGTGATTGGGGTTAAGTGATTCCTCCCCTTTTCTTGAGAGGGTAAGTCTCTGTACATCCATCTTGGGTTTGTTGAGGAACAAAGGATCAGGTCCTACTTGTTCTTCAGCTTTTCTAAGTCTCCATCAGCTTGGCTCTTCTGAAATAGCTTATTTTATTCTCTTTCTTAGCTTAGCCTCAGTTTCTTAGTATATAAAATGGGTAGAGTACCCTTATTGTGAATAGAGTAATGGGGTGTGAGAGCTTATGCACCGTGCAGAGGACACTGTGGCTAGCCAGAATATATGTTATGTGTTTTTTAATGGAGTCCTTTCATAGATTTCATGGGTTTTTTTCTTATTTGGGATTGCTTGTGGTGATCTTTTGGAGATTAGGTTCAGTTAAACAACAAGTTGATCCTATAGAATGCCAGGCTGTGTCCATTTCTAGACACTAGGGATATAAATATGAATGTGATTTCGTCCTCATGAGTTGTGTGGGAGCTAATGGGATAATAAATACACAAATAATTTTAGTACATGGGGGTAAGTGGTATGAAGGAAATATGCACAGTGTTCCAGAAGAGCACAACCTATCCCAGCATGGGGGTGTAGAGAGTACATTTTGAAGATGGCATCTAAGCTGACTCTTAAAGGGTGAGTAGGAGTTAGCCATCTGAAAAGGGGTGGTGATGGGGGTATGGAATAGAAAGGGGAGAGGGGCACTCAGGCAGAGGGACTAACCAGAAGAAGGGTGTAGAAGAATGAATTGCATGATGTATGTGAATTATAAATAAAATGATCATGTAGATGATAAAATGGATAATGTTAGAGAATAAAAAGCAGGATGTGGTGGGAGAGGAGGTTAGAAAGATAGGCCTGATCTTGGAAGACTTTGTGTGCTGTTAAGGATTTGGATGTTGTTATAGGTTAGGATATAGGTCATTTTTTTTTTTTTAATATTTATTTTTTAGGGGCTGGTACTGTGGCATAGTAAGTTACATGGCATTCCATGTGGGTGCTGGTTTGAGTCCTGGCTGCTGCTAATGTGCCTGGGAAAGCAGTGGAGGATGGCCCAAGTCCTTAGGTAAAAAAAGGTTTATGTTTTAAAGACAGAGTTACAGAGGGATATCTTCCCAAATGGCCACAGCAGCCAAAGCTGGGCCAGAGCAAAGCCAGGAGTCTGGAGTTTCCCCTGGGTCTCCCATGTGGTTGCAGGAGCCCAAGTATTTGGGCCATTTCCTGCTGCTTTCCCAGGCACATTAGCAGGGAGATGGATTGGAAATAAAGCACTAGGGTCTCTGGGGCCCATATGGGATACCAGCATTAAAGGCAGAGGCTTAACATGCTGTGCCACAACACTGGTCCCTTTAGACAGGTTTTAAATAGGAAAGTGATGAGTTGTGCTTTTTTATTTAAAATGAAAAAGTTTGTTTTAAAGATTTATTTATTTAAAAGAGTTACACAGAGAGGAGAGGGAGAGGGAGAGGGTGAGGGTCTTCCATCCATTGGTTCACTCCCCAGTTGGCTGCAATGGCCAGAGCTGTGTTGATCCGAAGCCAAGAGCTTCTTCCAGGTCTCCCAGGTGGATGCAGCAGCCCAAGCACTTGGGCCATCTTCTGCTGCTTTCCCAGGCCATAGCAGGGAGCTGGATGGGAAGTGGAGCAGCCGGGACTCGAACCAGTGCCCATATGGGATGCTGGCACTGCAGGCAGTGGCTTCACCTGCTACACCACAGAACCGGCTCCAAAAAAGATTTTTAAAAATTGTATTTGAAAGGCAGAATGACAGAATCGGAGAGAGAGGAAAGGGTGCTCCATTCACGGCTCCCTCCCCAAATGGCCACAACAACCAAGGCTGAGTTAGGCCAAATTAGGAGCTTGGAACTCCATTCAGGTCTCCCATATGGGTGGCAGGGATCTAAGGACTGGAGCCATCCTCCACTGCTTTCCCAGTGCATTAGTAGAGGGTTGCATCAGAAGCAGAGCAGCCAAGATTTGAACCGATGGTGGCTCATGGGCAGCAGCTTAACCTGTGCTACAACACCAGCCCCTAGCTGTGCATTTTAAACCACTAACTCAACTAGATGTAGGTACTAGATTTAGGTGAGTCAAGATTGGTGTTGGGGCAGCCATTTGGCCTAGTGTTTATAATATAGACACTGCATGAGATGCCTGCATCTCGTTGGAATGATAGGATTTGAATCCTGGCTCTGCTCCTGATTCCAGCTTCCTGCTAATGTGCACTCTGGGAGGCAGGGAGTGGTGGCTCAGGTACTTGGATTCCTACCACCCAAATGGGAAACCTGGATTGAGTTCCAGGCTTCTGGCTTAGGCCTGACCCATCCCCAGCTGTTGTAAACATGGGAGATCTCTCTGCCTTGCAAAAAAATAAATAAGTAAATAGGATTTTATTTATTTATTTGAGAGGCAGAGTTACAAAGGGAGAGACAGTGAGAAAGGTCTTCTATTCACTGATTCACTCCCCAAATGACTGCAATGGCCAGAGCTGGGCCGATCCGAAGCCAGGAGCTTCTTTCTGGGTCTCTCATGTGGGTGCAGGGTCCCACGTACTTGGGTCATCTTTCACAGCTTTCCCAGACCATTAGCAAGGAGCTGGATTGGAAGAGGAGTAGCCAGGGCACAAACCGGCATCCTTATGGGATGCCGGTGCTGCAGGTGGAGGCTTAGCCTACTGCTCCATGGTGCTGGCCCCTTAGTAAATATTTTAAAATAGCATCAACAGGAATTTATAATTGGTAAGTGATTGGAGGTTGTGGTCAGAGGGTAAAATAGTATTATGTTCCAGGGCAGGGATTATGAGTGCCTGCATGGAGGTAAAAGTTGTTGAATGGTGGAAGAACTTTGTGAATTTATGCTGAATTATATAAAGAATGTAGGACTGTGATTGGACATTGACAGGGGATTAGTAAATGATATCCCAGAGGAAAGGTTAGAAGTTGGGATATTCAGTTGGTGTGAAGATCAAGGGCGTGCCAATGCCATAGAATTATAAGAATGCTCAATGTAGGAACGTAATGTTGATTTTTACTTCATCAGTTTTGGTGCATACTGTTGGTTAATCCTAGCAATTAGGCTGTTGGGCTTGTTTGGATTGTAAGAAAAACGAGCCTCGGTTTGTGGAGGGATGAGTCTGGGTCGCAGAGGTCAAGGATGCTTCTATCTTTGAAATCTCAACGTTTACAAAATGATTTGGCATGTTATTTCTCACTAGAGTCTTAACTCTGAGAAGTGACTTCTTTCATCTCTGTTTTATAGATGAGGGCACTGAGACTTTGAAGTTAAGTGCCTTGCTTAAGGTCATTGATACACAGCTTGTTAATGATACACTCAGAATTTAAACTAGTTCTAACTCTAAAGATACTTAGTTTCCCTATTGTCAGTCCCGCGGTTCATCTGAAGCAGCTTCCATATTAGAGTTGAGAGTGAATTTTTTTTTAAGATTTATTTATTAATATTATTTGAAAGGCAGAGTTAGAGGTCTTCCTTCTGCTGGTTCAACTCCCGCAATGGCTGGAGCTAGGCTGATCTGAAGCCAGGAGCTAGGAGCTTCTTCCAGTCTGCCATGCAGGTGCAGAGACCCAAGGACTTGGGCCATGTTGTACTGCTTTCCCAGGCCATAGCAGAGAACTGGATCAGAAGAGGAGCAGCCAGGACTAGAACCGGTGCCCACATGGGATGCCGGCGCTTCAGGCCAGGGCGTTAACCCACTGCGCCACAGCGCTGACCCCTGCTCTACTTCCAATCCATCTTCCTGTTAATGAGCCTCGGAAAGCATCAGAAGATGGCCCAGGTGCTTGGGCACCTGCATCCATGTGGGAGACCTGGGTTCCTGCCACCCATATGAGAGACCTTGACTGAGTTCCTAGCCCTGGCTTTGGCTTGGTCCAGTCCCAGCTGTTGCAAGCATTTGAGGATTGAACTAGCAAATGGGGATGCTCTCTCTGCCTCTCCAAATAACAATAATGATAATAATAATGAAAAGACATGTGTATCGTTACTGTACTGTGTCAGGCATTGTGCTAGGCACTGGGAATACAGGAATGGATGAGACTCGTTTCTGTTATGTGGCTCACAGATTGTTTCCTTGTCCTTACAGTACAGTGGGGATTACAGCAGCTGCGCAGGGATTCTGGAAAGCATTGCGTACCTGAGCCCCCAGCATGGCGGGCCTAAAGCGGAGAGCAAGCCAGGTGTGGCCAGAAGAGCATGGCGAGCAGGAGCACGGGCTATATAGCCTGCACCGCATGTTTGACATCGTGGGTACCCACCTGACACACAGAGATGTGCGTGTGCTTTCCTTCCTCTTTGTGGATGTCATTGATGACCACGAGCGTGGACTCATCCGAAATGGACGTGATTTCTTATTGGCACTGGAACGCCAGGGCCGCTGTGATGAGAGTAACTTTCGTCAGGTGCTGCAGCTGCTGCGCATCATCACTCGCCATGACCTGCTGCCCTATGTCACCCTCAAGAGGAGACGGGCTGGTGAGGGTGCCCCGGGGGCTGGGACCACTGGAATCAGGAAAGCGGTGTGGGAGGCCAGGAGCAAGCAGCATAGTAATCCAAAGGGGAAGAGGCGTTGAGCCTGGCAGGTGTCTGGAAGAGTGAAGTTACAAGGTCTTCACTCATGGGGCCAGCGCTGTGGCACAGCGGGTTAACGCCCTGGCCTGAAGCACTGGCATCCCATATGGGTGCTGGTTCTAGTCCTGGCTGCTCCTCTTCCTATCCGGTCCTCTCTCACAAGAGTGAGGTTTGGACTGGGAGAAGAGAAGGGTGTCTCTTTTCTGAATGACTCCTCCTTCCTCTACAGTGTGCCCTGATCTTGTAGACAAGTATCTGGAAGAGACATCAATTCGCTACGTGACCCCCAGAGCCCTCAGTGACCCAGAACCGAGGCCTCCCCAGCCCCCTAAAACAGGTGAGAAGATAGAAACTCCCTCTAACTTCCCTAATCAAATAGGAGGACTCTACCGTCACATTGCTGGCTTTGCCGGCTTAATGGAGGGATGCTGTCCTCCACCCGTCCCGTGAAGCACGAAGTGAGGAGTTAATACTTCACGTTGGCTGTGTTTGCTCTAACTTTGTGTCCTCCTCTCAGGTCATGTTGTTGACACTGTTTTTAGTGCTAAGTCTAAATGTCTCCTTCCTCAATCCAAGAGAAGTGTTTTGGATTTCTGCGTTTGCCCGACTGTGTTTTCTTCCCTTTTACCTTCTGGCCAGTGCCTCCCCATTATCCTGTGGTGTGCTGCCCCACTTCCGGTCCTCAGATGTGTAGCAAGCGGCCAGCCCGAGGGAGAGCCACACTTGGGAGCCAGCGGAAACGCCGGAAGTCAGTGACACCAGATCCCAAGGAAAAGCAGACGTGTGGTAAGAAAATTTTAAAGGTTCCAGAGGTGGAATAAGACTTGTGGCGAAAAATAAAGAAGTACTTGGATACTGGGCAATTTATAATATTCAGTGCAAACCTCACTTTGACTACTATAGCAAAGTGAAGTTGAATGGTTAATTCTCTCATGGAAGAACTCTTTATCTTAGGGAAGGATACATTTAAACTCTTTAGTTGAACACTTGATCAAAAGGGTGCCATTAAGCCATCCTTATTGTAAGGCAAACCAAGTCTAGATAGAGATTTTTTTTTTTTTTTTTGACAGGCAGAGTGGATAGTGAGAGAGAGAGACAGAGAGAAAGGTCTTCCTTTGCCGTTGGTTCACCCCCCAATGGCCGCTGTGGCCGGCGCGCTGTGCTGATCTGAAGCTAGGAGCCAGGAGCTTCTCCTGGTCTCCCATGGGGTGCAGGGCCCAAGGACTTGGGCCATCCTCCACTGCACTCCCGGGCCATAGCAGAGAGCTGGACAGGAAGAGGAGCGACCAGGACAGGATCCGGTGCCCCGACCGGGACTAGAACCTGGTGTGCTGGCGCCGCTAGGCGGAGGATTAGCCTGTTGAGCCATGGCGCTGGCCCAGATAGAGATTTAAAATTAATTTCTATGCCTGTTAATTAGGAAAATTGTCTCCTATTAGCAAGGTGCTGCTTGTGTCGGGAATAATGCTGACTTGAGCATATTCCACTGCAGGGAACCTCCTGCAATCAGGCAACAATTTCAGAGGCACATGGTCCTCTGGAAAAAATGAGTCCTGGGCTGGCACAGTGGTTTAAGTTGCTGCTTGGGACACCTGCTTCATCTTGGAACACATTTTGAGTCCCAGCTGCTCTGCTTCTGATCCAGCTTCCTGCTATAATGTGCCTGAGAAATAGTAGATGACTACTAGCTGTAGTTCCTGGCTCCAGCCTGGTCCAGCCCAGCTGTTGCTGGCATTTGGAGAATGAACCAGTGGATGGAAGATCTCTCTCCTTCGCTCTTTGTCACTCTGCCTTTCAAAAAGAACTAGTCCAGTGTAAGAGAGACATTGTCAGGTGGTTTCCAACTCTGCTACTCTTTTGCTTTTCACACTTCGATTGTAACCTCCTCTGCTCTGTATCTTGTCTCCTAGACATCAGACTGCGGGTTCGGGCTGAATACTGCCAGCATGAGACTGCTCTACAGGGCAACGTCTTCTCTAACAAGCAGGACCCACTTGAGCGCCAGTTTGAGCGCTTTAACCAGGCGAACACCATCCTCAAGTCCCGGGACCTGGGCTCCATCATCTGTGACATCAAGTTCTCTGAGCTCACCTACCTCGACGCATTCTGGCGCGACTATATCAATGGCTCATTACTAGAGGCACTTAAAGGTGTCTTTATCACAGACTCCCTCAAGCAAGCTGTGGGCCACGAAGCCATCAAGCTGCTGGTGAATGTGGATGAGGAGGACTATGAGCTGGGCCGACAGAAACTCCTGAGGAACTTGATGCTGCAGGCACTGCCCTGACAGTCTCCCCCTTCTCACCCTGGTGGGCGCTGCTCCCACCACCCACCTCTGCAGCTTACATACTGTTCTGGGGTTTCTTCTCTATCCTTCCAACCAATTGCACCCCTGCCTTTTTTTTTTTTAAAAAGGAAAAGACAAAGGAAAGTGGAAGTGGTGTTCCCCACCCTCCCTGCACCCATGTGCCTGGGCTTCCCCTTTGTTTCCCACTTCCACTTACCCTCTAACATGTGTCTCTACAGCCACCTTACCACTGAGCCGAATGACAAATGTGTAAGGAGAAGCAGAGTCTATAGAACATAGTCTTTGTGAGGGATTGAAGTGAACACTGCTTTTGGGTGCACTGAGGGGTTATCAATACTTCTGGCTTTATGAGGGCTCTTAAATTTTGTCTGAAAAACCAAAGGGCTGTAAGGGAGCTATGTGGAAGGTGGGACTCTGAAGTGTATTTTGGAAAATAATCACCTCCCTCTTCCAAATTACAGAATTTTTAAAAAAAAAAACAAGCTGTGGCCCTTTCCACTGTCTCCTGGCCTCTGGTGCTGCTCCTCTCTGCCTTCTTTCCTCCATTCCATGGCTTGAAACTTCTGCCTGGTGTGGCTTCTTCCTTTTTCCCCCTTTGTCAAACCTTCTTCAAGGTGGTAATAGATAAAACTAGTCACCCCTCCCACTGTGGGGTGGGTGTGTGTGTGTGAGGGGGCGGGGTGTATACACCCCCCCACACACACACCCACAGAATAGATGAAGAAGAGGTTGTTGATTAAAATACACTCCCCCTAAAAAGGGGAAGGGGGAGTGTGACACTTCCCTTCCATGTTCAAGCGAAAATAAATAATGTACCCTGAAGCCCTTTTCCCCTTTGCTTTCTTCTGGCTTGGGCAAAGGGCATCATAGGTGAAAGTGAAAAAATTCAGTTATCAACTTCTTTTTCCTTTCCCTTCCTGTCCCCCTACTCCCACTCGCATACCTGGGAGAATAGGGCCGGGACATGCACTGAGTGTTGCACTTTTATTTAGGTAGGGAGGCATGTTGAATGAGCCAGGAGGCCTAGAGTTGGAGACTAGTCCAGCTGGTACTATACCACCTCCCTTTCCAGCTCCCAAAGGAGATGTCCAGACACAGACTTTGTGATGATTATATATTTTTTTTCAATGCCAGTGCTGCTCAGCCCTCAGCATAACTTCAGTTTTCATGAAATAAACAGTGACTATATATAAAATTCCATCTTTCTGAAACTGGAATCTGAGCTCAGAAGAAAGTTTTCTTTCCCAAGAAGCCGAGCCTATGTTCCATAGAGAGTCAAGTTTCTCCAAGTGAGGGGAGCTGCGCCTGGGTCCTGCCTACAAGTCACAGCTGCACCAGCTCACAATGGGGGAGGCAGTCTCAACTCACAGAAGTCAAAAGTCTTAAGACAGTGGGTGACCCAGATTGCCATAGAGGTCAGGCCTGCGGTGCTGGAATACAGGCAGGTGCTGGCGTAACTGTCGCAGATAGCTGAGGTCGATTCGGGCAAGGCAGAGGCCTGGCCCCTCTGAGCAGCGGGCCACCACTGTTCCCCAGGGATCTACAACCATGCTGTGGCCATAACTTGCTCTCTTCTCATGGTGGCGTCCACACTGTGCTGCTGCCACTACATAGCACTGGGTTTCAATGGCACGGGCCCGCAGCAACACCTGGGGATGAGAAAATGTTTTAAGTATATACGATAGTGGATGGAGAAATGATAGCAGATGGACATTTCAGGCTAATCTATCTATTGTGACCATGCTGGTATTCCCTAGGAATTATCCACAACATAGGAGAGATGACAGTTTGGGAGAATGAATTTTCCCGTTAGGCGGGAAGGGGAAGAAAATCTGAACTGGTGGGGCTGAGAGGGTAGAATGAGGTTAAGAGAAAGCCTTTATGTTTGGAAGAGGTGCTCTCTTACCTCCCAGTGGGCTGGACCTGTAACAGATCCAAAAGCTGAAGGGTAGGTAAGTATTTCTGCTCCGGCTTGAGCCAATGCCAGAGAGAGTTCAGGGAATCTCATGTCATAGCAGATAGCCAGACCAATCTGGAATGAAAAACAGCTTGCCTAAGCCCCCTTTCCCATTTATCACAGCGTCCAGTTTTACCCGTTATCGCACTCCTTAGAGCTTTCTGTACTCCTGGTTCCCCTCCCTCTTGTTCCTCCCTCCCCCTCACTGGTCCCACCTTGCCTGCTGGTGTGCTGACAGGTGACTCAAGACTGGGCCCAGGCAAGGTAGAGTTGCTTTCACGCATAGGTCCCTGCCCTGGAATCTCTACATCACACAAATGCGTCTTCCTGTAAGTGGCCACTACTGATCCTAGAGTGAGAGGGAAAAGGAATACTTGCTGCTGGTGCTCAGCTTAGCTCCTCTCTCTCAAGGAGGAGAGAGTTTATAGGCTAGGAAGAGAAGGACAAATACCCCTACAATGTACCAAGGAGATACAGTTGAGAAAACAGAATTGTGAAGAATCTAAGTTGAGGAAGAACCTGGGAAGAGGCAGGCTAAAGGATTACGAAGTCTCACCCTTGCTGTTGAGAAGCACATGACAATTGTAGATTTTCTGAGTCTGCTCCCAGTCTTGGCCACGCTCATGGAAACCACCCAAGGACAGCCAGAGTCCACATTCCCTGGGAGGAGGGGACACTGAACTCTTTTCAAGGCTCTACTGTCACAGCTGCCAATCCAGAGACATTGGCCCAAAAAAGATTCTACCTCTCCCTCCCCCTTTCCCTGATACCTGGCAAGCTGGGTATATGCTCCCACAAGGTCCCCACCCAGTGGCTCAGATAGGCGTAGCGTCTCTGCAGGGTCCCGGGCAACGAAGTCAAATGCCTCAGGCAGGAAAGCGAGGCAAGCACCAAGTCTGGCAGCCTCTCGAACCAGCTCAGCACACGTTTTAAAGTTCTGTTGCTTGTCTGGTGTTGATGTTACCTGGCACACAGCCACCAGGGGCAGTTCCCAGGAGGAAGAGGAGTTAGCCATGGCTCTGGGCCTGTGAATGCCACAGGCAGGATTGTCAGATTTCCTAGCGTGCGGAAACCCAAGTTTAATAAGCGGCTCAAATGAGCAGGCAGGGAAGGCTGGACTTCGTTTTGATTCTGCTCTTACAGTCCACAGTGATCCAGGGTTCACAGATCCAGTGTTCTTTGGATGGTTGATACCTGAGTCCCACCATCCATTTAACAAACACTGAGCATCTACTATATGGCAGGCACCAAGGACACAACAAAATTTATGTTACCTGGGCAGAGCACAAGGTACTGAGGGTCGAGGTGTCCGGAGTCCAGGGCACAGAAAGGACAGGAGCTGGTGAGGAGGCCTGGTGATGAAGCCCAGCCTGAGGAAGATGAGAAATCAGGACACCCAACCCTGCCCTCAGAGAAGACATTTCTAGGATCCTGTCTTCACCTTCACACCGTGAAGCTCAGACAGGGCCCTTCCATTAAAAACTAACACCCCAGTCCTTAAAACACTCCCCACTGCAAGTTCTATGGGCGACGGGGAAAGCTCTGAAAGGTGGAGGCTGGGGAAGGGGCTGGCTCCGTGCCCGACTGGCTCAGCTCCCAGAGATCGCACATTAAGCTGAAGCCCTTTGGTCTGCCAAACGTTTCCTCAGTTCAGAAGTCATCTCGGGGAAACTTCCTTGGTTTTTCTAAGCCTCTCTTCTTGGCTGCGCACTTGCACAGCTTTAGTAATTCAAAGCATATTTCCCTCCCCACAGCGGCATCTCTTAAGAGAAGCATACCCTACCTCGTAGCCCACCACCCCGAGGTGGGGAGAGGGCACAAGGAACCCAGATCTCAACCCGCGCCCCCACCGCGCTGTTAGCCCATCCTTCCCGCCTCTCCCAGGGGCAGCATCTCTGTTGCATAGGTAAAAGCACCGCAGGTGGGAGTCACCGCGGCCGGCGACTTAGGGAGTAGGTCCTACATGAAGATACAGCCAAAACCATTCGCAGGGTCGGATCCGCAGAGCGGCCTGGAGCCAGCGGCGCCGCGGCGAGGGGGCGGTAACTCCCAGCCCGGATGTGACGCAAGGCGGGGGCGGGGCTGAGCCGCTCAGGCCGGAAACCCAGCAGGCGGCGAAGATGGCGGAGAACAGCGGTCGCGCCGGCAAGAGCAGCGGGAGCGGCGCCGGGAAGGGGGCGGTGTCGGCCGAGCAGGTGAGGAGCTAAGAGCGCGAAGGGGGGTCCCCGGCTGTGTCTGGAGCCGATACGTCTCAAAAACGGGTGGCGGTGGCTGTGGCTAGTGCAGGCCTGTACTGCAACCCCACATTTGCGAGGCCATCTAGAGAGGGGAGGGTCCTTGGAGAACCTGGCGGAGCCCCCGGGGAAGACTGTAGGCGGGTGGGTAGGAGAGGGCCACGCCCCTCGGGGTGTTGGGTGAGCCTGAGGGTGGGGTGGGGGGAGGGAAAGCCCAGAGAGCAGGGTGTGGGAAGATGCACACAGGTCTGAGGGGAGATGAGACGTCGCTTTGCGCACCCCTCCTCGGGAGCCCCAAGCGGGATAGGGCTGAGCATGGCAGCTGGTCTAGAATCCCACGGAATGAGTAAGCGGGCTGCTTATGTAGACCGTTACGTGACCCTGAAATTGCGTTGATGATCGCCGTCACCCTGCAGAGCCACGTGACTCACATACTCGAACCGTCCGAGTGTTCTACACTGTTTTGATTCGGCAGTCATTACCAGATTGAATTTCTCTGGAGAACAGAAACCCTTCTCTGATCTGAATTTGCTCCCCGCCCCGTGCCTAGCATCGGAAGCGTTTGATAAATTGATCAGAAAGCCTTTTGAAACTAGGGAACAGTAGCTTGCTAATAATGGGGCTAGTGTTTAATCAGAGTGGGAAGAAAGCTACACAGAAATTACAGCAGTTAAAAGCTATTTTCATTCTAGGTTCATTTATCAGTTTTCCACAGTTAATGCCTGCAGCAGTTTCTACATAAGGATTTAAAAATTGTCCCTTGCCATCAAAGAGCGGGCTTTGGTGAGGTAAATAGGACATGCAAAATGCTACTGAGAGGCAGAAGGTGTATCCTAAGAGATGTACAGTGGCATGGGGTTTGCAGGCGGGAGGAAAAAATGGTTTCTGACTTAAGAGGAGAAGAGGGGAAGGGAGAAGAAAGCTGATATGTTTTCAGGATCTGCCCTGTGCTAGGCATTTTCTGGGTACAGGGAAACAGATAAATAGAGCTTGCCTTCAAGTGATTGACAGACTCATTTGAGAAAAGACAAGGCAAAGGCTTATAATGTACTCTCCTTTTTTTTTTTTTTTTGGATGGCCCAGGGAAGAGACCCCTAAACTAATCCAGAGGGTATGGGATTTAGGGGGTGGGGTGGTGGCTAAGAGCATTCTTATACACTGGAGTCAGACAGATCTGGGTTTACTATTTATGTATGACCTCCTTTGAGTTACTCAACCTTCTTGGTCTGTAAAAAACAGTAGTAACTAGCTGATCACTGTATTGAGAGTATTAGGCAAGGCAATGCATATGAAGTATTTTTGCACAGTGACTAAAAAGCAGTATGTTTAATAACTTCTGGTTAGCTCTTCGAATTTTATGTTTATTCTGAGGCACAGAGACAGAGCTCCCATTTGCTGTTTCACTACCAAAATGCTCACAGCAGGCCTGGCTGGCACTGGGGCTGAAGGTAGGAATCAGGAACTCAGTACAGGACTGCTATGTGGGTGGCAGGGACTCAGCCACTTGAGCCCTCACCTGCTGCTTCCCAGGATGCTCTATTTTTTTTTTTTTTCTTATTTGACAAATAGAGTTAGACAGTGAGAGAGAAAGAGAGAAAGGTCTTTCTGTTGGTTCACCCCTCAAATGGCCGGTACGGCCGGAGCTATGCTGACCCAAAGCCAGGAGTCAGGCGCTTCCTCCTGGTCTCCCACCCAGGTGCAGGAGCCCAAGCACTTGGGCCATCCTCCACTGCCTTCCCAGGCCACAGCAGAGAGCTGGACTGGAAGAGGAGCAGCTGGGACTAGAACCCGGTGCCCATATGGGATGCCGGTGCTGCAGGCGAAGGATTAACCAAGTGAGCCACAGCGCTGGCCCTTCCCAGGATGCTCTTTAGCAGGAAGCTGGACACAGGAGCTGAGCCTGGACTTGAACCCAGGCACTCTGATGGGAGATGCAGGCATTCCAAGTGGCATATTAACTGCTAGGCTGAATGCCTAGTCCAGCTTTTTTTGGTTTGTTGTGGTTATTATTTTTTTACTTACTTTTTAATTTGAAAGAAGGATCTCCTATCCACTGGTCCACTCTCCATATGTCATAACAGCTGGGACTGGGCCAGGGTGAAGCAGGAGCCCTGAACTTGGGTCTCCCACATGAGCGGCAGGGACCCACGTGCTTGAACCATTACCTGCTGCCTCCCACAGTGCGTGTTAGGAGCCAGTACTTAAGCAGCGTCTTAACCTCTGTGCCAAACACTTGCCTCACAGCTTTTGTTTTTTGTTCTCTTAGGAGAAAATTCTTTAGCTCAGTTCCAAAGAATGAGAGAAGTTAGTCAAGCAAAGATGGAAGTGCAAGATTTTCAGGGTGTGGAGAATAATGTGTTCAAAAGCACTAAGGCATGAAACTGCCTTGTATGTTTGGGATGCAGAGGGACTTAAAGTTTGAGGTGAATTCCAAGACTTTGAATGTGAAGAAAAAGGAATAAAAGAAGAATATAGGCTGTTTCTCAGGTTTCTGCTGTGTTGGATAATGGTACTACAGAGGGTGTAAGAAGACAGACAGGGCCAGTGGGTAAAGCCACCGCCTACAGCATCCCATATGGGCGCCGATTTGAGTCCCGGCTGCTCCACTTGTGATTCAGTTCTCTGCTGTGGCCTGGGAAAGTAGAAGAAGATGGCCCAGGCTAAACCTGCGTGGGTGACCTGGAAGAAGCTCTTAGCTCCTGGCTTCGGATCTGCCCAGCTCCTGCTGTTGCAGCCATCTGGAGAATTAACCAGTGGATAGAAGACGTCTCTCTCTGCTTTCAAATAAATAAACCTTTAAAAAAGAAAAAAAAGATTTATTTATTTGTTTGAAAGGCACAGTTACAAAGAGTTGGAGACACATACACATAGGAAGAGAAATGTCTTCTATCTGTTGGTTTACTCCCCAAGTCGCTGGGGGCTTAGCCAGGCTGAAGTCAGGAGCCAGGAACTTCACTCAGGTCTCCAATGTAAGTGCTGGGGCCAAAGCACTTGGGCCATCTTCTACTGCTTTCCCAGGCATATTAGCAGGGAGCTGGATTAGAAGTGGAGCAGCTAGAACTCAAACCTGTGCCCGTATGGGATGCCAGCATTGCAGGCAGTGGCTTAACCTACTATGCCACAGTGCTGCACCCCACCCCCCATCCCCTGGCTTTTTTTTTTTATTTGAAAGACAGAGTTACAGAGAGAGATAGAGACAGAGACAGAGAGAGGTCTTCCATCCATTGGTTCACTCCCCAGATGGCCACAAAGGTCAGAGCTGCGCTGATCTGAAGCCAGGAGCTTCTTCCAGGTTCTCCCATGTGGGTGCAGGGGCCCAAGGACTTGGGCCATCTTCTGATGTTTTCCCAGGCCATAGCAGAAAGCTGGATCGGAAGTGGAGCAGCTGGGTCTCAAACCGGCACCCATATGGGGTGCTGGCGCTTCAGGCCAGGGCGTTAATGCACTGTGCCACAGCACTGGCCCCCGGCCCATTTCTTAACCACTAGGCTAAACACCTGCCCTGAGACTTTTAATGTAAACAGTGAAGGAATCACAGAACAGTATTTGCTAAACTGTTAGTGATAATTATATTAAATAACTTTATAATAATACATTTAATTGTAATAAATGTAGAAAACACAAGAAAAAATACAAACTAGCAAATAAATTCTCCATAATCTTACTATATAGAGGTAATTATTCTTAGTGTTTTTGAATCTATCCTTTGAGAGTTTTTTTTTTTTTACCTCCCTCTATTATGTTTTTGTGTGTACGTTTATGGACAGAAAGAGAGTTGTTATGGTTTGGCTGTGGTTCCTTCTCCACCAAAACATGTTGAAATTTGATTAGCAGTTTTTAACAGTGTTCAACACTTTCAAAGATGGTGGAACCTTTGAGAGATGAGTAGATCATTAAGATGAATTAATGTCTTTCTTCTTGGAGTGAGTTCTTGGTCTTGTAGGTCTTGGTTAGTTATCTTGAGAGTGAATTATATAGCTAGGCCGCCTGTGTTCTTGTTGTTTTTATTTATTTTTATTTGAGAGACACAGGTACACACCCAGAGAACTCCAATCCCCTGGTTCCCTCCCCAGCTGCCCTCAATGACGAGGACTGGGCTGATCAAAGCCAGGAGCCAGGAATTCCATCCAGGTTTCCCTTGTGGGTGGCAGAAACCTAACTACTCAAGCCATCACTGTTGCCTCCCAGGGTCCCAGAAAGCTGGAGTCAGGAGCCAGAGGTGGGTATTGAACCTGGACATTCCAGTATGGAATGTGGCATCCTAACCAGTGTCACAATTGCTAGTCTGAATGCCTGCACCCACCCTGCCCGTTTTGCCTGTTTGCCATGCACAGAATGGTCATTCTACCATGAGGCTCTTACCAGAAACTGAGCATGGGCTAGTGTCATGCGCTTGGACTTCCCAGTCTCTAAAACTGTGAGCCACATAAACCTCTTTTTGAATTACCTAGTCTCAAATACTGTGTTTCTTTCTTTCTTTTTTTTCTTTTTGTATTTGACAGGCAGAGTTAGACAGTGAGAGAGAGACAGAGAGAAAGGTCTTCCTTCCGTTGGTTCACCCCGCAAATGGCCGCTGCGGCTGGCACACTGCGCCGATCTGAAGCCAGTAGCCGGGTGCTTCCTCCTGGTCTCTCATGTGGGTGCAGGGCCCAAGCACTTGGGCCATCCTCCACTGCCTTCCCAGGCCACAGCAGAGAGCTGGACTGGAAGAGGAGCAACCGGGACAGCACCCAGTGCCCCAACTGGGACTAGAACCCAGAGTGCCGGCGCCGCAGGTGGAGGATTAGCCAAGTAAGCTGCAGCGCCGGCCCTTGAACATTTTTTTAAGCCATTCAAGTATTAGATGAAATCAAAACATGGGGCCCGGCACTGTGGCATAGTGGATTAAAGCTGCCTCCTATAGTGCTAACATCCCATATCGGCACTGGTTTGAAACCTGCCTGCTCCACTTCCTATCCAACTCTTTG